>NC_056745.1:1450481008-1450796008 GCF_019279795.1 Protopterus annectens | reverse complement strand
CTTATTGCTGTTACATTCCATTTCATAGGTTCATAGGTTAGTACTAGGCTAACTGCCCTTGCGAGCCATTTTAAGCCTAGCCAATTATCCCTTGTGAGATTCAAACCCTGCACCTTGTGTTTGTAAGGCAAACACCTTAACCATTAGGCCACCCTCCCAACCCTTGAATATAACTGCGTTTATTTATTGATTTATTATCTGGCTGAGTAACTGTGCTGCTTTCTGGTTACTTAACTTGTTCACTCCAATGGAGCTCAGGTTTGCCCTGTAAATTCCAGTGGACGGAGAATAAGCCTTTTGACACAATCAAATTATGTCCTCACATTTCAAACAAATGTTCATATATCTGGAACCATAGGGATTATGACAGAATTATAAATGTCAAATTGTTCAGCACAATCTATTTTTATAGTGGTAGTATACTTTAGGTTCTAGGTCTTAAACCATATTTTATAAGTCACAGTAAACACAGTAACTGTTAAGTTTGTAACATTTTGTTAACGACTTATAATATCTTAGCAACCACTCAAGTTACATGCATACTGTTAGCAACATGTTATTCATCTAAATGATAGCTTTCATATGAGGCTAAGCAGTTCTGTCTATGTTACCTGGTTGTTGAGATATTTAGAAAAACTTGAAAATTATATCTATACAAATTAATATCATAAAAACAACAGTTAATATATACTGACCTACAACAGGCAGAGATTAAATATTAATGCATTTGACTTTGTCATTGTGGAAGCTTTAGAATGAAATATTTTAAAACCTTGTACATAGCACGTTTTTGAAATTATTGATGCAAATATGAACAAGAAATGTTTGACACCTAGAGGCATCAGTAGGAGGTAACTGCAGATGCATCTGGAGGTGTCACTTGGATGTAATGATTTAATAAAAAAAATCTTCTCAGACTGCAGAAAACATGCCAATCCACTACAGAACAATTTGCCCCCTCTAATGCATCATCAGAAGGTGTGGCTGGATGACATGGAATCAGGAAGTATCTGGACAGTTGCTCAGAATCACCAAATTATTAAACTTAATAAATATAGGTCCACTGAAATAAAAGAAGTAATAATTACACATTTTAGAATAAGACAGACCACTTTAGAAGATGAGGATGTAATTATAAAAAAAAAAGAAATTGTGAAATAAAATTCTTTGCACTTGATCTTTAATGTATGGGCTAGGCTAGGCTTGTAAAGGCTCCAGGGCCATTAGCCTAGTACAGACCTATGAACCTATAATATAAACCAAACCTATAACAAACTCTTCAACCGTTTCATAACATGCACTCTTAGCTGTCTACTTGTGAATGCCTAAAACTTTTGTATGGAGTTGAAGTTATAAATATTTCCATTCTGCTACATACCCTATAAGAGTTTTTACAGGTACAGATATTACTAGAAAAAGAACACAACCCTTTTAACATTTCTCTTTCTGATACTAATTATATTCAGTGCCTCATATGTCTAATGCCTCTCTATTATTAAATGTGACTTTCCCTGTGACTATATTATCATGACCCAAGATGCAGCTGGAATGGTGTTCTACATAAAAACTGTGACATCATATTAGTGGTATGATGAACATTTTGTAGGCTAGCAACTAGCACATGCAGTAGTTCATACATTATGTATTTATATATTTATTTATTTACTTATTTACTGCATTTGTTGACCGGGAAAGTCCACTGGGCCTCCTCTTTTCAGTGGAGGCCCGGGGATTTAAGGTCCACAATATTACAAGCACAAAGCACGACAGTATTACATACAAGAGACAATAAAATACTAATGAAACAATGTTAATACATACAAAATTTGCTTACAAAGCAAGTGTAAAAAGCATACGTGTAACAGAGATAACACACATTAGCTATAAGCACGTTAACTACAAACAAAGGTCTTAGTTTGTCAGAGAGAAAAGGCAGTACATGGGATGAACGTAATGTGGGAGGTCAATATCATGTGGATGAAAGTGATAGTAGAAGAGGTAAAGTGTGAAGATGTGATAGTAGATATGGCAAAGTAAATAGAAGTCAGTTGTGAGCAGGAAAGAAGGATGTAGAAATATGTGGGTTAGGAGCAAGAGTCTTGGTATAGTCTGGGGCTAGAAGCAAAGGAGTACAGATATACAGGTACAAAGCAAGAGAAAAAAGAATGAGTTGGGAGTATGAAGCAGGTGGGAGAGAGAAACAGGAAGGTTGTAGACAAGAGTTGAAGAGAGTACTAAAATGGTTGATAGTGGCAGGGTTCTAGAGTGGGATATCAGGGGTTTGGGTGTTTTGGTGAGGTACAGGAGCATATGCAGTGAGAGAGGAGATGTACTTTTAAGGACTTTTTGAACATATAACATATAGTCTGAGGGTATGGGACAAAGCTACGACAAAAGAAGGTTATTTTAAAATAAATTCTTAGCTTTTACCCATAATGATAGGAAAATAAGAGAGCAGACTTCTAGAAATATTTATGTGAAAAGATTAAATAAAAGGATGATACATCTAATGCTGAGAAATGTATTTGTGAAACACTGAAGAAAGGAATGTAAACTATTCATATGTTATTTTCCTTTACTCTGTTGCTTGTCAGAAACAGACAAACAGCTGGTTATAGAATAAACAAAACACTGACTTAGGTCATTCAAAAGATGAAAGATACAACAGTGTGAGAATTCTGTCCATACTTCAGAACCCACAGATATGACATGCAAGTTGTTATGCTTTATTTTTTTCCTCCTTCTTTTAAAAGTAGTACATTTCCTGTCTCCTCTATTGAGATGGAAATTTTCTGGAACTTCTGAAAGAGCTGACACAGTGTTGTATATTATGAACACCCATCATCTTTTCAATACATCTATAATATCTCTATACCATCCAAAAATTATGAGAACTTTAACAAAGCAAATGAGAAAGGAGAACCAAAGTAAGTCAATAAATTTGGAGCTTTATTGGAAACAAAGGTATCATCGTGTAAAAGGCAGGATTTCACAGTAACACATTCAGTTAGCTTATTTAATAATTTGCTATTGCATCTAAACTAAAGCACTTCAACTGTGTTAACACCTACATGACCCTAGTGGACATCTGAAGCATCCCAATGTTGTGTTCCTGCTTCAAAAATCAAAGAAAACATTTTAAGTGATTTAAAGGTGAGATATTTTCAGTATGTATTGTATTTTCATTATAGTTTATTATTTCCTTGTTTCACAAAGCTTCCTTTGAGAACTTTTCCTCTATAAGTTTTGTATGCCTTTTGACACTCAGCATTAAGCATATTTCTGCAGGAAAGGCATGACAGTACAGGTAAAATTACAAGCCCTCTTTTGGGAAGGTTAACCGAATCAGATTTCATGCATTCATTCTTTGTCTTGTAATTTAATCAATTCATTTGTTAACCTTGTAAGGGAACTTGTCTATCTTAGATCATTTTTAGTCTTAACCTGTGATATAAGAGCAAGGGAAATGCAATAATCATCCAGCATGTTTTTTGCGGTGAGTGTAATAAACCAGAGCAGCCAAGACACTTGAGAAAGACATATGAACAGTGACTCTGTATGGAAAGTGACTATGTAGCTGTGTGGCACAGATCTTAGCCAACGAGCCTCCAAGTTGCCTCATTATATCATTATATGTATAACAACATTATCTGTTGATTAAATAGGCAATAAAGTGTGACAGAGTGTCCAGCACAGGGAAATAATGGACGATCTACAGGAGTTGTGAGGTATGATGTCACAGGTGGAAGGTCTCCCACCCTCTTAAATGTCAATTATTTCCCTGTAATGTATACCCTAAAGGTCATTATTGGTCTTAAAAAATAAGCTATCTCTAAAATAAATTGTTTTATATTTGTTTTCATAGGTTCGTAGGTTCATAGGAGGTTATTAACTTAGTGGTCCTAGAGCCTTTACAAACCTAGCCATGTTAATTCCAAGTAACCCCATTTTTTCTTTTTTGTGTATTTCACAGAATGAATTTATGAACAGAGTGGGTCTGTGATCAACACTGGCTAGCACTGTTCATGAAGGACATGGGTGCTACCCCAGGGGTGAATTTGTTGTCTCCCATCCAATTATCTATACTGCGTTTATATAGGGTCAGTGAGAAGCTCTGTTTTGCATGAATAGGAAGTCTGTTCCAGAGAAGCGGTAGTCTCTGGGAGACATATCTGTCTCTCCAGCATGTTCTGTTAATCTCACAAGCTAGGTTGAGATCCATAGAGCGATTGACTCTTGTGCCATTTGACTTGAGGATGTGCAGCATTTGTATTAGGGTAGGGTTGGGAATTGACCTATAGGCCAGGCACAAGTCACCTCTCAGCAGCCTATAAGATAAAGAGTAAACTGACAGGGCTTTCAGATTGTCCATGCAGGTCATGCTTTGGAGTATCTGTATTTTCTTAGTGAGAAACATCTGAGGTCTCTCCAGCTGCTGTAGGTGTCTGGTGAGGTACATGCAAAAAGGTGCATTATACTCTATTAGTATTTTTATCAATAGTATATGCTTTTTCCTATATACATATATATTTTTAATGTGAAGTAGTTCCTCTGGCTAATGATTCAAGCTTAGTATAGGAAAGCTGATTGCTGTTGTAGGAAATTTGCATCCAAAATATATGTTATGCAAGTATTTAATGTCTACACACAGACATGCACAAAATGACACACACAGATATACACAAGACACACAACCACACACATGAGCGCGCGCACACACACACACACACACACACACACACACACACACACACACACACACACACACACACACACACATATATGTGCCTAGCAATGGCAGTCATTCGATTGACTATGTACACCTCAGATGTTTTATTCTGATCAAATGAATAAAAAAATACATAAATAATAGTAATAGTAGCATTTAAGTCATTGCTGTAAATCACATGCTGTGCAAAGCACACACAAACACACACACACACACACACACACACACACACACACACACACACACACAAAATCACACTCAAACACATGCATACACACACACATACACACACGCACACATACACACACAAAATCACACTCAAACACACGCACACGCATACACACACACACACACACACACACACACACACACACACACACACACACATGCACACACATACGCACATATACACATACCCATACACACACACACACACACACACACACACACACACACACACACACACACACACACACACACATGCACACACACACGCCTCTAAATGCACTACTTCAGAGGTTGCCCCACATCAGGAAAAGGAGTGTTATTTAATTTTTGCTGAGTTGGTACAACTGCAGACAACATATATTTAGTGATTAAGGGTGTGGGACATAAAGGGGAGGTGCATCCACCTGCATAAAGATCGCAGTTAAATATTGTATGTCATAAAGGTATTGTTGGGGTCCATCAGATAGTGGTGTAATCGCATGTGGTAAATGGAGCACAGTATAATTAATATCAGTAAGAATAACTGAACCTTCTTTTCTTGATATGCAAGTACAGTACATTGTATGGAGGAATACAATTTCTTATCTTCCAGATGCTGAATTATAGAAACTGATTGTACAGAGGTATTTGAGTTTTATCAAGGCAGATTTACCAACACTGTACAGTGGGGGCCTGCAAGATGTTGTGTGCGTTCTTCAACATGTGACTGCGATATAGCTTCTAAATGCTTTAAGTAATGCAGGAGTTTGCTGCAGGTGACATCTGACATGCCATTGTAATGTGTCATATACTACAATATCTGTTTGATAGTTTTATTGTAAGTATTTCCAGGTTGTATTTGAATAACAAAGGATTTGTTGCAATGTATTACTGACATTGATTGCCTGTGTGTACATTATTCAATATGCCTACAGTTGTTGGAGCACCTTCTGGTACCTGTATATCATAAGATATCCCACCATACAAGATACAAATTGGTAGAGGACACTGCAATAGAAGAAGTCAGATAATGGCACAGTCGAAGCAGGCCATGTGAACTCCTCCATGCACACCTGTTAACTTTGCTTAACTTGGCACTGTTCTCACCTGTATAACACAAAAACCTATCCTACCTATAACTGCACTAACTACACTTTCAGCATTTTACTTCCATTTCTTTTTATCTGAAACACATGAGCACTAAAGTGATAGTACAACCCAAAAGCTGCAGTTTAGGAAAAAAATGAATATGTATTTGTAAGACTTGCATTTCTTGTGGCTCAGCATTCCAAAGATACTGAATAAAGAATAGGAAACGACTACAAATAAGAATATGCTGCATTATAAATAGGAGATTAGTAGCATCCCTGCAGAAGTTCTGAATTGTAGTTATCTCTATGATAAACACCACCGGCTTTGGTACAATACTGCATCCAGCTCTTTTCGGCAGTGGGTTTGTGTAGTCTTATTTCTGATTTTATGTTTACGTCAGTCATACTCCTTCTGCATCGCCTCCTCAACCTTGACAAATAAATCACTGGACATTTTTTAGAACTACCACATAGCTTGCTATATAATACCTCATTCAGATCTATATGATCACAAGTATTTGATACTTTAAGCTAGTAACAGCTGCTAGATGCTCCAAATTTAAATATTTCAGCACGGTTGTCCTAAGTAGTAATACTAAACATTATTGCCCTCGTGTTTATATACAAGTTTTGGAATCACGGCAATATGTAACAAAAACATTCTTACGTACCACTCCTCATTATTAAGCATATTTATGTATTTCAGATAATCACCATAAAACATGAGTATCTGGATGTCACATAAGAAATTGGGATGTCTTACATGAGATGTAACTTATAAAGAATTATACCTGTATTCTGAATAAACGTGTATACTGATTTAAAACAAATTTGGTGTTTTAGTCCAGAATAAATTTACATACCTCTCAACCTCTTAGCACAAGAAATCTGGACAAAGTCAAAAATAATGGAAAGAAGTTTTAAATGTTGTTCCTATAAACTTAGGAAATTGCTAGAATAAAAGGTTTTGTGTTACCATGCATTTTCAGAAGGATATGAAATCTGAAACTCAAATGTCTATCATTATTTACTGAATTCAATCCCCATTGATTTGCCAGAAACCCACAAATTATATGAAGGTCAAACCAAAAATAAAAGGGAAAAATCTGGGTATTCTGCGACAATCTAGAGAGTTGAGAGGTATGAACAAATATCTGATTAAATGCTCAAAACTCAAGTTTAATATGGTGCCTTTTCCAGAGTTGCTATGCTACTTTATTTATCTTCAGAATGAAAACTAGTTTATACTATGAAACATATATTTTGTCACAGACAATGAGCTGAAAAGTCAAAAAAACAAACAAAAAAAAAGCCTGAAACTCAGAAGGGTGAAAAAATCAATTTTGATTGTTTTTTTAGGAAGGGCACAAGCCCCCTTGCACCCCTGGTGTTGGGGCCGGCCCTCCACTCCCTCCAAAAGTAATATATCCCAGCTCCAACTTGAAGATGGGAAAAATCTCTCAAAACAAGGGAATTATTGCCAGCATATACTTAGAAACCACACAGACAATTATTTCTTGTGGGAAACAGCCTTTGGTGTTATTCTGTTTGGCTTTTTTCTGTGCGCTACTGATGCTCGAGCAATTTCCCCTTGAACACGAATAGCAGAGCTTGGAAACTAACCTACTTCCTTTTAATGTGCATGTTCTTTTGTTAAACAAGTCTTGAACCATGTGTAAATATGTAACACATAAAGGTTATAAATGTATACTGTCTACACAATAACAGCAAAACTTCACTGAAAGTTAACTGTAGAACACAACAGCATTCAGGGATCCAACCAACAGGCAAGAAGGCTAGAAGTCACTTAAAGTAAAAAGTAACAAGCTCTTTATTTGGTAAGCACTTCCGTGGGTAATAACTCCCACTTCTTCAGACCTTTAATGACACCAACAATTACAAGGCTCTTATATTTAAAGTCAAACAAAAATTAACCTATCAGAACATTCATCTAATTACCAATTATGTAAATAATTAATCAATTAACAATTAGAAATGTAAATAACACAGCTTACCCTAACATCTTTGAAAGCGTACAGCCATGAAAAACTAAGATGCATCTTTCTTAAAAATATATCAAAACATATAAAAATACATACATAAAGAACGCTTATAAAAAAGTATGCATGTGTAAAAGCATATAGATAATATATTAGAATGCAATTGACTCTTTAGAACCATATAATATAAATGCACATTGTATAAAATATCACAAAAATCACAGTACATTCAAAGTTTACTACTACCTACAAAATGTCCTGTACTTGAGAATGGGCTTGATAGGGATCCTATCATTCAGGCCCTACCCCTGTCTGCTTGCAATCTGATTATCAATTTTGTTTCTGATGTTTCTGTTTTATTTATTATATCACCTGCCCCTCATTCTCCCTTACATTTTCCATGACTAAAAATCTAGACGTGTGTTGGGGTCCCTCAATTGAGACATGCTTCACGAAAGCATTTGTTGCATCTTGATTCCTAATGTTTAATAGGTGTTCTCTTATTCTAAATATAAATTCTCTGTTCATCTTCCCCACATAGAAACTACAGCATTGGTTGCACACAGCCAAATGTACAACATTCTTAGTATTGCAGTTGGCTGTCACTTAAAAGTTAAACTCCTTCCCAGTTTTGGGGTATATAAATGTATTACTAGTGTCAACCCATTGCCACTGGCTACATTTATTACATAATTCCGTGCCCTTATATTCTACAGTGGCTCCATCTGTAATACTTGGGTAGCATAAGAGTCTCTTTAGGGATTTCTTCTTCTTAAACAGGAATTTAGGTTTATTACCTACAATCTCTCTGATTTGACTACCATGTGTGAGTACAGGCCAATATTTTTTAATGATGTCCATTATTTTATTAATATTACTGGTATAGTGGGTACTCTGAGTGTATCACTCACCCTTCCATTCAATTTAGAGTGGTTGCTTTGCCCCATTGAAAAATACGGTCTGCCAATTGTAGCTCTCAAGCCTATGGCTTCACCAAGGGCAAGTTCAGTATCACTTTCCGTGTACCCTCTTTCTCTAAATCTCTGCCTGACATCTTCCACCTCATGAGTAAACACTTACTCTTGTGCTGTCAGTCTAAAAACTCTTAATGTTTGCCCTTTCACCACATTTTTTAAATTATACTTGGGGTGCATGCTCTTCCTGTGTAAGAGTGTATTTCTGTGGCAGACTTTCCTGTGGACTGTAGTGGATATTCCCCCTTCCTCGGTCCTATGGACCTTCACATCTAAATAATCTATTGTTGTAGTTGAATATCTAAGATCAGATTTTAGAAAGGGTGTGCTGTTATCCATCTGTTTATGGAATTTCATCAGATCTCCTTCCTCACCTTGCCATAACAGAAAGAGATCATCCACAAAGCACTTGTAAAGCAAAATCTGGGACCATTTGTTATTTAAAATGTGTTGTCTCTCCCAGGAGACCATTACCAAATTTGCATAATTGTTGGCACTCAAAGTTCCCATGGTCACCCCATCCCTTTGTAAATATATTTCATGGTCAAAATCATAACATTAACAAGGACTTGTTCCATAAGTAAGCATATTAACTCTATATGTGTGCCATTATATGTACCATCCTTTGTTAAACACCCTCTTAACATTTCTAGACTCAACTCATTCACAATGGAGGTGAAGAGTGGATGTACATCTAACGTCACCATTAGAAAAGATGTACTGGATTAATAGCACAAGCAGGTTAACCACACATTATGAAGGCAGGAAAACAGGAGTAGGTTCACCAAAATTTTATTAAACCATAAGCTCTTTCATCAAGTACATTGCAAGACTTCTTCAGATAAAATCCAAACCAAAAGTGGACACATTTAAAGCCATACCATGTCACATGATCCTGCCTCACAATTAGCTAATTCAAATCAATTAAAAACAATGGACAGTTTTTCTACTCAAATAAATAAACTCCCTCGTCCCATTATTAAATGCATATTGTAAAAATCCATAAATATATGTCAACCCGAACCAAAAAAAAAAAAAAACACACATATATATATATATATATATATATATATATATATATATATATATATCCAAGAAACAATATCCAAGTTCCCTGCGATGCAAATGCCTCTCGAAAACCTCCAAACATGAATAAATATGGGAGGAGGAGGCTTATAATTTGCGTATGTCACTTTTCAGTTGTTCAAGCAATTCAACTGAGGTCTTGTCACTATCTCCACTGCCTTCATAATCATATAGCAGCAGAGAATTAACTTCAGTTCTCAGACAAGACAGTAGCTTGTTCTTCAGGCATTCGCCTCTGTCAGAACTATTAGTAAAGTCAATATCATTTGCCTTTCTAGTGGAACGTTGTATCGTAACAATACCTACTTCCTCAGAATGGCTTGACGCTTGCTGAGATGGTATATCCTCTAGTCCAGCTCAATGTTAGATTTATTTTCAGCCATGTCACCGCGGGATATACAAATAAGTATAAATCCAAGAAACAATATCCAAGTTCCCTGCGATGCAAATGCCTCTCGAAAACCTCCAAACACGAATAAATAAAACCAAATAGTCAGGTAGAGAGGCAACCAAAGCATAAAACCATTAAACGTTATTCACTGTTCAAGTAATCCAAAGATCAAATGAAATAAAAACAAATCGGACTTTAATGCATGCACACACAGTAAGCGCTTTCACAAAAGTTTCATCAGACCGTTATAATTCAAATCACATTAATTGGCTTAATATATATAGGTATGACATAATGTCTCTCTAATCACATTCAAATCATATATATAGAGGGTTCACATCATACCTTTATTTTAAGGCTATAGATCATGCTTGTCCAACGATTAGACAAGGGGACATTCGTAACAGAACTGAATGTAGAGAAGTGAACTGGATATTACGGTTAAGAGCTGATAAGGGAAAGGGGCTGAACGATAGAGCATAAAAGTTTTAGAAACCACTACTATGGCCATAGTGCAATGATGAATTTTTCAAAGTGTTACTAATGATTAACAGCGCAAGTACGGTTTTTAATGATTGTATTCCTTTAATGATTTGAATGTGATTAGAGAGACATTACGTCATACCTATATATATTAAGCCAATTAATGTGGTTTGAATTATAACGGTTTGATGAAGCTTTTGTGAAAGCGCTTACTGTGTGTGCACGCATTAAAGTCCGATTTGTTTTTATTTCATTTGATCTTTGGATTACTTGAACAGTGAATAACGTTTAATGGTTTTATGCTTTGGTTGCCTCTCTACCTGACTATTTGGTTTTATTTATTCGTGTTTGGAGGTTTTCGAGAGGCATTTGCATCGCAGGGAACTTGGATATTGTTTCTTGGATTTGTACTTATTTGGGCATCCCGCGGTGACATGGCTGAAAAATGAATCTAACATAGAGCTGGACTATAGACCAGATATACCATCTCAGCAAGCGTCAAGCCATTCTGAGGAAGTAGGTATTGTTACGATACAACGTTCCACTAGAAAGGCAAGTGATATTGACTTTACTAATAATTCTGACAGAGGCGAATGCCTGAAGAACAAGCTACTGTCTTGTCTGAGAACTGAAGTTAATTCTCTGCTGCTATATGATTATGAAGGCAGTGGAGATAGTGACAAGACCTCAGTTGAATTGCCTGAACAACTGAAAAGTGACATACGCAAATTAGAGACAGATTTTTTGAAGTTAAAACCTTTATCTACTCAAAGGCAGCACTTTGAAGTCTGCCTTAAGAGACACATAATACCGAGAGGTCTTAGAATTCTAAAGATGCCCACATATGGGGATCAATACCCTGAACTTCTAACACAATGGCAGAAATTAAATTTGGAACTTAGTAGAAAATATATACAACTTCTATTAGATTTTTTTGTACCAGTAGAAGAAGAACTAATTAACTCTATTATTAAACAACAACAAGAACTATACATAAAGTATCCGGAAATAACTGTAAACAACGCCTTATCTAATATGTTGGATGGGGTGTGTGCTTATGAAAGACATCTCTTACAGCAAAAAAGAAATAATATTGACAGAGATGTCCGAGATTTTCGGCTCTCAAGTATTTGCTTGGCCTAGAACTGAGTATAGTACTAAACCTATACCGCATTATAATTCAGTGGATATACCACAACAACCCCCCCTGCAGCAGCCCCCCTTGCATTCATCTAGGTGTTCTATGATCAATTCTGATACACAGCAATTAAATTTAAATACCGCTGATAACATTAGCGGTATAATTAATTTAGAAAGAACAGGTGATAATATTAATGGATTTACCAACTCGAATATGGTTAACCAGAGGGAGACTATATCAATTAATCTACCAGTGAACAATGGAGAATCCACTACGAATCAACATCAAGTAATGGCAGTTAATAATACTCAAGTTGTACATCCTAAAGTGTTGACTAACAACAGAAATGTTGTCAATAATAAAGATCTACATCAGGACATGATTTTTTCATCTTTCCCCCTTCCCATTACTATGGTGAGGGGGGACAAAAGGGAACGATCCGTCAGTCGTGGATGACAGAAGAAGAAATTATCCAAGGAGAAATATACAAATCAGACTATCAAGAAGATGTGGAATCAGAAGAGAACAATCTAATTTGGAATATATCTCATAGAGTTCTGGACAAATTTGAAATTAATGTCCTTAATAAAGGACTTACGTTTATTCCTTCTGAACGGAGTAAACTTACAGACCTTCTTACTGATGTTAAAGTATTTATTAGGAATGTCATGTTGAGATACCAATATGGGTCAGATAGTTGTACCAACAGGCGAAGTATTAGGAAGAAAAGTGATTATGTACCGCCTAATCATCCAGTGTTAGAAACGTTTTATAAGTTAGTCGAGGATGACATTTATCATTTATACACCAATGCAGACAAACCATATAAGTATTCGTTTAATAATTTAACTTGTAATGAGAGAGATGCACTGAATAGGCTTAGATCTGATCGTAATATAGTTTTTAGACCTGCTGACAAGGGTGGACCCCTGGTCATTATGGATGCGATTCAATATCATACTATTATGACAAATATGTTGAGTGATAGTAACTATTACGATAGGATATCTGAGCAGCAGTTGGAAAAGATTAAATCAAGATTGACAGAGATGATTTCTAATTTATTACATGCACAGTGTATTGATGTCCAGTTAGCTAGATTCTTTCAGGTGGAACATCCTTTAATACCTAACATCCAAGGCATATGCAAAATTCATAAGCACGGTACAAACCCACCGATGAGACCCATAGTCTCTGGGGGCGGATGGGGTACTGAACCGTTATCAGCATTTGTTGAGCAGTACTTGAGACCTATAATTAATAATAATGAATACATTTTGAAAGATACAAAACAATTTCTGATGGATCTATATAAACATTTTGAGAATAATCCAATGACATCTTATTCCTTATTTGTAACATTGGATGTACAATCGTTGTTTACCGTAATTCCTAATAAGATAGGGGTTGAAGCTATTCAACACTACTTAATGAAACATAGTCACTACACTCCACAAAAAGTGGATTTGATAGTAAGACTTATAGAAGCTATTTTACATCATAATGTATTTGTATATGAAAATGATATTTATATCCAGCGAGATGGCGTAGCTGTGGGCACATCATGTGCCAATAGTTACGCCAATATGGTTCTGGCTGAATGGGAGGAGGAGGCTCTCTTTAAGTATACTCTACATTCTAAGTTTGTACGCTTCTACCGACGTTTTGTCGATGATGTCTTTTTTGTTTGGGAAGGTGACTTAGAACAGTTACAGACATATGTCTCGGTTATTAATAATATGACTCCATACTTGAAGTTTACTTCTACATACTCCTACAATAGGATTGACTATTTAGATGTTTTTATTGAGAGAGTGATGAGAGATCAAGTGAACACGGGAGTGTACAGGAAGACTTGTTACAGGAATTCTCTGTTGCATAGATCAAGTATGCACCCCTTTTATGTATTTGAAAATATTATTAAAGGTCAGAGTATGAGAATCTCAAGGCTCAATGCCTCTGAACAAGGCTTTAGGAAAGAAATCTGTCAATTTGAAGATAGATTAATCCAGCGTGGGTATGAAGAAAAGGAAATCAAGAAAGGCCTGATGGATATAGAGAATATTAGAAATGATAGGGCTCAGCCCTACTTCTCTGCTTATAAACATACCACCCCTGATAAACAATGTCAGGATGAGTTCATAAGGGTTCCGCTATACTATACTGCTGACAGGAAGTTATTTACGGATATTATAAATAGGTATTGGAGTGTCCTTACTAGTAGTGATGATATCAAAATAATAGTGGGGGAACAACCTAAATTCCAATATAAAAATAAGTCAAATTTAAAAAAGCTATTATGTTATCTGAAAAATAATTCTTCATTTTGTACAGCTATAGGTACTAATCCATGTTTAAAATGTAATTACTGTGCATACATAGACACAGATAGTATGTTTATACATCCTGATACTGGACAGGTATTTCAATTCTGTGTTTCAGCTACTTGTTTCACTGAGAACATAGTATATCTGGTGGTTTGTGAGGCATGCGCAGCATTCTATGTTGGAAAAACCAACAGGATGCTGCGCACTAGGATTAGGGAACATCTATATGCTATAAGAATTGGCTATACTAAGAATGCCTTAGCAAAACATGTTGATATAGAGGGTTCACATCATACCTTTAAGTTTAAGGCTATAGATCGTGCTTGTCCAACGATTAGACAAAGGGACATTCGTAACAGAACTGAATGTAGAGAAGTGAACTGGATATTACGGTTATGAGCTGATAAGGGAAAGGGGATGAACGATAGAGCATCAATAAAACCCACACTCAGAGCTAGACGTATTAAAATTAAGTAATAACATCGTTATATGGATCATGATTAATTATAAATGATCCATGGAATGGGATGAAATATGAAATATATAATATTTAATATGTGTACTCTTTTGTATACTTATATTAAGGTATAAGAAACTTTCTGGAAGATCTTTTTTGAATAGTAACGCTATTAAGTTTAGTTTGTTGTTTAGAAATAGTATGATTGGATTATTAGTTTTCTATTGGCATTACTATTGCATAGGTGCGTTAAATAAGCTCGTAATGATTGAGTATGGATATTCATGCCAATAGTGCTAGCACAATAAAGTTAATTTTAAAAAATAATGCGCTGGAATGTAATATGATTTTAAGTAGTGACGGGTAATGAACTAACATAGTGGTTATTATTTTTGTTATTATTAAATATAGTATAAGTCCATTGGCTCTTATGTATTTAATTAATGATTTTTTTGGTAGTATGTACGTTAGAATATAATTAATCTATTTTATTTATAATGTGGACTATGAAATGAAGAAAATGTCTAAATATAATATATTAAAGAGATATTTTCATTAGTAAGTAACTGTTATGTGAGCATATCGAGCCAGTGCCCAAAAGTGTTAGTATTTAACATAATTTGGACATATTCATGTTCAGTAACAACAGTATACAGAGGGCTCGCTGTATGCTTATGAACTATGAAATATTAGGTTAACTGATATTAAAGAACAATATATCTCCACCTTATTTTCTATAATGGTGAAATATGTAGTTTATATTATATACTAAGGATATATTAATTAATGATATCACGTTGGTTGAGTAAAAGTATTACTTTACATATATAAAATTTCACTGCATAAATTATATCTTTGAATGTTTGCTATGCTATTGCACCCTAGCTTAAACCTTCTTAATGCTGATAAATTAAGAAATAATTAGTTGAGTACCCTAACCCTAAAAAGTTTAAAAAGCCACTATTATGGCTATAGCGCAACTACGAATGTTTCAAAGTGATACAAATGCTTGACAGCGCCTTTAACGGTTGCACTCTTTTAATGATTTGATTGCATCGTTTATTTTTCTGAATGTTTATTATGTTAGTTGTACCCTAACTTAAATCATCGTAATGATGATAATTTAAGAATTGATCAGTTGAGTACTTTAGCCATAAAAGTTTTAGAAACCACTACTATGGCCATAGTGCAATGATGAATTTTTCAAAGTGTTACTAATGCTTAACAGCGCAAGTACGGTTTTTAATGATTGTATTCCTTTAATGATTTGAATGTGATTAGAGAGACATTACGTCATACCTATATATATTAAGCCAATTAATGTGGTTTGAATTATAACGGTCTGATGAAGCTTTTGTGAAAGCGCTTACTGTGTGTGCACGCATTAAAGTCCGATTTGTTTTTATTTCATTTGATCTTTGGATTACTTGAACAGTGAATAACGTTTAATGGTTTTATGCTTTGGTTGCCTCTCTACCTGACTATTTGGTTTGATATATATATATATATATATATATATATATATATATATATATATGCATATACATAAGCACATTGAAAATATTGTGCATAAAAATAACAAAGTTAAAACATAAAAATGCTATAAAATGCATATTTATGTGAATATATGACAATTTAGAAAAAATTATCTAAGTTGTGCTTTAATTTTTAATACACATCCTATGGATGCTATTTCATTCAAACCTGGAAATCCTACAGCATCCAGGTGTAAAATCCAATAAAGTTCCCAGTTCTCTAAAATCAGTTGCCAGGGCCCACCTCTTACACTCCTTTTCACTTGTTCAATCACAATGAACTTGAAATAATGATCATGGAATTCCAGAATATGTCTATATAATCCATTCATAGTTTTCTTTCCCCGAATGTTATCTTTGTGTTCATAAATACGTTGCTTGAGCATCCGCTCTGTCTTGTCTATATAAAAGGCAGGACATACCTGAGACAATGTCCCATAAACAACTGCAGGACTATTACAATTATAGTGTCCTTTTATCCTAAGAGTGAACCCATTGATTTTAAATAATTCCCCACATTGATACATTTACAATGGGGACTTCTTCCACACTGATACATGTGCCTGGGTTTTGTGTCGCCGTGTTGTAAAATGGGCTTTTCCACCAAATTTTGATATTAAAACCCATTTTCCAGACAATAGTGGGTTTATTATTAAATTTATGTCTAATATCCCCATCTCCAGTCAAAATAACCCAGTTTTTCTACAGAACCTCTTGAATCTGTTAACAATCCACAGAAAATCTAGTTATAAAAGACAATCTAAAATTAGAAGATTCCTTAATATCCATTCTCCCCGTTATCTGTAGTGGAAGAACTAGGAGAACTTAAATTGGGGTTATATGTATTTGGGACAAGGATGGGGGAATAAATTCCTAATCATCTCTTGGTCACCATTTCACATTTAATCTCTTGTACAAAACCCTCAGGGTAGTCTCTCTTAATAAACATGTCTTCTAAGAGGGCACATTCAGAAAGGAATGAATAAAATTGGAGACCATCCTTGCAGCCCTCACAAATTGTCCTTTGACATCCACTTTTTTTTGGGGCAGAGGGTGAGAGCTATCAAAAGGCAGAAATGAATTGGAGTATGTAGGTTTCCTGTATATGGTAGAAACATATCTCCCATTCACCATGTACTTTTCTAATTTAACATCAATATATCTGAAACTCTCATTCCCCATAACATGTGAAAACTGCAAGAAATTGGTTGTATTGTTAATATAATCCAAGAAAGTAGTAACACTATTACTATCCCCTCTGCAATTAAAAAACAAATCATCCAGGTATCTCAGGTACAAGATACAGTCATGAAATCCAGCATAGTCAAAAAGGAATCTGCGTTCCAATTCACACATAACCATATTTGGGTAAAGTGGCCCACAAGCAGCCCACATTGCTACACCTGTTCGCTGAAGAAACTACTGTTCATCAAAGTAGAGCTAATTATTTCTTAAAACCATTTCCATCATTTCAATGTAGGTATTAATATGATCTTGATCAATCCCCTTTCTAAGTAAGAATTCATCAAACCAATCTAAGCCGACTTCACGGGGAATTAAAGTAAATAAATCTTTTGCATCTACTGTAAAAAATAAAAACTGATTATCAAACCTAATGTTATTACATTTGGCAAGAAAATCCCATGAGTCAATGCAAAGATATTCCTCTTGTCTTAATAGAATTTTCAATTTAGCTTCCAGGAACTTAGCAAAGGGAGAAGTAATAGAATTACGGGCATCAACAAATGGGTGAAATGGTGGATCAACAATTTGTTTGTATAATTTAGGAAGCCCAAATATTGTGGGGATAGTTGGGGCATTCATTTCCATATATTTATATTCAGTCAGTAAAATACGTCCTTCCATGAGTATATCACTTAATTGTGCATTAATCCTATTATAGGCAATATTTACTTCATTTCTTGAGACTTGACAATAAGTATTACTAAATAAGACATTGTACATGCATTCAATATAATCTTGCAAATTCATAATCATAACTCCCCCACCCTTGTCAGGTTGAATAATCCTGACTTTTTGTTGTCTCACAATAGTAAGTATTTCAATTTCATCAGGTTTTAAGTTATTTTGATGCACAATAGGACTTTTAAACAAATGTCTTAAATCAAGTTCACAGAATCTCTCAAAAACTGCAGAGTAGGGTGGGTTGGTGGGTTACAAATACTGGACAGTCTCAAGACATCAGTAACATCTGTTTTGCTGTTGTTAAATAAAATATTCAAGTTCATGTTTCTAGTAAAAAGCTTTAGATCTGATATTAATTTGGGGAGATTCCGCGGTGATACAGCGGTACCGTTGTTGCCTCACAGCAAGAGGTTCTCCTGTTCAAATCTCGGCTGGAGTGCCTTCTGTGTGGAGTCTGCATGTCCACCCCATGGTTGAGTGGCCTCCGAAAGACATGCGCGAATGGGCGTGCCTTCGCTGAAGGTTGGGCATCGGACTGGCAACTCGGAACTATTAAAAATCGACTGCCAATCATTAGCGAACCGGAGTTCTGCTGTGGGACCCCTAACCGGGAAAATCAAAAAAGACAAACATTAATTTGGGAAGATTAGATCTAACACTGGGAACAAAAGTTAATCCTTTAGCAAATAAATTCACAATCTCTCCAGTGTATTCATAAGAACTATAATTGAATACCTTGAAATTGCCAGTTACATTAGCACCATTAAAAAAGATGTCCCATAAATCTGATTTTCATTCACATAACTAAATAGAGCTGTCAAGAATTTCTTAGTATGGTCTCAAAGGTGGAAATAAGGGGTCTTTGTGAATTTGTGGGAGCCCCTGTATAATGGGAAGGAGAGGGTCAGACACTTGAAAATAATTATGTAACTCAACTGTGATCCAATTATCAAGCAAACAATCACGCAGAACATTTTTCAATTTTATTAACATGCCTTCAACTACTTTACAATCTATAACCTTGTAAGTGCTTACATTTCTCAGCATCGCTTTCATTTTATAGTCATAATACTGTTTGTCCATAACTACAACTGGGCCACCCTTATCAGCTGCTTTTATTACTATAGCGTCATCCATACGTTTAAGAGCTTGAAATTCATTTCTAGCTAAATTATTAAAACCACAATCATTTCCATTTTCCAAAGCATCAAAAATTTCTCTCTCACATAAACTTGTGAACACTTCCACAACTGGGTGAGGAATAAATGTACTTGGTTTTCTCATTCATTAACATGTGTATTACTATTATTGCCAAACAACAATTTCAAATGCAAGTTTCTACTAAACATTTTAAGATCTAAAATACTTTCAGTTACCTCCATTTTATGTGCAGGGATGAGCAATAAGCCCTTGTTCAATAGGCTCACCTCATCAGGTGTCAAAGTTTTAGAAGAGATATTCCATACTAAAGATTTATCATTCAATTGTTGTACCAGTTCCTTTTCAGCAATTGACCTTCTGGGAAATGTTGTAGTCCCTTTCTCTTGTGGCGCCCTCTGCTCTGGGATCTTTCCCTCTTTGCCTCCTGATATGCAGGATGTAATTTGATGAGTAGAGTGCAAAAAAACAGAGACTGTCACAATAAATCACTCGCCATTTTCTCCGATGTTTGCTTGGCTTCTACAGTTCTACTTGTAGATTCCTGGACATCTCCCATATGTATGACATCACTGGTGCTCTCTGACCTTGATACTTGGGCACCCTCAGGTAGTGGAACCAATGAAACCTTCAGTCTGGCTCCCAGTAGCTCATCTCTATTGGGAGACGCATTAATATTACTTCTTGGCATGGAGACTGCCTCAGAATTGGGCTGCTGAACTTTTAAGGTGGTATTGCTGCTGTTTACACTCTCAGACTGTGACCATGGCCAAATACATGGCCCTCCTTAAAGCCTCTCTTGTCTCTTTTACCAAACTTCTGCCAGAGTAGTCTTTTCTCAAAGAGCGAGACAGAGTCAGTGATATAAGACTCTTTTCTCTCACTAACTTACAAGGATAGTTACTAGTGTTGTTCTTTTTCTTATTAGTACCATGCAGTTTAATTGAAGAACTATATTTTAATGCATGTTTAAGCTACATTTTCGTAGACGTATGCTTAAATTGCATAATTCAAAAGAAACCTTTTTCCTTAGTGATGATGAGCTTCTGCAGACAGGACTGAGGCAGTTGAACTAGATCTGCTTTTATAGAGCTCCAGAATGTACGTAGAGTTTTGGTGCACCTCTACCTGGATATCTGTTGTTTCTGCCATCTTTTCACTTAGCTGTGACAAATACATTATGTATTTAATGAAGCTTGAGGGGTGTGAAATGCTGATGTGTGCATGCTCAAGGGTGTTGCGAGGTATGATCTAAAGGGCTAGTGCCTTATGATCCCTGAACATGCAGTAATATCTGTACCATGCACACCCCCAAGTATCTTACTACACTTACAACATGGGCACCTTTATTTTTTGCAGTATAAATTTTATATTTAGAAGTTTAAGTGTGCCAAGTATGGGTTTTGCACTATACTTTAATGTAAATTAATTCCTTCACCCATTTTAATTAGTTGATAGCTGTACAATGTTATAATTGTTTAACTGCATGAAATCTTGGTCTGATATTTTCATTGTAGGCATTTAAGGTACCCTTCTGTCAAACTGTTGCTGGTTTCTAACTAGGTACTAATATTACCTCACATGAGTTATGGCAGATGAAGAGACTAACACACCTGCATCACAATGTTTCAGATACATGTGCATTGCTTTCCAGGTAACACACTCCCAGAAATGCTCACAAGGTCAATTGTTTTAGTACCATCTCCAAGAACTTAAAGACACATACATGCAATCAGTAATGTTCCACCCCTCACACTATTTCAGTAATGTTCACTATTTTAAAGTTGTCTTACCAGATGATATGCTTGTTGTTTCCTAAAAGTAATAATTTTGATAGCACCTCCTAAAAACTGACAAAAGAAATATGTATGTAGCAATGGCCGTCCATCCCGATAATTTTTCTTAAGTTGCTTTAGCCAGTTGAATGCTTCTTACTTTGATTTGATTTGGTTTCTGTAATAAATGTATGTGCATTTTATTTCTGTCTTAATATGCATCTTATATTCATGCAGTGCTCTACTTTGGTGTACTGTATCTTCAGATTTAGCTCTTAGGACAAAGAATGCCTGGTGGGTACTTTTTGCTACGTTTATGCGTATGTATGTAATCTGACTCCTCATTTAGAGTGGCTGATTTCTGTTGCTGTGGTGATTATTTTTGTTTCATCTTAAGTCACTTCCTGTTTCATGTTATTTTTTTTTTTTTATCCATTAGTTCCACTGTGGCGACCCCTAAGCCGAAAGACACAACAACATTTATTGATTGTTTACCAGGTTAGTCCCACTAGGCTAGTAGCTTTTCATCAGGAGAGATCCAAGGCAGCATTTATATTATTAGGGAAAATTTGCTAAGCATAAATGGGGAGGTAGGAAGCATAAATGGGTTGGACAATATGGAAGGGCTATTGAGAATGTTTGCTCAGAAATAACTAACTCGAATGTGTTAAACATTTTTTCACGTACTTTGTCATCTGTACATATTAATATTTTGAATAAAGGACTAACTTTTATACCTGGCTTTTTTGTTCCTGAGGACAGTTTTGCTAATGATATTATAGCTTTTTGCATAACTCTTAACCTACGGTTATTTTTTCAGGATAATGAATCCAATAGGGTCCAGGATGAATTCAGGTACCATAAGTCTACTTTTACACCACCTATGAATTCTAATGTTCAAATGCTTCAGAACAGTGTACTTAGGGATATACATTTCTATTCTAGGGAGTCTGGTATTGGATCAAATAATCTCTCAAAGACTGAACTGAAATGTTTTAAGGAATTGGCTGATGACCATAGTTTGGTTATATTGTTTGCAGATAAAGGTGGGGTGGATGTAGTACAAGATTGGTCTCAATACCATTCCAAAGCTTTGAGGCAACTTTCAGATGGACGTGTTTACCTCTCAGTCAGACCCCTTCCTTTAAGAAACAGATTAACAAATTTCTTTCTTTAGACAAGGATGAGGGAATTATTTCAAATCATACATTTCATCATTTATCTGTGCCAGACCCCCTTTCTCAATATATCTATTTTCTCCCTAAAATACATAAAGGTCCATGGAATCCACCTGGTAGGCCTATACTATCGAGAAGAGGCTCAATAACAGAACCATTGTCTCAATTTTAACAAAATATCTTAAACCCCTTCTGAAGTGGGTATGTGCCCGTATACAGGACACAACTGAATTCCGTCAGATTATCTCTGAATCACAGCTAGAACAGGATGGTTACTCTGTACTCTTGACATAACTGCCCTCTATACTAACATTCCTCATTGGGCAGGTATTGATGCTTTGGAATATTGGCTTTCTAAATCTGGTTTATATTCTCCTGGATTTAATACGCTATTTTTAGGATTAGCTGAACATGTCCTCACCAAAAATGTATTCCTATATCGTGATGCATACTATCTTCAAATTCAGGGTACGGCTATGGGGGCTTCTTTTGCCCTCATATATGCTGACTTATTTATGGCATATATTGAAGACAGTTAATTTACGATAGTTCTCACAACATATTTTTGGAGGACATGGATATATGCAGGAGGTATTTGGATGCTTGTTGGTTGGTGTGGAGATCGGGATCTGAGTATCTTCAAGATTTTGTTAACTCTTTGAATGAGAACAAGTGGGGAATACAATTTACAGTGAACTACAGTAAGAACAGTATTACATTTTTGGATGTATTAGTAACTAGTTTACCATAAATACCCTGAGTATAATTCCTTTCTCCGTGCCACCAGCTACCATCCTCCTCACATATGTAAGAATATTCCAAAGTCTCAATACATGAGAATGAAGCATATTTGTTCAAAGGACGGTTCATACGATAAGTACAGGGATGATCTTACTTCCTGGTTTTTGCAAATGAGTTATAAATTGGGACATATATTACATGCTAAGAAGACAGTGGATTCCATCCATAGAGACTCTCTCCTGGAATAAAAAATCAAGCCTCAGGAACAAGAGCCAGTTGTACGCTTCCTAAATACCTATGGTAGGAACACTGCTGTTTTAACCAATAGTGTTCAACGACATTGGAATATTCTCATGGCAGATAATAAACTATCTGGAATTTTGAACAATAGATGTCAGTTCTCCTATAGGAAGGGTAGGAATTTGGGCTCTATTTTGAGTCACTACAAACAAGGACACAGCCAGGACATTCCACAAGTTCAATCTACCCTATTAGGGGACCATTTGGATGGTTGTTTTCCCTGTGGTCATTGTGTTTATTGTCCTATGGTTTGTAAGACTAGGGATTTTAGCAGTAAAAATACTTGAGAAAGTCCATAGTATTCCTTTTTTTGCTAATTGTCAAACTGATTGGGTCATTTATTTGGCCACGTGCAGTTGCTCTGCATTTTATGTTGGCCAGACTTCACATCCAGTCAAGTTTAGGATTGCAGAGCACCTTAGTGACATTCAACACCAGAGAATTACCAATACTCTTTATAAACATACTGTTGTACATAATAATGCATCCTTCTGTTTTACTATTATTGATTGGATCAGGGGCAATAGATCTAATAAGTTAGGATGGCATCAGACCCTTAACAATATGGAGAAGAAATGGATTATTAAATTGGGGGGTTTATTTTCCCCCGGTTTGAATGAGCACCTTTAAATACTAATTGTATTAACCAATTAAGCCTCAACTGTTGGCTATTTAAGAGAATGGGATGTGTTATTTGTTATATGTTTGTACTGAAGAAGGCTACTTTTTTTCTTAGCCGAAACTGGTCTGCCTAATATTCTCTTTGCTATGTGATTTTTAGCACTATATTAAAAGTTATTTTGTTCACCACATTCTGCTGGTCTGTATGTTCTTTGAACAAAATTTGCTAGGCCATAACTCTTTTCTATAGGTGCCATATCCATCCACCTGAGCTACCATGAACTCAGGCACATGGGACTTTGATTTTATATCTCATCCGAAGGATTCATTTTCTCAAGTTTATATTTTTATATTCTTCAGGAGATTACTTTTATCTTACTGAAGTATTTTTTTTAATGGTCACTATTCAGGAACATACTTAACTTAGAATTGTTAGCATTTCTGTTGTTGTATGTATGTTTACTTTATGCCACAGTCCCGATCTCTTTCTTCTTAACAATTATTTGTATGCATAATTAGTAATGCATTTGTGTTGAGTATGTATATTTCTTTTTTTTTTTTTTTTTTTGGTACTGATTTACTTTATTTCTGTCTCACTTTCTTAATTGATTTGTGTTTCATGCTATACCAGTAAAAGGTTGCTACATTTTATTTACATTAATATCATTACTTGTCGTTGGTATAATCCAATCACTGTTGTGCCCACCATGTTGCAACCAAGAAAACCTGATGATGGGTGTCCCATTACATCATCCATATGTCATAATTGTACTGGAATTGTGTAGTCTACCAGCAGTATCAAGTCTAAAATACAGGTGAATTTCACAGTTCCTGAAGCTGACCACCACCATCATCTGCATGTCACCTGTGTCACTATTTGCACAGCGGGCAAATCTTTGTTATAAATGGAGTTTTATTACTCAAAATGTTAGAATAGAACATTGTGGAGCTGTAATACAAAAGGTACACTTGAACTTTAATAGAAAAAATACATACACTCAGTCCTTATCGAATTCTCACATTTATCTACTATCTGAGACTAGCTCCTCCCATATGTTGGCACCAGTATCACATGCATTTGGGTATTCCACCATTGAACTGGCTGCAGTACCACCACTGATATACAGATGGAGCTGTTCCTTTCTCCCAGCAAACCATGGATAGACTTTAATGGCCAAATCTCATATTTGATGTTTTATACTTGCATTCAATACAAACATAACATTTGAAGGGATTGTGACATAGGGAACTTGATTCAAGCTTTTGAACTGGAGATAGGGCTCTGAGCTTCATCATTTCTCTTTGTAGGTTAAGGAATTTCAAAGCACTTTTTTTTTTTTTTTTTTTGCAATTGAGCATGGAGTTACTGCTTGGCTAGTGAGCTATTAAGCAAAATTTATTCTGAATCCCACAGCAAGTCTGCAAAGGATGCATGTTCTCTGCCAAGAAATGAACATTTGCATGGAAATATTTGGAAGTGTCAAGCACCATAATATGGTTTGTGTATAAAATTAACATATAGGATAACAATTAAAAGACAGTGAATACTTTAATCAGTGTCATGGCACAGACAGATAAAACCGTAACTATGGCTAAGCAACCCAAGTTTAATTAGCAGCTTAGGTATCCTAGGTGCTGGCAGGAAGGCATAGACATGCCCATCTGGGGAATGGCATTTGCTGAAGACACTCCATGAGGATAGACATGGTCCACAGAGGGGAGTAGCCCTCAGATAATGTTAACAAATGTGTGTGGGGGGCAGACAAATGAAGGCATGTCATAATAACCCCACTCAGCAAAGAGGCCATATCCGGCACTACCCTCAGGGATGCCTATAAGATCCACACCAGGCACAACTCACTCAGAGAAGTCAGGGCTGGGGCAGAGAATCAGGTAGACCTAGCAATGGATGTGAGCACTGTGACAGTTGGATTAAATGAAGCAGGAATTAATATTCTTGAATGTTTCATCAGCAGTATGTATCCATGCTCCAGTATGTAACGTCTGGCATAAGTTTTTGCCCAATATTTAATTACAAGAGTTTGCATACATATGCTTGCAAATGTATTGTTTTTTGTGATTTTTCATGTCTGTTATGTAGAAGTGCCGTCAATTACACATATTTCAAAGGAACTTATTGATGTAAAAGTCCCACTGGTGACTCAGTGGTTCAATCAAGAAATCAAGCAAGCAGTACAGCAGGCAATGTGAGTTGGTATGCCATCCTTTGTGCTCCTATGTGTCCTCTTTGGCCTGATGGCTGACAGCAGTTTGATAGATTACCATATGTGCCTTGCTTGACATCTTTCTGATGGATAACCTCATTTGTGTATGAAAAGATGTTGAGTTCCCTCATTGTTTCTCCACTTCAGACTCTTAATTCATGTGTTTCTGCATTTTCCTTCACTACTTGCTGATGTATTTCAACAACATGGTAAAAGAAATGTTGTATTTAACTAGCCTATACAACATGCATAATATTCAAAAAGAAGTCCCATGCATGCCTGAAAACAACTATTGATCCAAAAAGCCAGTTTACAAATGTTTCCTATCAAGGTATAAGTGCAAACGCTACTGGTTAATGCAGTGGTTTGTATTTAAAAAGTTAAAAGTATTTTCAATTAAGTTTGGATTACAATGTTACATGCCAGTAAAAATATTAGTTATTCAAGAAGGTTTTACTGTGCAATGATTCTTTGTGTGAAATCTCTACAGATCACTGGATTGCTGACATGCTTTACATAATCAAGTTTAGGTGATTATCTTTGTAAATTAATTCAAAAGACATAAGCTCTGATAACATTCCACATTCTAAAACATAGTATTTTATAACAATTTTAATTCCAAAAGGAGTATTTATTTTAACAGTGATTTTCTGTTTACTCACTGCAGACTAAAACTGGGTGACAAATGTTTTCTTGCACACCAAACTACAGCATTTACGACAGTTTATGTGCTTCAGTGTTGTTATTAAACAGAGCTCCAGGAACTATTTATTATATGGTTTTAACAATTTTCATTTAAATAAATATTTACACAAATCTGACTGTTTTAATCTTAGATTCTTTATTAACAGTGGATGTTAATTACAGCCAGATCTTACTTGCCTAACCACATGGGAGTGTCGCAGTCAATTTCGACTTCATTTTAACTCATCTTTTTTCTACTTGTTTTCCATAATTTATTTACTCTGTTTCAATTTCCTTTAACGGTTCTTGCAATTTCTCTCTCCCTAACCAGTTCTTACCATATTTGCTTTTATGTTTCCTTGGTGTAAAACACGCACTCACAGATATGCAGTTGTTTTACTGATTCAGTACTAAAACAGGGTAATGATATAGTTTGCATCTTCCGTTCTAAAACTACTTCCAAGCTTTTATGAAAAGGTACAATGTTGATGTTTTCACTTAAGCAGTAAGACATTTCTCTGTTGGAGTTTACACAACAATTTTACTGAAACATTAGTTGTTTTTGATGGCCCAGACAAGTACAGTGGCCTAGAACTTTCTCTGATAGGTGTATTGTCATTTACATTAATGGTATAACAATATATTATTTGTAAATGGTCTAAGTTAGTGGCTTTGAGGTATGACAATTGTCCCTGGTTATGCTGAAAATGGTGCAGACTTAAAAATGCAGCCTCTTTGTTTTATAATATTTTATCAACTGCTAAAATGGTGGTTTGTATTTTTGTGCATTCAGACTTCTCTGCCAAAAAAGTTATAATCTGTTACTGCAAGACAGTTTTATGAAATGACTCTTGGGCATAATAAGCTGTTTGTTATCTATGCCGTACAAAAAAAAAAAAACTTATGGTTCGGGAATCAGACAAGACCTGTGTACCTGTGCAACTCTACTGTTCAAAGAGGTCACTGCGTGACATGTCAGAGTTAATTAAAGACACATTAGGCAGAGGAAAGCATCTGCATTACAAGCAAATAACTGCATATGAAAGGAGGTCCAGCAGTAATGGGGTAAATCATACCTGTCAACCTCTTAGTGCAAAAAATCTGAACAAAGCCTAAAATAATGGGGGAGGGGCAAAGGCCTTCAAATAAGACAGATTTTAAATATTGCTCATATAAACTTAAAAATGTGCTAGTATAATAGGATTGGTGTTAGCAGGCATTTTATGAAGAATATGAAGTCTGTAACTCAAATGTATGCCATTATTTAGTGACTTCAGTCCTCAGGGATTTGTCAGAAAATGACACATTTTATGAGGAACAGGCCAAAAATATGAATCAAATATCTGGACACTGCAAAAAGCTGTATAGTTGACAGGTATGATGGGACTGACACCACTAGGCTGCAGTCTGGAAGGAACAGGAACAAAATGGTGTAGCTGATGTGACGGAAGGGAAAGATCTGAATATAGCTGCCAACAGAAAGACCACTGTCGATATGCACAGCACAGTGGCAATCCTGTTTGGCAATTAAATGAGGAAGAAAGGGGCTGATTGATACAAAAGAGGAGAAGAGCATACAAAGGTAAACATATAAAGTTAAGCATAAAATATGAAATGTGGAGTGGGAAGGAAGAATACATATGTATGCAGAAACAATGAATCGTGTAAGTTTTACTAAAGAAACAAGTGGCAAAGGCACTGAAAGATGACTGTGGATGGACAGAAGGAAAATAGACAAAGATAAACAGGGCTGTATACTTCGAACTGGTGAGGAGGGCAATGCTTAGATGCATACATACAGAGGGTAAACAAATAGTGATGGGGAGGCCTGGAAAATAATGGTGATGGGGAGGCCTGAAAAACAAACAAGGAATGGGGAATGGCACATAACACACACTAGGATGGGAAACAGATGGATCATTTCATGGGAGTGGAGTGGGAATGAAAATCAAACCAGGAACGGATATGAATCAGGCAGCAACTATAATTGCCAAAAAAGAAGAATGAATATAAAGAAAATGACCAAAAGAAAAGGAAAGACATTTGGAAAGTCCATAAGTACAGTGGTAAATATCAAAACCTTCTAGAACAACCACATTGACCAAAAGTTGATGCAGCAATGGTTAAGGAGAGGTGAATTTAATCCAAAAGATGAAAGACTAATATAAGCAGCCCTAGACGATGGGTTAGGTACTTATTGGTTTACAAAGTATGCTGAAAAAGTGTGAGAAACAGACAAATGTAGGTCCTGCAAAAGATGTCTGGAAACATGTTGCACATCTTGCTCTTGGGTGTGATACATTGAAGGCTGAGGGTCTGCATACAAAATGGCACAATAATGTGGCAAGACTGCTGCATAGAGGATTGTGCAAACACTACAATAGAGAAGTAAATGAAAACCATTGGAATTGTGAGCCACAAATCATGAATCCTTCAACAGAAAAGCCCTCACCCCTCCTGAGAGGTAGGCACAGAGGGGTCTAGTAACTCCTTCGGGTCACATTTAGGACACAATCTTTCATACCCCGCAATCCATATCTGATCTGAAAGCTCTTGTGACCAAGTACCAGATGCAATGGCTAGTGGAGACTGAAGTTATCTGGCCTTCTCATCCATCTCATCCAAAAATGGAACTGTAGAGGGATGACTGAGAGAACTGGAAAACATCATCAATTCACATATGAGAATAGCATCAGTGCAGATGGGAAGCAGACCGACACAAAACTGATTCAAACTCACTGCCTAGACAGGTGCTTCCACCTCCTGTGTCAGCTAATTATACTCTGTTCCTGCTGTTCTGCTGCTAATTATGCATGTGCTATAGCTAAGACAGTAGAAGGTAATGACACTGAAAAATAAGCTTAAAATGAATTTCTAGCTCCCTCTCCTGAATCTCTATCTGCCATTGGTGAAGTAGGTCAGTGTGATGACACTTCAGGTCATTGTATTAATGCCAGATTAATCACCAGAACTGGTAATGTCAGTGGCATCACCCAGCATTCATATCAGCTCATGCCAGATATCCATATTCCTATGGGTCTTCATACTTGTCCAACAGAGCTTCCTGAACTTCATGTGCAGGAAGAACAGAAAAATCCTGTTCTCCCTGGCATACTGCGCTGGGTTTTCATTCCTCCATCACTGAAGTAGCAGTGCCATTCAGTCAGGTTTATCTGAGTAGAAAAATGATAGTCTTGGGTGCCCATATGCATGTTTGTTAATCACTGCAGAGCTAAGATAGGGCTGCCATGCTGAACCGTGGCACTATTATATGCCCATAAGGCTACACTGTGGTATTATAGATATACAGAAGCACATTCCTTTCTAAAACTGCTTTCAAGCTTTTATGAAAAGGTATGACTTCAATATTTTCACTTAAGCAATAGGACACTTCTGTCTTAACGTATACACAGCAATGGTATGGGTCTACTGCTTCCCAGAGGTCCCATGGCCAGGGCTTCATGTTTAACAGGCACGTGCACAGCTCACAACAGCATATTTGAATAGCACATCGAGCACGTGCAGTGATTCACACACAATGACACTAAATGGTTCCATTAGCATAACTCCAAATTATATGGCCCTTACAAGTATGATGTAAAACACTGGAGTTTTTTTCACACAACAGTACTTCCTACTATATGACATTTGAAACATGAATTTTAGCAAAACCTGTGTAGATCTGAAATTTCCCAGAATTATGGAAGATATTCCTGACTGGTGAACTACCCCAGCATAAAAGTGTATACCTATGACAGTGAGGTAGATGTCATAGTGTATGTGTAACTGGAAACATATGATAGCAACATAGTAATGAATCATGGGAATGCATGACAATGAATAATGGAAATGCTTGATACCAGCATGGCACTTAACCATGGGAATGTACAATACTGACATGGCACTGAACTATGAGAATTAATGATACTGGCACGGCACTGAATCATGGGAATGCATGATACTGGTATGGGACTGAAACATCTTCCTGTGACTGGTGGAGTTCAAATCATGGATATAGGAAATGACGGGAAAACATGCTAAAGGATGTGTGTGGTCCCAAGGTCATATTGTGGCATCACTTTAGTAAGTAAAGGGGGGAATGTTGCTTTATGCTGTTGATAACTAAGTGCTTAAAAGAGGAAGGGAGGTTGAGGCAATAGCTATGTGCATCACACAATATACCATATACACCATTAACTGACAGGTTTTGCCCACAGAGCATGGACACTGACATGGCCACATGAGAGTGGAAATGCCTCAAAAAATTCACTAGACAAGAGAATGAAGTGCTGCTGAAGGTCCTGTGCATACCTTGCATGTGTTCAGTGGGCAAAACTGCAAAAAAAAATGTATTATTAGGTTAGAATTGGGAATACCACATGCAGAATGTGAATGTTGTGGATGGCTATAATATACATCTATAACAGATCTGATGAATGGTTACTGACGGGTAATCCAGGCAAAGGAAAAGACACAGGGCAATGTAACAGAGAGGTCTATCATGTGGAGGTGACCCCCAAAACTGGGTCTGTGAGGTTATGGTATTTCTGTTGTCACTCTCCAGCTATGAAAGCAGCCCCACGACACATGCCAACAAGTATGAAGTCAAGGAAATAAACTTAATAAAGGTTCAGCACTTTTGTTTACTCTATATGTGAAGTTCATCAGAGAAAAAATCATGCTTAAAATCCACTGCTACTTGAAATACTCTCCCCTTCCCTCTACCATGTGACAATAAACATCCAATCAACTCTTGGATTAATCAATATACTCATGTTAAGGCAAACCTATCATACAGGTATACACTATACATATTTAATTATATAAATATCTAAAACTTCAGTTAAAATACATTTGGAAAAAATAAAATGTTTAAAAGAATGTGCTTATAAAATAGATATTTACATAAGATATCAAATAATATTTTAATAAATATGTTTGTTAAAAATGCTTATAAAAAATATAAACAAAATCCAGTAGTCTTCGACAAGCAACATACCAATAACCACACATCTGTCATAATTGCGTTGCCCTTAAGACTAAAATACTATTGACAGACCTTTGCCATTACGACCAGGACCTTCTGTAGCATCAAGATATCGTTGCCAACAGAGTGCTCTAAACTCACATGTACTTTCCCATGAACCACCGCCAACATCCTTATTCATCCATTCAAGTATATAAAATAGAAACTTTTTGAAACTTTTACATTGACAGGCATGTTTGCAAAGCACATTTGAAGCATGTTTTCTATGGATGGAATACATATGTTCATAAATTCTAGAACGTCAACATCTTTCTGTTTTGCCCCTCATATTTAAGTGTGGCTTAAATGTAAGAGCTGAACTGGAACCAACCGTCTATTTATTAGTAAGGGAAGGACCAGGTTAGTAATGTCCTTTAAATACACTATAGCAGACTCCACTTGATGTTTGAAGTGACTGATTAACCGAGGTTCACCTGCATATGTCCTTCTAGGCACATGAAACAACTTACACAATAAGGTATGTCAGCATATCAGTGTGCATGTCACAGAAGATTATAGAGGTGTTTATGTGTGTGTGTGTGTGTGTGTGTGTGTGTGTGTGTGTGTGCGTGTGTGTGTGTGTGTGTGTGTGTGTGTGTGTGTGTGTGTGTGTGTGTGTGTGTGTGTGTGTGTGTGTGTGTGTTATCTGTTCATGCCTTCACAGGTTACAATGTTGGAGGCTGGCATGAGAAGAAAATGGAAGGTTGACATCTACAGGGGACCTGATGCTTACATACAAGTGGCATGGACTGATGATACAATAGAACTGCAGGAGGGAATGGGTTACCTATGCACACCATTATAGAGGTGCCTGTGGAAATACAAGCAGAGCACACAGCATGACTAGTACATGACAGATGTTCTCTGTCCTCACGGGTTCTACCTGTGTCCACATCTGACACAGCATCTGATATATGCAATACCATAGAGTTGAGAACACCACTATACAGGATAAAGGTGGAGCTCAGTGGCACTGCCATAGGTATATAGGTAAGTACTAGCCTAACCTCCTTTGCAGGCCATTCTAAGCTTAGTCAGTTTCCCTTCAAAGGTGAGAATCAAACACTGCACCTTGTATTTGTGATGCAAATATCTTAAGCATTACACCAACCCCCAACATGTGATTCCAGGACTGTTTCTCATGTGGCTATTACACTCATAATTAACCAATGGTTGTGCAGATTAGTGATCCAAATACAGACACTTGCTACTCACAGCATTATAGAGATAGTGAATGGGCTGTGTGACTTGTGGGATGATGTCGACTAACTGCACAGTGACATAACATTTAGGGGCAAGGAGCACACAGTCCCACTGATGCCATTGTCAGTAATCTTTGTCTCCATAGAAGTCTCCATGAGATACACTGCAAACACCATCCAGTCTGCCTCCACAAGCCATGAAGTATATGGCTGTGGGAGCATCCATTTGCAGCATAGTCAGCTACAACTTTAAACGCCTTTAACGAGAGTGCAACACTGACAGCTGTGGGCATATGGCTTACCACCTTCGATTAAGGAAGTTGCCCATGTCATTGGTAACAGCACACACATATATGTAATAAAATGCTCACATGGTATTGTTTCTTTTCCCTTCTGTCCAAGCAAACCATATATGTCCTCTGTGTGTCATATTATAATATCTGGGAAATGGTTTAGGATTCATGAAACTGATGACTGCATTATCTTTAAAATGCCTCTATAGGTTACTGGAAAGTCCCTGTAGTTAAGATGGTTAAGAGTGCATATACCATTGTATCCACAGGAACAGGCATATCACCCATCTACTTCGGTTCCATTTCTAGGTGACATAGTTTGACTAGTCCCTTTAGTGTAGTATGTCTCTCCAAAGATGGTCCACATGCTATCATTCTGTGTTTAGGTGGTATGCAAGGTGGTGTCTGTACTTCCAAAAGTGGCCCAGATAACCATGAGGTGCAACAATACAAACACAGGTTCTGATATAAGCTCCTACCACATTCTGCTGCTACTCCTGGCTAATGAGTATGGTGCACAACATGAGTCAAGGCATTCAAAATGTGTTTGCATCACCACTGGTTTATGTGTTGCTCAGTCCAATGTCTGGGGTTTCTTCACTGCAAAATCCATGTGGCTCATTTGCATGACATTTCTCATTTCCATGTCATTGTGCACTCACTAATATTTGTTGCATATTTAAACATTTCTGCACAGCAGTGCTGTCTCTGCCTTGGAAATGTGCTCTCACCCTGTGCATGGTCTCTGGATATTGGATTCACTCCCATGGTCTTCAGCACCTCAGGCAATGAGTGCCCTTCAACACTCGTTTCCTTAGCAGGTACAGGTTTTATGTAATTAGGTTGCTAGCCCGAGGCCCAACCCTCCTCAGAGGGTGCACCACACACTTGCATGGAGACACTAACACCTAGGGCCAATTTAAAGTTTCCAATCCATCTACTTAATGCTTTTGGAATGTGGGAGGAACCTGGAGCACCTGGAGGAAACCCACATGAACACATGGAGGACATGCAGACTCCACACAGAAGGCACACCAGCCGAGAATCAAACCGGAGAACCTCTTGCTGTGAGGCGACAGTGCTAAACACTTCACCACTGCACCATCTGCATGGCCTTTACTCATACAAATTTGCTTAGCACAGTTCACTAAATCTCTCTGAATTCAAACCTAGTTTTATGCCTGTTGTTTCAGTCTTCTGTTGTCTGGTATTCTGACACCCTGCATTTGAGATAACATATCAGATGAATCTATGTATTATTTGTTTGCAAGAATTCAGGTTTAATATTTTTAATAGTGATGGTAATTAGTTTTAATGATAACAAGACAGCTTCTAAATGCTTCTTTTTTATATCCCTTGATTCCAGAAGCTGCTTTCAATAGGCAGAAAAGCCATCACAGATGTTTCATGACCAGTTTCATTCTGTATACTTGAAGATCTAATTTCCATTAATGAAAGCAATATTTTATTGATATAAAGCTGCACATTTTTATGAGGAACTCTTTTTTACAAGTCTCCTCATCCTTTCTCATTTATACTATGTAGAGTCATGTATACTCCTGCAGCAAATGTAACTGGAACTCACTCAGGCAGGCAACTCCATATTGGCATTGCTTTCGCTCATTCTAGTATTACTTGAAATAAGAACTTCATGTTACACTGAGCGGGTTATATCAAGGCCAGTATAGTATAGTGCAGTGCAAGTAAAACTGGAAAATTAGAAAGGACATTTTTGGCCATATGTCCGTAAGTCAGTTTTAGTACTGATTGCATGCCCTCTTCATTAATATAAATTCTCACTCTGCAGGAGTCTATTTTTTTGCTTGTCTTGTTGTTCTATAATTGCAAACAATACAAGTCCCTCACTTTGCAGGCCATCCCAACTCCGGCGGTGCCCACTTTTGTCTAATGCTGGAAACAGCCCATTACCACACTCTTTTTAGAAATTTCCATTAACAGTTTAGGTTGTCTTTAAGGACATACACTATCAGTGTTGATATTTAAAACCAGTGTAGTAAATATAACCTGTTACTTAACCACTCATTTCTTTGGCTGGTGTAAGTTTGATTTTACTCCGCCACCTTATCTGCTTACCTATCCAAAGTGTGAAACTCAATACTGCAAGTCCAAAAAATTAAAAAAAAAAGTAAATGCAATTGTAAACAGAAAAAAATGTAAGCCGTTAAACTTTTTGCTATACATTTAATGCATTTTTGCAATGAAAGCAAACCCCTGCGCTGCCATATATATATCGGTCTACTTCTAATGATCGACTGTCACATAGGCGACTTTCAAATAACCGAGACAAAAAGAATGAAAATGTAGAAATTTGATAGGAAGCTTTTCACGAGGCTAAGTAAACACTTGGCTGACTGTTAATGAATCTAATACCAAGGTAAGTATAATCCACCTAGGTGGGGTGCTACACCCCTCACACCCCCCCTAACTAAATATACCAACTGCAGGATCGCACTGCAGTGGAGGACAGGGCATGTCATTCAAGTGTTCACTTACCCTCGTAAAAAGCTGCCGTTCAGGTTTCTGCATTTTCATTCTTTTCGTCTCGGTTATTTGAAAGTTGGCTATGTGACAGTCAATCATTAGAAGCAGACCCATACATATATATATATATATATATATATATATATATATATATATATATATTCCATGATCACTATACCTTGAAGAAAGAGAGATATTTCAGAGATAGCACAGTCTCAGAAACAGTATGCATCCCCTTGTTTGCACTTATAGTCTCACTGTATTGAGGATCATGATTCAGGCTGATGAACTTTCAGTGAAAAATCACCTTTTATGAATTCCCTGTCAGAAGAAAAACTGCACAGTATGTTATTGCTATTGATGTCCAAAAACAATGCGACTGATCCATTACCACACATACTGCCACTCCAGCAATCCAAATAGGTATATGTGTACCAATGAATAAATACACACACATGCACTATTATATGTACTTATAACATCACATAATCCTTCTTAAACTAGTGATTTCCATTCCCTCTTGAAAACTTAAAGTAAGGCAAAATGTGCACTTCTGGTGTAGTTTAAATTATTAGTTAATTTTAATACGTGTTCCTGCTTAATGATGTACATTTACAATACATTCTTATATTTTATTCACAGATGTATGATCTTCTGCCTGGCCATACACTCGTTTCTGTTTGAAAGGCATGATTTTATAATTGCTATGAAAAATTACCTTGAAGAAATGAATGACTTGAGTTGATTTTTAATTCAGTTTTACCTTAATGAAAAATATTCAACAAAAAATGACTGGAAGAAAAAAAAAACACTTCCGGAAGAAAAAAAAAACACTCCCCTTCCATTACTCTAAATAGCAAATGTATAAGCAACTTGGAAATCATCATATCTCAAATGAAGAAATAAAACTCCCACTTGCAATGATCTTGAATGACAGAATTTCCATGGTTCTGAATAATACAAATACCTCTGCTCTTTTGTACAATTAAGTTCATAGATCCCATTCAAATCAAATGGATCTTTTTTGATCCAGTCTGCATTCAATATATGTATACTTGAAATAACATAAAAATACCAGTTATGAGCATGCGTATAATTCTTCTGCTCCCAACCACATAATATCATATTTATCAATTTTTAAAATGTTAACACTTCTTCCATATTAACATAACTTTTTTTGTTTTTAAGGAAATTTCATAGTAACTGGTTTCACTCATTAACAAGTAAGAAATGAATAATTTAGAACTTTTCTTTAATGATCTAGGATTATAAGAAAGTATGCTGAAAACCTGAAATAAAAATGTAAAAAAAACCCCAAAAAAACAACAGTGATATAAATATATAGGGAATATTATGAGATCACATTAATAATAAGGAATATTACGAGATCACATTAATATTAATAACAGGGAATATTATGAGATCACATTAATAATAGGGAATATTACGAGAGCACATTAATAACAGGGAATATTATGAGATCACATTAATAACGGAATATTATGAGATCACATTAATAATAGGGAATATTTTGAGATCACATTAATGGAATATTATGAGATCACATTAATAATAGAGAATATTACGAGATCACATTAATAACGGAATATTATGAGATCACATTAATAATAGGGAATATTACAAGATCACATTAATAGGGAATATTATGAGATCACATTAATAACAGGGAATATTATGAGATCACATTAATAATAGGGAACATTACGAGATCACATTAATAACAGGGAATATTATGAGATCACATTAATAATAGGGAATATTATGAGATCACATTAATAATGGAATATTATGAGATCACATTAATAATAGGGAAAATTACGAGATCACATTAATAACAGGGAATATTATGAGATCGCATTAATAATAGGGAATATTATGAGATCACATTAATAATGGAATATTATGAGATCACATTAATAATAGGGAATATTATGACATCACATTAATAACAGGGAATATTATGAGATCATATTAATAATAGGGAATATTACAAGATCACATTAATAATAGGGAATATTATGAGATCGCATTAATAATAGGGAATATTACGAGATCACATTAATAATGGAATATTATGAGATCACATTAATAATAGGGAATATTACGAGATCACATTAATAACAGGGAATATTATGAGATCACATTAATAATAGGGAATAGTACAAGATCACATTAATAACAGGGAATAATATGAGATCACATTAATAATAGGGAATATTATGAGATCACATTAATAACAGGGAATATTATGAGATCACATTAATAACAGGGAAAATTACGAGATCACATTAATAACAGGGAATATTATGAGATCACATTAATAATAGGGAATATTACAAGATCACCTTAATAATATTGACAGGGCTACATTTCTTATCATTCATCATTATTTAGTATGGACATTCCTTCTCAGCGCACTAAAAATTCAAATAACATGTTAACATGTTAATCAACTGACCATTGCCCATAAATTACTTTATCAACCTGCCAAAACACCCATCCTAACTAACCTTATTCACCCCTACAATAACCTGAAGTCCCTAAGATCTTCTGAAAAACTTCTTGTAAATATCAATAAATCAAACAATAGAGCTGGAGACTCTCTCTTCTCTAACACTGTTGGGAAAACCTGGAACCTACTTCCCTCTGAACTTTCCACTCTTCCCTCTATAGCTCTGTTTAAAAATAAACTTAAGCTCTTCCTTAAAGCACATTGGATGCACCCCTGTACTAAACCTGACTGAACAATGCTCTCGCCACTTGATGCAACCCCACCTTCACATCTCTGCAACAATCTCTTTTTAACAACTACCGTTCTACCTCTCCCACACAGTCTTACCTATTTGTGTACTCACTAAAAAGGGACATGCGTTACTACTTGATTTTTTTAATCACCTTTAACTCCATTTTACTTTCCTTTTATTCTTCCTTTCCTATCTACAATTATATTATATAAGTTCTGCTATTAATCCTTTTGAACATCTAAGTCTTGTCAATATTTTGTATTTGTTTTTTATACTCTATATACCTATGACCACTTATATTGTGTTCGTAATGATGAATGTAATTGCATCTGATATATGTACTTCTGTAGATGTGTACTTTAGTGAATCTGTTTTGGCGCTTATCTCCCCGGGCCTCTACTGAAAATGGACATGTATCCAGCTAGACTAGCCCGGTCAACAAATGCAAAATAAAATAAAAATAAAAAATTTTTATTTTTGCTTTTTGCAGGTAATTTACTGCCCGATATAAAACGTATCTAATGAAACATGAAATCAACAAAGTCCTACTTTCTTCTATTAAAAAAAAACAACAAAAAACACAACCTTCACACTTTAGAAACAGGGTGACACAAAGCACAGCAAAAGCAGGAAAACAGACTATGCTGTGCACTAAAGAGGGTATTGCCAGCATATAATATTTTATTGAAAAGGTTAAGTTTTCAGTTTACTAGAGACAAAAAGTGTTCAGAGTCAAAATATGAAATCTAAATCTAAATAACATGATAAAAGGAAATAGAAAATGCAATGAGAAGTATAGTTTTAAAACGTTACTTCTGCTTTTCCCTGTTCTTGAGGCCTTGCAAGTGTACTAGAGAAAGCATTCAATGAGCAAAAGGGAGCATCTTTCATTCGTGCAAGTGCTATTGCCCCTCTAGGAATCCTTCAAGCTCGCAGATAAATGCCTGGATTTGGAGTTACCAACCATTAATTGCAAAACAACAAAGCATGCATCGGCATTACCCACCAGTGATTTCATTAATGAAATTCGGAAAAAGTGCAATACTGAGTGCATTATTTATAAGCACACTTACACAAACATGCAACACATTTTATTAATGCAAAGTAAATACAAATACCAAATTAATATCAGGTCATCTACAATATAAGGAACAGGAGGAGGAGAACTAATAAGAACTAATGAGAATAACTAAATATGTTAATGAGTATTAACTGCAGAATGAGTACAATCAAAGCACTGAACAAACTCTCCTTATCTCTAGTGGTTACTTTGTTGTGTTAGGGTACATATTAGTTAAAATTCATTAATCGATTTGATCATGTCAAGCAAATATTTAACAATCCCAAGTACCTTAGACTGTAACTAATAAAATGGATAACAATGGATGCCATTATTTACAACAACTTTTATGTTATCACCATCTGTCTTTGCTGAAAAGGGTCTTTAAATCAGTAATTTTAGGTTCATAGGTTAATACTAAGCTAGCTGCCCTTGTGAGCCATTGTAAGCCTAGCCAATTATCCCTTGTGAGACTCAAGCCCTGCACCTTGTGTTTGTAAGGCAAACACCTTAACCATTAGGCCACCCTCCCAACCCTAAGATAAACAGCCTTGCAGGACTTGAACCCAGGACCCTATACACTACAGTCACAGAAGTTAACCACCAAGCCATCATTTTAAATGCTTAGCCAATGAGAAATGCCAATAATAAGACAAATAAAAATAAATAAAAGCACACATATGATAAGAAATGGAGGAAAATGCCACTTCAGGGAAGAAAAGTAGTAATGAAACATGAAGTGGCGAAACAATAGGAAGAAGCATATTCAGAAAGTGAAATAAGCCAAGACATACACAATGCAGTTATTTTTTTCCTCAAGTCAATAGAAAAGAAATTTGAGCAAATGAATATTGCCTTTATGGCTGTTGCAGTCAACGTACTTGTCAAGAAGCTATTTTTATGTGTGCTTTCAATTAATGCTAAATATTAATGTATCTGCTTCCAGCATTGAATACTTTAGATCTTTTTTTATACCAAGCAAAATGGTAAACAAACCTGTAACAAAAGGGCAATGCATGTGGTTTATGTACAGGGAGTCCTCATCTAAGAAGAATTCTTCTCATATACGCTATTATGCAAAACTCAGTAAACTGTTGACTAATATTCTATTGATTTGGCTTGTAATCCAGCAAAATTCCATCATTAGGAGTATATATATTCATCCATTGCTGTCAAGTCAAAAATGTTTGTGGTTCTGACAACAGTCTACGTGTATTTTAATCTTTTCTGCAAATTATTACAAAATTGTAAAATAGTATATCTAATCATAATGGTTAACTCACCTGTATAGGACCAGTCGGCTTCCTTAAAGTTACGATGAGATCGAAAATATCCTTCTGAGACATCCACTGTAATCACAAAACAAAATCCTAAATTAATGATTATACATAAAAATGCACTGATTTCTCACTTTTTCATTTCCTCTTAAAGAGTTTTTTTTTTATCTCAAGACATTATTTTCTCTAATGTAGAATAGCAACAGTATTATACTTAGCAGTTAAGGAAGTGGAAGTACACTGGGAAATCATTCACAAAGCTTGCACATTCAGTGACCCTCTGGCAAATCTGTATATTATTTCATGTATGAAGGTTTCACAGGCACAAGTAATATGATGTCATGATTTATTTGAGACAGAAACACTTTGATAATTGGAAATGAATTAATTCAAATGAGATCAAGAGGCCTAAAGCTATGACTACACAGTACACTATGTGGACTGTAAGGAAATGTGAAGTAAAGGATAGTGTGTGAAATGCAATCGGTGCAACAAAAAAGACGTGCATCTGTGTAATAAATTAACTTTCACATCTTTCTTTTTTAATAACATTAGACTTCAGAAGACCGAAACATATAGGACACTGGAATGTGTAAATACAAACCTCATTGCATTCAGTTTGGGTAAAACTTCTAAAGATGTGTCATTGGTAACCTTTTGCGTATTACATATCTGTTTATTTTATTTATTGACATTTGTTAATCGGGTAGTGTCTGATTGGGCCATGAGCCAGTTTTCAGCAGAGACCCAGGTAAAAAAGCTCCACAACTAATAATAATAATACAATACAATCAGCAAGATCAAAATTTATACAATTGTGGTATGAAGTTAACTACGGTAAGCTAAGAAAAATTATAGAGATAACATAAAACTTAGAGCATATAATGTAGTATTGTGTAGATAGAGTAGATTGACAACTAAGTCACAAAAAACAAAAATTCAGGAGATAGTCGCATTGCTTAATTACAGAGATCATTGATCATTGCAGTGCTTGAAAGTCTAACAGGACTTGTGCCAAAAGTTTAAACTGTTATGGAGAAAAAAAGGAATTATGCTAAATAACAGGATGTGAAGGCTGGAAAGGTAGTAGGAGGGGGGTAAAAATTATTCGGGAGCAGTACAGGGGCAGAAGCAGGTGGTTTTCAGGTATTCTTTGTTTTTTGTTTTAAAGGTACAACAGTTGGGGCAGTCTTGAATTGTTGACGATGTAACTATACTTAGGTTACAATGAGAAGAAAAGCTGGACAGTTTTTTAATATTTTAATATATTTGAGCCCCCTGTAATACTTCAAATGAACTAAATCTGCACATTTCATGGGCAATACAATTAAAACAGAAACCGGAAAAAAATGCATACATATTTATACTAAAACCCAGAAGACACATGGCAGTCATAGCAGGTTTCTGCCATTTTATAATAAAACTGTGACAATAACTAGCCTAGACATTTGATACAGTTACATTTGCTCAGACCAGGTAGGTATGGTTAGATTTCAGCACATTTAAGGTATTCTTTGGTCAAAAAGAATATAAACTATGAACTAAGCACTATCTGAGCTATCTAGTCTATCTTGTGTTGCCTACACAAGAGTCTTCTAGAGTACCGGACAAAGTAAACATATGAACGTGTACTTCTATCTGCTACCTACATATAATACTTGGAAAGGTTATGAAACATACTAAAATATCTGAAGCCATAGTTTTGAGAAGAAAAGACTTTAAGGTATTTTATATCTTACTACAGCTTGCTTTCTGCTGAACGTCTAATGCGATGAAAACACTCTGGAGTGCTGGCAAATAAACTGACAAATAAAAATAGCAGCAAAAGTAACATTTATAAGGATTCGAGAATATCAGGCATTTTAACTGAAAATTCCTTATATTTGCTACATTCAAAACAGAGTGTGACCCATATCATGATTAATACATTGTCTTATATAAAGTATTATCAATTCTAGACAGATACACACACACACACACACACACACACACACACACACACACACACACACACACATTGTGAGGATATTTATTTAGTTGGTAATTAGGTGAGTGAGTTGGTCATTGACCCTTTCAGTCATGACCCACTTTGAGGTTATAAATATTACAGACTTATGACGTTAAATATGATTAAAATAACTGTCTTTGAATCCGCATCATGGTAGTAAATGACTATCACTTAAGTTAAGAAAAAAACAAAAAGAATCCATTGTACTCATTGGCCTTTACTTAGCATAATCAACTCCAAGGCCATTGTCCTTCAGGAAAAGGGGAACATCCCATTTACCCAGTAAGCAGCTCATTTAGAAAGAGTGACATTTGTACTGAACGACAGTAAGAGCGGTGGCTTTTCAACATTCATTGAATGCTATGTGGCAAACTTCTTATTTATTTTGGTTTTGGTCTGTTATTTCCACATTAATAAATCCTCTGAATATGGCTAGCAGTCAGTGATTTTTTAAAGAGGAATATCTCAGTAATTGAGATATCTGCTGCTATCCATTGTCTCCGATTGTGGAAAATATTTGTCTTGAAACGCTGGCTAATTGTATGTGCAACCAGTTGATCCACCCCTTTGGCTCTGTCCTTCCAGCCAAAGTTTGAATACAGAAGGATTATTTTTCCTCAAGATATAAAAAGTTAAATTTTTTTCTCCATTCATATGATCATATACAATAATTCTGGGTGTGCATGCGTGTGTGTTGTTTGTGTCTGTGTTTCATTTGTGCAGGTGTGTGTGTGTGTGTGTGTGTGTGTGTGTGTGTGTGTGTGTGTGTGTGTGTGTGTGTGTGTGTGTGTGTTTGTGTTGTGTGTGACTGTGTTTCATTTGTGCAGGTGTGTGTGTGTGTGTGTGTGTGTGTGTGTGTGTGTGTGTGTGTGTGTGTGTGTGTGTGTGTGTGTGTGTGTGTATGTATGTGTGTGAGTGTGTTTGTGTTGTGTGTGTCTGTGTGTGTGTGTGTGTGTGTGTGTGTGTGTGTGTGTGTGTGTGTGTGTGTGTGTGTGTGTGTGTTTCATTTGTGCAGGTGTGTGTGTGTGTGTGTGTGTGTGTGTGTGTGTGTGTGTGTGTGTGTGTGTGTGTGTTATAACCATTTTCTTTTAAGAAAGGACTGCAGTAGTAAAACTATTTTACATATTATTTATTCCATCTAAAAGAAATGCAGCAGTTGTTCAGAATTTTTAGTGAAAAGCAATGATTATGTTCTTCCTTGTTTATGCAACAAAGCCTGGTGTTGAATTTCCACTGGTTTAGTAGTGGCAGCAAGTTCCATTAAGAAACGTCAGTTGCAATGGTTCATCCAAGAGAATTTAGCTATCTTCAACTGTATGACCCACATACACGTATCACTCGTGACACCCATTGCCTATGCCCCCCAAAACAAATTTACTACTATCATAGAAACACTCCTGTTTCTATTTACCCACCTCTCTCCCATAGTGCTTTGGACTATGGCTGCTCTTACCTAGACCCTCCTAACAGGACCTCTAAGTCATCCATGAGCAAAACTCCCTCTTCCATTGACCCCTGCAATCTTCTTACATACATCACAATCAGATTAATAATTATCTCTCCTCACAACATCACAATCAAATTAATAATTATCTCTCCTCACATCACAATCAGATTAATAATTATCTCTCCTCACAACATCACAATCACATTAATAATTATCTCTCCTCACAACATCACAATCAGACTAATAATTATCTCTCCTCACAACATCACAATCCAATTAATAATTATCTCTTCTCACAACATCACAATTAGATTAATAATTATCTCTCCTCACAACATCACAATCACATTAATAATCTCTCCTCACAACATCACAATCAGACTAATAATTAATTATCACTCCTCACAACATCACAATCAGACTAATAATTATCTCTCCTCACAGCCTTCCCTTCATATTGTTCTACTGCTAACACCAACTATCCTCAATCTTTCGAAATTCATACAAAATTAAATCAGTACTTTTTGCTTAATTACCTTTTCTTTACCAAACCTACTCTACACTCTTAACAGACCCGTTCATCATGTTAATTCATCCTCATGCATATAAATATCCACCACATCTATACCCTTAAACAGGTCTATATCACAACATCAAACTTCCAAAACATCGACCGCCATAAGGTTGAACTTGGAAGTTTGAAATGTGATATGACTAAAAGCTCAGAACAGCGATTTTTTTTCCCAGGGAAAAAAATCGCTGTTTCGAGAAACACACACACAACACACCACAAACCATTTCTAATGTGGGGGTGAAGCCCCCCACACACCCTCTACTTAAATATACCAACTCTGAGATTGCACCACAGTGAAGGAAATAGCAAAGCCGCGGAAACAGCCCATCGACTTCTTTCCCTGGGAAAGAAGTCGATGTTCTGCTGCTTCGATATTTTTAGCTTTCGATCTTCCAAGTTTGACCTTATGGTGGTCGATGTTTTGGACATTTGATGTTACAGTATAGACCCCCTTAAACACCCACACATCCCAAAATCAGCCAGAAGCCTACAGACTAAACATAATCTTTTATGCTACATTTCAGCTACTTTGTCCAAATAAGCCCTCCCTACTTCCTGTCCTATCTACTTCCTCTAGCCTTCAAACCCCTCTACTTCTTACATTCCCCTACATTTCCTCATACCAGCACCTCTTCTCCTACTTACACTTTTTAATATGTTACCAACATCCATTACTCTCACAGTTCCAACATAAACTCTTATGATGTGTCTTCCAAGCAAAATACTTCTGAATCTTATCTCCTAGTCACATCCTATTTATACAAGCACTCATATCCTGCTATTCTAATTCAATTATCCAAAGAAACATCCATTTGCTCACAAATTGGGTTTTAAACATAAAACCATGCAAAAATACCTCTACCCATACTATCATGCCTCCATACCCATAAAACTTAGTGGTGACATCTACCCAAACCCAGGCCAAAGTCAGCATATTTAGGCAGCAGACAGTATATCTCCTTCAGCTCCTTTATAGCTACCACCTGACCTACAGTCCCACCCCGGCCTTCATATATACTGTGCTAACTTATGAAGAGTTTATAGCAAAGTCACTGAAGTGCATGCATGGATAGCAATACGCTTTCCACATATCATAGTTGCCATGGAATCCTGGCTCAGCCAGAAAGGAAACAGAAAATAAAGAAATTACCCTGCTGTACTATAACATTATCAGATTACACAAAGTCAAGAAACAAAGGTGGTATTGTCATTATTTTATACAAAAAATACATTACATATCTCCCTTTTCTCCAACATCCTGCCAACTTTCTTTAATTCAGAAATCCTACTTACCATGCTAAAACTAAACGCTCACAAAACAATTATAACCATGGGCATATGCATGCCACGACATAACAATGCTAAACACTGGGAGATATTCTCTGTTGGGCTTCCTCAAAAATCCCTCATGAAAGCATAGTATTGTGTGATATTCATACAATTTGAAAATCCAACCAGTGATATGCATCTCTACAAATCACCAACTTATCACCTCACCAGCTGGATATAACAAAGCCGCAGTCAATCAACCCCGACTGGATACTATAACAAACTTCTTTCTTATACTTAATATCATTTATTTTCCTCTATACTCACCAGTATTTCAGAAAATATAATTTAAAGTCAACAATGACAGTTTTGTTTATAAAATGGAAATGCAGTGAAAATGAATTGCCAAAAAAGATGGTAAAGACTGCCAGAGTCTCTGAGCAGCTTCTGCTTATAAAGCAAAATATGTTATTTTTTTCCATGTTCCCTATAAAAAAGCCATGAGAAAATGCCACCCAGATATGATGAAAGATGTTGGCTTTGCTAGGCTTTAGACCCTCCCTTCATTGTTTCATGTATGAGAGATCTCCACTGTGTCTGTTTTCTAGAGTTAACATGACAGCTGATACCACAAGGTATACCAAATACCCTATTAAGCATTCCACCATAATAGTTTTATGTACAAGCTCTAAAAAAACAATAATATCCACAAACAGCAAGCAAATAGGTACCAAAGCACAAAAACTAGTAATTCACACCAGTACCACTATCAGGCAAAGCAATAAAGCCACGGATACAGTCTTCTGTGAACACTCGTTTATTAAATAGATCCCAAGCAGTTGCAGAACCACAAGCACTGTGGTGCACACAAGTGCTTGTGGTTCTGCAACTGCTTGGAATCTATTTAATAAACGAGTGTTCACAGAAGAATTGATCCGTGGCTTTATTGCTTTGCCTGACAGTGGTACTGGTGTGAACTACTATGTACATGCTCACCTAATCCCCTCAGTTAGTATATCTAATATGGACTCAACAAAAATATTAATTTAGCAAGAATCTTTATTTATAGTAAAATAGTTTAATAAATATTTTCTCATAACTATCCTTTACATAAAGGCAAATAACACATGTTTTTCATCTGTGTTTTTCATGACAAAACTGAAACCTGAAGGAGAGTTTACTCCATACATTTTAATTACAGAGCAAATTCAATTTGCGGAACTAGTGAGTGAAGTTAAATTAAAAGATAATGTTGCGTTATATTTTCAGAAAACAAAGATATTCCTTTTTGTTTTATACTTTGTCCATACAAGTAATAAATCATTGTTAAAATATGAGGACATCAACCAAACTCTAAATATCACAAGAACAACCTACTTCAGTAAACACAAATTAAAAAAGACCCTAAAGGTGTGTATCGCATTTCCGACTGGGGGCATGTTTCGCTGTATGTGAAGTGACACTAAACCAATATGATAGTATTCTATATGTCAGTTATTATTGCCTTTGTTTATCGTGAGAACAACAAAGTTAAGTAGCTGAATCAGCGTTTACTACTGCTGAAATTCAGAAATGACAACAGTGGCATGAACAAGCAAAGAATTGAAAATCTACCCTTCATTATTTTCAACATACCTTTAAAATAAGGTAAATATAAGGACATAGTAAGTCATAGGCAAAGTGAGTGAGAGAAGAAAGGCAGGAAAAGGGTGGCCAGTTAACAAGAAAAGCAAAATTACAATCAATGTTCTAATTAATGCTAATGGTATCTCTGTGGTACAGAGGAATGGGGCTGTAACTGCAACACAGGTGACCACCTCCCCGGTTCAGTTAAAGACCCTTTTATGGGAGTAGCGAAACAGGGAGGGAATGGAGTTAAGGGACAAGGTGTGCTTGCCTCTCAGTGGGGGTGGGTGGGGATTGCATTCACTTAGAGGAATACAGGGGTGTTTAATCTTCCTGCTGCAGACCAATGAGACCACAGCCCATATCATGATGGGTGGAGCAGGGATATATGAGTGGATGTCCTTTTCGGACAGCCCATTTCATGTTCTTTCTCCAGCCCCTTTCTGTGTTACTATAGATTATGAACAGAGAGAAAAGTGGAAAATCTCAGCACACCCTCCCCAATGTCTGCATTAATACTCCTCTTTGTTAATTGCAAGTAGTTGTAGCAAAAAAAAAATAATAATAATACAAAAGACGCAAAATCTAATATAAAGTCAGAGTTATTTAACTATACTTTTTTGATTATGTTAGCAGGGTAATTCCACTGAGCCATGGGCCTTTTTTCAGGGGAGACCCAAAGTATACAAGTGCTGTAATAAAAATATCAATCATTGGTTTTAAGCCGCTACAGAAAATACAATGGTATGCATAACAGTCAGTACTTGGGGGGAGGTCAGCACATATTTAAGGATAATTAATGCATTAAGGAGCAGTTCTGATGATGAATATTTAAAGGGCAGCACTCATGCATTTTAGCAGTCTATTACAGATATTAATGGTAACATTATTAAAAGCCTTATCACCACCTGTACTGCTGGTAGGAGTGTTAACTAGAAGCAAAGCTTTGGAAGATGGTAGGCTTTTTGTAGAGGCACACCATAATAGGCAGGCACCGTAAACAACATGAGATTCAGTTTGCAATAGTCAATGAGGAATACAAAGCTGGTGGCAAGACAGTTTGTGATGAAGTGACATTCAGTGTGGTTGTTGGAACATGTCACCATGCATGTGTTTTCCTTAGTGCTCAGGTATGAACCTTGCAGTACTGCTGTAAACAGATAGCAACCAATTCAAATCAGGCTAACTCAATACAGTATAGGCAAGGATTCTAAAAGTCAGAATGGGGACAAAGGAAGACCTGCATACTACTGCCTTTGCTAAAGGGGTGAGGGGATCCTTAGGATAATAGAGGAACTCCGGTTTAGTGTGAAATTTTTTGAGGTATACTGTTAAGTGAATTTGTCAAATAGCAATCCCATAGACAAGCATGTGTACATTTAACCAGTTAAAGATCAGTTATTGTGCTAATTTCTAGATTATGCCACTAGTACACTGCAAAAAGATTGATGTGCTAAAAGAAGTACCTTACCAAATGTAGAGTGTACATTCCATGGAAGCAACAGATATAACAAAAGACATGCAGATCAGCCTTATTCACTTTCTACTTATATAGAAATGTATAGAGTCTCTTAGTGGTGGAAGAGCAGCTCAGAAACTCACTTAGAGACAGCAGTAACTTACCTATTTGTCTGATGGATAAGAAACACATAAAACAGTGTCTGTTCTCAAAGGAGACAATAACTTCTTTCTGATTCAATGATTTGTACATAGACATGAAGTGCACAAATTAAAGTGAGATACCAAAACAAAAACAAAAGGATGGTATGAATCTGAAGGTGAGAGATCAGGGAACAAGAGAAACAGTGGATACAATTCAGGATAATCCTTGTGGAGAACTTTGTGAAATGAAACTAACACTACTGATGTCACCAAGCAATGCAAATAAAGCAGCAAGAACAATTAATATCTGTTACTCTTTGGGCTCAGAAAAGTAAAGAAAATCACTGAAATGATTTGTAGAGACTCAGATGTGAGTGAGATGAGAAGAATTTATGAAACGAGCAAAGAAATGAATAACTCCAAAAGACACAAGGTAATCAGATGATACCCCATAATGCACCATAACTGAGCAAACGCTTTAAGCTGCATGAGAAAAAAGATGCAACATTAGGGAAAGAAATAGGCTCTATACACACTGTGACAGAATAAGAAAAAAGGAAATCTCTTATTTGGAACACAAGATGGAGAGGGAGACTTGAATGGGGTGAATGTTTTCAATAAATATTTTTGGTTTCTGTGTCATATTGGAAGGTGACCTAGAAAACATAAATTAGAAAAATGGAAAATGGTATTCAGCAATGATCCTCTGTAGGAAATAAAGCTTGGAATTTGTAGGATGAAAGTAACAAAATCCTGTGCATATAACAGAATTCATGCAGAGGTACCAAAGTATTTCACAGACCAAAGCTAACACAATTTTAGTAGCACTGAAAAAGTTAATGTTTAGTGAGTGATTTTTAAACCCTGTTCTAGGGAATGTTGAAGGACAACTCCATCCTCCCATCACCTTTACCTCATCTAGGAGACCACATGCAAAAATGCAATTGTGCAACTAAATATTCATAATATACTAGCTGTCTCTTAATTTTTCTGTTTTCCACTATAGGCTACCTTAGACACCTAATATTCTGCCATGCATTCTGCCAGGGAAATCTCACATTATTTCATTTAGAAACTTGTTAGAACCTGCTTGACATATGTGGATCTCTAACCCAAAATAGATACTGTTTGACATAATAACGTTACTAAAATGCTTCTAGATCAGATGCATGAAGTGTGGAAGTCACACTTGACACAGCATTACACTCAGAGATGTGAGAGGAAAGTTTACCCCTTAGCAAAAGGTTATGGGTATGATGGTGCCAAGGCCATTGGAAACTTTACCGGAAACAAAGATAAAACTTATCATGAAAGATTGCTTAGCAGCCTGTGCTTAAAAATGAGTGAAAGAGAGAGTGAGAGTTTGTGAAAAACACTGACAGTCTTTCCATGAAAAAATGGCATCAATTAACAAAATTGTCATTTTAAGTAACTGCAGAGGAATTACCTGTATTTATGCAGCTCAGACTATGTCAGATTGTCAGATTATCAAGGGCAGCCACTGTGGTGCAGCGGTTAGCATTGCCACCTCACAACAAGACGTTCTTTGGTTTGATCCTTGACTGGGGTGCCTTCTGTGTGGAGTCTGCATGTCCTCCCTGTGGTCGCGTGGGTTTCCTCCCACATCCCAAAGATATGCTGTAGGTGGACTGGATACTCTAAATTGGCTCTAGGCATGATTGTGTGTGTGTGTGTGTGTGTGTGTGTACCTTCTGTGGAAGGTTAGGCGCTGGGCTGGCAACTCGACACTTTAAAACTCCACTGCCAATCATGAGCAGACAGGTGATCCACTGTGGTGACCCCTAACTGGAAAAGCCAGAAGAACAAGAAGACTATGTCAGATTATCAGAACATATTTAGTGAGCAAGAAAGTTGGAATAAAATCATGTCAGAAAAGCAGACTTGTGGAGGGTGTGATGCATATACAATGGAAACTCACACATTTAGGTATGGCTTGTTATAAACATAAGAAATGCCGACAGGGCAGACAACATTGCAAAGTACACTTTAAAGATTGTGTACAAACTGACAAAATCAAAGTGGCCTGCCCGTCCTAAGAATGCATTTCCTCAGTAGTTGCTTACCTTGGCTGTCTTTGTCATTTAAGTTTGCATTCTTACAAGGAAAGTCTTTTCCATAAAGAATGGCCCCCATATGCATAACATGCTCTGGCCTGACTGACTACTCTGCAAGAAATTCTGCTTCCATGCGAACATCACAACAGGATCAGCAGAATCCATTACCTGGTCAGCAAGATGGAGAAGGTGCCACAGAGTCAGGTTGTTTTAGACTGGAGTAGTTTTACTTGTATTTTTTTGTCTAATTTTTTAAATCTTAGTGTTAGTTACATGTTGTTGCTTAATCTGGTCTTCAGGTCCCCATGCATTATGCATTCCTTTGAAGTGGTAACAAATGTGGTGCAGGTCTTCTCTCAGACAATCTTGCCATCTCTTTGCTGCACATCCTTCTTTCCACTTGCCTTCTTTCTCCCTGACCCAGATCTTCACCAGATCATCTTCTGCTTTTCTGAACATGTGTCTGAACAAAGTAATCTGTTATCTTTGACCTTCTCTGCAATTGAAGAAACTCTAGCTTCTGCTCTGATGTCCTCAGTTCTTTGTCTATTCCACAGTGTGCATCCTACCACCCATCTCAGGCACTTCATTTCCATCACCTCTAGCTTCCTCAAGTGCTCTGCTTTTACTGCCCAGGTTTCTGTACCATACAGTAGCACTGGTCACACTGTTGTTTTGTACACCTTACATTTCAGCTTTTTTGGCAATCTTCCATCATACAGTACCCATGAGACTTTTGGCTGCAGCCCCTCTGATTCTAGCTTTGACTTCCTCATTCAGACTTTTCTTCTCCCCAATCACCCCTTCCAGATACTTAAAGCTGCTGACCTGTTCTACTATTTTTATCTCAGTTCTCATCTTCTTCTTATTTCCCCAATTTGCTGCCTTTACAGCTGTCTTATCCATCAGTTTCACCCCATGTGTCTTGAGTCTTGTATTACAGTCCCCTATCCTTTGCTGAAATTCTTACTCAGAGTCTGCATGCAGTAGCTTTGTTAATCTGTCCCCTCTAACCTGTTTGCTAATGTACTCCATCACCATTATGAACTGCAGTGGTCACAGAGCTGAACCCTGGTGCACACCTACTACTACTGAGACCCCGACTTGAGACCAAACACTGTTTGTACTTAAGTCATTGGGCTATTTTACACAGCTTGCACTGTTTCTACCAGTGTTTCTGAAACTTCAGACCAGTGTAGGACTGCCAAAATCAGCTTTCTTTTGACCTTGTCATATGCTTTTTCCAAGTCTGTAAATGCCTAGTTGGATTCTTTCCTCCTCTCTAGCTTCTTCTCTACAATCCGTCTCACTGCAAACATCGAGTTGGTTGTGTTGCATCCTGATGTGAATCTGAACTGGTTATCTCCCACCTTACTTTCTGCTACTCAGCATATTCATTTATCAATCATCCTTTCCATAACTTTCATGCAGTGTGACAGGAGTTTGATGCTTCTGTTCTGCACACCGTTGTGAATGTTCCCTTTCTTCTTGTGCTCTGGCATTATTATGCTTTGTCTCTAGTCATCAGGGATATGCCTTTCTCTCCATAATGAAATGAGTATCATCAGGAGCCATTTATCACCTATCTCACCCAACATCTTGATCATATCTGCTGTAACATAATTAGAGACTGCAGCTTTCCATGATGTCATGATGACATTTTCTTTAGTGCAGCTCTTAGTTTTTTTTTGTGGTGGGCTCTTTCTGTTCTTTCATTATCAGCTGTGTTTGGGGCAATACAGCTTTTGTAGGGTATTCTTCATCCCAAGGCTGCTGGAAGTACTCCTTCCATCTGCCTTTGATGGCCTGTGGACTGGTAAGCAGGTTGTTGCTGGCATCCCTTATAGAGGGTGTCTTGACTATCTTCCTTAATTTTCTGTCTTTGCCTTGTAACCTGATAGAGATTTTTTGTGCCATCTACTGAGTCACTTTCCAGAAGCTGATAAAATGCATGTGATGCCTTGTTATTTGCTAATGCAATTCCTTTTAGCCTTTTTGTTAGCCAACCAGTAATCCTTCTTAGACTGGTCAGCCTTTTCTGTCTCCCACTTTTCCTCCACTCCTTTTTTCTTTTGATGACTTCTGGACTTTACATTCCATCATCAGCGTTCCTTATTTACCTTATTTCCATACCTGGCTTGGCCACATATCTGTTCCTGTTCTGTAGTCCTCACATATGCTGTTTTGAGGCACTGTCTTTTTTTTCAACTCCACCTAGTTCCTGTTCTTCCTTTTCGAGGTGGTAACACCCTGCATAATTCCTTGAACTCTTCTACTTTCTCACCAGCCAATGTCCAGGTCTTCAGCCTGGTCTCTGTTGACCTTGGGGCCTTCTCTTACCACTGCTTGCAGTTCATTGAGGCAATCAGTGTTTTATGTTGTGGAACAGCTTTTTCACTGAGGATGACTTTAAAATCACTGATTCTACCCCAGTGCCCTTTCCTTACTAGGAGGAAGTCTACCTGAGTTGCATACTGGTCACTCTTGTATGTGATCTTGTTTGTGACTGTCTCTCTTTTTGAATCATGTGTTGGCTACTATCAAGCCATTTGCCAGGCAGAAGTCTAGAATGGCCTCTTCTTCTTTATTCCTGTTGCCACACCCATGTGGACCCATGCAGTCCTCATACCCTGTTCTGTCTGTCTTGATATATGCATTCAGGTCCCCCATTATCAGCATCAGTTCATGTTGCCCTATGTTATCCAGTAGGCCCTGCAACTGTTGCCTGGCTGCACTATTTTCTGCACTGTCACAACCCTGTTGTGAGGCCTAGGCTGAGATTATGAGTACTACCTTATCTTTACACTGGAGTCTGATAGCAATGAATCTGTCACTAACTCTGATAACTTCCCTCATTGACTTCTGAATCCTCTCTCTCATCACAATCCACATATCATTTCTAGTCTGTTCTCCTCCTGAGTGAGACTTTGGATCCCAAGCTAAGTAGCCTTGCTACTCTGTCCTTTCATACTGTCTTCTAGATACCAAAGATCTATAGCCTCCTCCTTACTATCATGTCATCCAATTCCAAGCTGCTTCCTGTTAGTTAACCTACACTGAGTGCAGCATTTCTTAGTTCACATTTCACAGGTGGATTGGCTTTGCTTCCAGCTTTCATACACCAGAGCTATCCAAGGTAACTCGAACTGGCAAATGGACACCAGCCAGCCAGTAGCTTATTGACCCAGGGCTGCTGGGCTTTATGGCTGGCACTCATTGCCCAAAGGGGTACATACAATCCTTTTTGCTAGGAGGAAATAACAATAAAATGAAACAACAAAATGCCAGGTAAATTCACAGAGCAGGAAGAAACAAAGAGAAAGGCTGCAGGTAAATGCAAAAAAAAGTAAAACTTGATCTTTAAGGCAGTGGTTCCCAAACTTTGTTAATTCTTGGGTCCCTTGCTGAATCCAGATTTTCCTAAAGCACCCCCCCCCCCCCACAGCATGCATAAAGTGCATATTTTATTCATTTATTTATTTTGCATTTGTTTAATGACATTGCCCGATTGGACTAGGAGACCTGGGGAGAAAAGCTCAAAAGTACAATAAAAAGACAATTACCAAAAAAAAAGTGTACATTCTGCTTAACAGCATAACACTGATCTACTATGGTTGAGAGGTAAACAAACCTAATCACAACCTTATTAACTTTAAGTTTATAAGAGCAATATTTAAAATCTGTCCCTATTATTTGGCTCTGTCCAGCATACCTCTCAGCTGTATAGATTTTTGCAGAATGTCCAGATTTTTGCCTCCTATTTTTGGTCTTTTTCTCATAAAATTGTTGTTTTCTGGCAAATCACTGGCAGATCATTGAGGTTGAAGTCAGAAAATAATAACAGACAGTTGAGTTTCATACTTCATACCCTTCAGAAAATTCATGCTAATGCAAAACCTGCATTTCTATCAACTTTCTAAGTTCGTGAGAGCAGTACTTAAAAGTGTCCCTATTTTGTGCCTTTGTACCTCCACTATTTTTGGCTTTGTCCAGATTTCTTGATCTAAGAGGGTGAGAGGTATGTATCTAGTGGTATTGTCCAGACTTACACAGACCTCATTGCTGCTGCTGCCGGGGATCACTCTCACTCTTCACTCTCTCCCCCCATGACACACACACACACACACACACACACACACACACACACACACACACACACACACACACACACACACACACACACACACACACACACACACACATCGCTCTCACTCTTTTCCGATCTTTCACACACACAGTCAGTCCCTCATTCATACCTGCATTCACTCACACATCACTCTTACTCTCCCAATCACACACACAGTCACTTGCTCATTCATACCTGCATTCACTCACACATCGCTCTTACTCTTCCAGTCACACACACACTCACTTCCTCATTCATACCTGCATTCACTCACACATCACTCTTACTCTCCCAGTCACACACACAGTCACTCCCTCATTCATTCCTGCATTCACTCACACATCGGTCTCACTCTCCCGATCTCTCTCTCATACACACAGACTCTTTTGCTTTCATGCATGCATTCACTCAAACATGCAGACAGACACACTCATACAGGCATTCACTTACCTGACATTCTGCTTCCAAGTGCTCCACGGCCTGGAAATGGTCCGTGGCCTGGTGGTTGGAGACCACTGCTATACTTAATGCCAGTTCTGCTAAAAAGCTACAGTGTAGGTCTAGACATAGTTTGCTGTGAAGTAATAAGCTTAGCTGCAAAATAAACCGCAAACTGTTTGCGGTTTATTTTGCAGCTAAGCTTATTAGTTGGCAGTGCCCCTGTGAGGAAGCCTTGCCTCCCCAAGATGCCGCGGCGCACACTTTGGGAACCCCTGCTTTAAGGGATAAATAGCCTCCCAACATACTTAACTACATTTGATTAAAGAACATGGTAAACTCACCTTCAAAATTATCTTTTTAGAACCTTTGCATTCAAATAAGTACTTGAGTGCCTAAAGAGAATAATGCATTCATTCTCTTAACATCCAATGGGAAGCAACTACATAATTAGCTCATGCATAATTCATGACCCTTAAATTCCTGGAATTTCTTACAGACTAGCCATTGTCCAATGGCCAACTAATGCTCACTCTTTGGACCAATCAGAAACCTCTTCTGTTTTCCAGGTAGAACTAACTCCCAGAGCTATAGGAAATCTTCCCTAGCTGTACAACTGCAAATTGGTGCTTAGTGAATGGCTATCGCCTTGATCTATGCCAGTTTGTTATCACACAATTCATGGACAAATGAGTTGACTAAAAGCAGAGTGACACAATTTGTAATGTGTGCATTTTTCTTTTGGTGAGAAAACTCTCCATATTCCCTCACATGGGGTTCTGCCCCTACAACCACATACTTAATATAATCAGCTGCACCTAAAGGAATGTGGTAAACTCCAACTGCTTCAATTTTGTTTTATGGAAATATATTTGTCCAAGGGTTATTAGCATCGGGCCACTATCCATGTGTTAGGATCCTTAGCTAATATTACATTAATACTAACTATAATGAATGATGCCAAAAGCTAAGTACAGTACAATTAAAATAGCAAAAAAAATAAATAAATAAAAACATGGTTTATTTTATTAAAATTGTTTATGCTGAATTCTTTAACAAATTATACCAGCTTTCATATTTTAGTAAGACTGGTCCTTATATGGGGAATATTTTTTTAACTGATTTCTTAAGACCTCATTGTGGGTTTTCCACAATAACAGCCATGACAATACATTACCTGACAGCATCACATCTATTTGCAAAGAGAAGGACATATTTATTAAGGAGTTACACAAAAAGGGGTTTAGCATCATACACATTTCTGATTTTTCTCTGTATGTAATTGAGCTGAAAATGCTTTTGGGTACAAATGTGCTCACTTTCATATGGAGCTATCAAAGAGTTAAACTGAATCCTTTCAGTGTTTTAAAACAGCAAAAAATAAATAAATAAATAAATAAGCTAGGAACAAAATGAAAGAAACATATTCTATGTTTACAGTGATAATAATGTAAGAAAATATATATCTATGTAATGTTGATTATCACGTAAACCTATTTTATTTCCTGAAGCATGCTTATTTACTCAATAAGCACAGCATGAGGCATAAGGGATATTTCCCACAGCAGGCTACTCTGTTCATGATTTTGGAAATTAGCTTTTAAACAGTTATAATAAAAATAGCATGAATATTACAATTTGTATATGAAACACCATGGGTCAGTTAGTTCAAAAGCTGTGAAAATGATAATGTAGTGTCACATTGCAAAATGGATGTGAAAAGTTAACAAAGAGGTAAAACATGCTGCTTAATTTCACATAAATAAACATAGAACTTAGCACTAGAATTTTGACATTACCCAGCTCTGCTAGATGAAGAATACAGCTAATCTCTAGCTTGTGGGTGGCGAGCAAATATAAACTGTAGAAAGCTGATTGTGGCAATTTATTTGTATATAGTCTTCGAAATAAGCAAAACATTATGGTGATACATAGTGATTCCTGAACTGTACGAATGGTAAGCATGTATGACATCAAACATTGTGATCAAATGTATAATGTGGTTCCTGAATATGGAGAAAGCCAGTAGTGTAGATAATTTAGGATCTGAGAATTTCTCAGCAGAATATTTGAGCTAACCCACTGATTAAAAAAAAAAGATCCTGTTACAGTACCATTTTTTTGAGTCAGAATAAGCTGTAAGGGGTAACGGTATGCAGCACAAGTGGAATGAAGTAGCAATTTAAAAAGTATATATTGATACACTGTTACCCTTTGTCTCTCTGCAGCAATCCTGCTCAGTTACCTTGGTTTGCTCCACCTGTCCTCTGCTGCTGTGAATTGGAATGAAGAGGTAGACTGAGGAACGTGTAAGCCTGGAAAGGCAGATCATTTTTGTGTGCACGATGCACCTGCTCCCCATCATCTCTGGGTAATCAGCTGTTGTGATACATGACTTCTGAGATGAGTCTGTGTGAGCGCCTCTTGACTGACATCTGTTTCCTCTGAGTACAGTGTCTGTGTCTGAGCATGACTTTGAATAGTTCCCTACAAATCCCTGGGCTCCAGGATTGCAACAACCTGGACAGATTTTCCATTGTCCAGGCAGAACAATAAAGGACTGATTGAGTGCATTGCCATCAGGGTAAAAAACCCACATGGTAGAAATGACCTTTGGACTGAAGACTCCTCTCAGACACTGCAAAACTATAATGAATTTTAGTAGCAGACTGATATTTTTAACTATGGCTTTATGTTGCTGTGATATTTCTAAAAAGAGCTTTTATTACTATGATTTTTACTTGGAATGTTTGCATTCAACATCTTCTTTTAATATTTCTATTTCACTCATAGTACTTTAAATGATTTGTAACCTGGTGCTTTTAAGTTTAAATTACCATGAACATCTGATGACTGCTTCATTTTATAGTTATGTTCGCGTTTGAAGGTTGTAGTCAGTTATGCAGAAGTCCTCAGCCTCCACAAAAGCACTAAACTGGTGAATAAAATTGAAATTTGGTTCTACTGAGTCCTGCTTGGGGTCCCTGCATAACTTTTGTTCTTGGTGCACATAACCCACATCATGGCCCTCTTGCTGCTGATCTGTTTGTAGGTAAAGCAGTAAGCTGACCCCTGAATGGGCAAATTGGTTGATGTTAACCTCTTACTCTCAACCGACTTCATATGCCCCACTGACACCCAAATGGCTAGTCAACGTCAGGTCATCTGGTCTGCAGTTAGGACATGATCTGTCTGCACAATGGAGCTGAGAATAGTTCGCTTGTTTAAATAAAATGAGTGACTGCAAAGTCATTAGGTGAGAATACTGTGGGTTATATCAGCACTCTTACTGTTGTTTCTATGTTTTTCTTATTTGCTGTAGAACTTTAATTCCTTTATTTTTTTAACCATCCAGGGAAGTTGTCCAGCTATAATGTGTCTCATAGACTCATAGATAGAGGAAATTCCTTATAGGTTCATAGGTTGGTACTAGGCTATTGGTCCTAGGGCCTATACAAGCCTAGCCATAACAATTCCCTGGCTATTTCTTCCCACAGTATTTACTTCCCTGGAGCCCTGTCTAGCAGGGCGACTGACGTGATCCCCGGGATGAATTTCCTATCTCCCATCCAATCATCAAGGTTCCTTTTGAACAGGGCTAAAGAGGCGCTCTGCTTGACATGTATGGGCAGTCTATTCCAGAGTCTGAGAAGTCTCTGGGTCAGGAACCTATTTGTCCAGCATGTTTTGTTCATTGTGATGACAAGGTTTAGATCTCTGGAGCATGTGGCTCTGAGGGATTGGGATTTCTTTAAATGTAGCATGTCAAACAGCTCTGTGTTTGACAGGGCCTTGTATGTTAAGCAGAGATCGTCTCTGAGTAGACGATATGTGACAGAGTATAAGTGGAGTTTTTTTAGATAGTCAGCATAGGGCATCTGCTTTAGACCTGTGATTCTTTTAGTGATGTATTTCTGTGGCCTTTCTAGTTGCTGCAGATGTCTTGAGAGGTACATATCAAACAGGGCATTGTATTCTATAATGGGTCTAATGAGGGATGACTACAGTGGGACAATGACCTCCTTTTTTCTGGATGAAAAGCCCTTAGTGATGAGGTGTGCCACATAGAAGGATTTCTTGACTGTTGTGGCGATGTGGTTATTGAAGTCGAGACCTCTATTCACCTGTGTCCCTAAGTCTCTTATCACACTTTCGGTGTTTAGTGTACTGCCACCTATGTGGTAATTCATGGGTGCATGTTTTCTCCCAAAAGGGATAACTATACATTTCTTGGCATTGAGCTTGAGCCCATGGCTCTGGCACCAAGCATCTGTTTCTGTAAGGCCCTTTTGTAGAATATCCACATAATTTGGGGATTCAATAATGGCTCCCGGTTTGCAGTCATCTGCGAACTTTGTTAGCCAAAGTCCCTTAGTGTTGGCCTGTACTTCAGAGAAGTAGATGCCAAACAAGAGCGGTCCCAGGACTGAACCCTGAGGTAATCCACTTGTCTGGAGCTGGATTTGGAGTCGGCTATTTTATAGTGTGGGTTCTGTCAGTAAGCCATTGAGTGACGTAGTGATTAATGCCCAGCTTAGTAAGTTTATCTATGATTCCAGAGTGGGGGATGGTGTCAAAGGGCTTGGCAAGGTCCAGATAGGCTGTGTGGACCACCTTACCCTTGTCCACGGCTTTGGAGACTGATTCAAAGAAGTCAATCAGGTTCAGGAGACAAGATCGGCCCTTCATGAACCGAAACTGCGTGGGTTCCAGTGTTTGAAGGTTGCCAGTATGTTTGTTTATAAGTTCCATGACAATACATTCCATGGCCTTGCAGATCAGGCTCATCAGATGGATGGGGTGGTAGTTCCCAGGATCTAAGGTGGATTCCCCCTTGTGGAGTGGGATAACTGTAGCTGTGCGCCACTCAGTGGGGATGAAGCCTGAGGTGAGGCTATGATTAAACATGACACTTAGGTGAGGTGCCAATTAATTTTGTAGTTCATGTAGTACACAGCCTGGGATGTCATCTGGTCCCATGGATGCTGTATTCTTAGCTTTGGAAAGTGCGTTTTTTACTTGTGTGGCCATTATTACCGGAATTTGGCAATCTTTTGGTATTGAGATGGGCCCTTTATGGGGTGAGAGGGGGTGAAGTTTGCACTGAATTGATCTGCCAGGATATTGTCAATATCCTTGGGATCAGTATATTTAATTTTAGTTTCTTTTCAATATTCATGAACTTTAATGGAGACTGCCAAGCATATTCCCAAGATTATTATAAATGGATGCAGCATCACTCCATAGAATGAAAGGCCTCTTAAGGAGGCAAACTCATGGATAATTAGATTAATAAAGTGCTATAATTTAAAACCACATAAAGATGGTAAGTTCTCATGGAAGAAGCTTGTGTTATAGGCTTTCCTTACCTAGGCAAAATACTAATTAATAAGAAAAATAATTATATGTTATGCAAGCTCACTAATTATACCATTTTAAAACATTAATGTTTGGCAGAAAGGTTTTAAAAGACAGAAAACAGTGACACTGCAGTGACTGTGGCTCCCTCAAAACAATCCTCAGAAGCACTACAGAATGTTGTACAAACATATTAAACATGTTAGGATATTTACCTGGACCTACTGAACTTTATAGGGTACAGCGGCAGCGGTCTTCATTACTTCAGATATTTTGGGACTTTATGAAATACAGTTTATCAACTTCAGCTTTACTCCGTCGCATATCGCCTACTCAGAGGTGATCTCTGCCTAACATACAAAGCTATGTCAAACCCAGAGTTGTTGGACATGCTTCACTTAAAGAAATCTAATCCCTCCGAGCTACACAGTCTAGGGACCTAAACTTTTTCACCACAATAAACAGAACATGCTGGAGGGATAGATTTCTTTCCCAGAAACTTCCCATACTTTGGAACAAACTACCTATCTATATCAAACAAAGTTCCTCGTTAGCACTCTTCAAGAAAAATCTTGATTGAATGGGAAATAGGAAATTCACCCCATGGAACACCTCTGTGGCTGTGCTTGACAGGGGCACAGGAAAATAATTTTCTTGGGTGGCAAAAGCCAGGATACCTTTTTGGCTAGGGTATAGGCCCATGGGCCAATAGCCTAGTGCCTACCTATGAACCTATGAACATGATGTGTCCAGATTCTAATCAGGGTACTATCAGTATGTTAGGACATCTTAGGATTACTGTCTGTTTCACAAAACCAGTCTCATTGTATGAGTAACTAACTTGATGGCAAATTAAATAGCGACATAAAATAAGGAAAAAAATATAGAACTGGTTATTATGTACTCTAGAAAGTCTTTTTTAGGAAGATATTCTCACAGAAAAGTGACAGAAGCAGCTATTAAACTGTTATATAACAACAGAGGAGAAAATAGAGGAATAGTACAGCTGGCAAAGCGTGAACTACAAATTCCTGCAGCTCCACATTTCTTCTATGAAAATTATAGGACTGGGCCTAAAACAGAAAAATGTGAAAGATTTAGAAAGGAAAAAAGAAAGATAAAATATTCAGCAGAACTGTCAGTCACACATTTAGGAAGGCCAATTTTTGTAAGCATTCTTTCACTGTTAATCAATATGGAAATACAACAACAAAAATAGACTCTATGGAAACTCAAACTTCAGAAACTAAATTCTCTAGAAAAGCAGCCTCAGAAGAGAACACAAGTAATAATGCTAAAATGAACCTCAAACAGGATAAACAAGGGTGTTTCTATTCATGTTCTGTCCAAACAAAGCTTTAAAACTGAAGACTTTAAATGGATGCTTTAACCTCTTCAACAATCTATCTATAACTTTGAAGTGCTAAAAAAAATGAACAACTCAGAAAATCAAATTTCAGATACAAAAGGCAAGTTCATGAATATTGAAAAGAAACTAAATATATTCTGCCCTGATAAATCCACCCTGAATACAAAAGCTGACCAACTTGGAATCACACAATAGATAGAACAAGGCTATTATTCAAGAAGTTCTAGAAAAAAAGTATGACTTTGAAAATCAAATGTATACACAGTGGGAAACCTTGCCACAGCTTTTAGATTGCTTGAAATCTGCACATAACATGGAAAGAGAATATATGCTGAGGGCTCTATGAGGGCTCTAAGAACTTAAATGGCATTTCCAGCCAAACTCCTATATACTGCAACACATATCAATTAGCCTTTCTTGAGAAGCAATGCCAGTGTTTGGAAAGCTATTTAACTTCAAGTCAGTCAGAAATAATTATCTTAAATAATACATTTTAATCAAATTAGACCTATTTATAGCTATACCTTGTACACATCTTGGTTTATCGTCTAGCAATTTTAGCTAAAACGAAAAAAAGTGAGTGAGCATTGCTTTACATTACAATGAATTCAATCAGCTAAATAAGTTAGCTTTAAAAAAATGTTTTGTTTCCTTAAATAATTTAGTAACTGATGCCTACTCACTGTTTGAATAAGACAATAAAAACTGATTTAGCAGCAGTTAGGCAGGCTGATTTGCTTACTGAGTTTTTTGAAAAGAGAAATAATTACATGGAATACAATTATGAAAATGCAAACTGGTGACTCTTTTTTAATTCTATTACAGTTGCATGCATGATTCAGATTTGTTTAATACACTAATATAAATGTTGTCTTTTCAATTCTTCTCATATAAGCTTCATTTATGAGGTATGGCTAAATACAGAGAGTAAACCTTGGCAAGTGTCTATTGAATGTTACACTGGTCAGTTTACTTTGTTTAGTATTGGCCATATAAACAACATTATTGCAAATGGCAGATAGGCATGATTATAATCTTCACTGAGCATGCTCCACCAACAGCCCCACAACACTGTTTATTATGAAGCCATCTATAATACAGCTATCAGGTGTATGTGTGATCTAACAATTACAGCATCAATTTGTACATTGTAACTTTTTTAGCTTCAATCAGTAGAGTGATCAAAGAAATGCATATGTGAATGCAACTTAATAAAAAAGTAGCAATTAGATGAAAATGAAGATGCAGCCAGCCAGGTGAAGGAAACTGAATTCTTTATTCCTCACACAGAAGATTTAGTGCTTTTGTCTGGTGTATAAAAAATAGACTTCATCAGAATCTAAACAACAGCAAATCACATTTGGTTTAAATAACCATCTTGAAACAATCACATGTTAGCAAAAATCAATCAAAAATACTTTCCCCCACCACTCTATGCACATGGCTAAACCTAATGTTAAAATCATACTTAAAGTGATACAAACATATAAAATGTTCTTACTCAAACCAAGTAAGAACACAATTTTAAAACAATTAGCAATAGACATACTTTCATTTAAACCTGGATGTTTTAAAGCATTAAGCTTGTTTTGCCATCTTAGTTCATGGTAGTCAATACTGTCTTCCCATGGGCCACCTCTAGCATTTTTTGATACTATATTCAATACATAAAAGCAAAAATTATGAGCAGAAAATTGCATAATATATTTATATAAAGCATTATTTAAATGTTTGTTTTTTATGTCTAAATTATGGTGCTGCGGTAGCGTTGTCACCTCACTGTAAGATGCTGTCCGGTTCGATTCTCAGCTAGAGCGTCTTCTGCGTGGAGACATGCGTGAATGGGCGTACCTTCGTTGAAGGTTGTGCATCAGGGCTGGTAACTCGGCACATAAAAATCAACTACCAATCATTAGCGGACCGGAGTTCTGCTGTGGCGACCCCTAACCGGGAAAAGCCAAAAGACACAAACAAATGTTCATATATTCTACCCCTCAAGCATCTCTTGTTTTTCCTACATAAATACATTTGCAGTGTTGACACAAGGCAGCATAAATTACCCCCACAGAATTACAATTAACACGATACTTAGAAATTATTTTACTCCCATTAATAATAACATAATCACTCTCCATAATAAACTGGCATTGTGGGCAAAATCCACCTTTAAACATTCCCATTTTTTTGTTAGTTGTTCACAGCATGGTCAAAAAATTGATTGAAAGACTTAGCCTTCCTGTAAACCACCAGAGGAGCTTCCCCCAAAACTTCACACATATTGTCAAAGCAAAAAGAAATCTCCCAGTTTTCTTGAGAATATAAGTAATTTCACAACAATCACTGTTAAACTCAGTAATAAATGCCCGGGAATAATCTTCATGTTCTCGTCTTCTCAACCACCCCCCCAGATTCTGGAAGCTGTTAACTTGTTCCACTGATTCACTTTTCTCTCAATTTTCAGCTTCTGCTGATTTGCTCAATTTGCTGCCATGAGGACTGTCTCATTTGCATTCATTTTCAACCTACGTGCCCGTATCATGTGCTGACGTTCCTGTTCACAGTCTGTTTATAATGCCATGTTGTCTGCATACAACAGCTTTCTTGATTTGCTCCCAGCGTTTCCTAATGTAATCCATCGCAAACATGAGAACCAGAGCTGAACCTTGATGCACACTCCCTCCCTCCCTCCCTGTTGGAACGCTTTTGTGATTATGAACACTGTATGTCCTAATGCCATTATGTCCTTGTACATAACCTGCTCTTTAGAACTGCATTTTCTACCATATCACTCCTTATTTGAACTGTTTTTTTTTTATTTTTTTTAAATTGTTGCAGTTTGTTTGTTGTAGATTCAAACCTGCTGAATCTGTGGGGTTTTCTTCATTCAGAATTTGTTGGAAGTACTCTTGTACTCTTTTCATTTTACTGTGATGTCCTGTGAACTGGTACATAAATTGTTTCTGGCATCTCATATGAATGATTTCTGATGACTATCTTCTTTATCTTTCTGTCTTTGTCTTGTAACCTGACAGAGTTTCTTTGTAGCATCTGCTGACCCATTATGTGGAAGCTGGTATAATATTTCTGATGCATTGTTCTCTGCTGTTGCAACTATTATCTTACCTGTTAGCCAACTAATATTCCATCTTACCCCGGTCCATCTTTTCTATCTCACACATTTTCCCTACACTGTTCTGCCTTTTTTGATAACTTGCTGGTCTTCAGCATTGCACCACTATCTTACTTAATGTATCTTATTTCCATACCTGGTTCAGCTACATAGCTGTTCCATAGTCCTTGTACGTTGTTTTGAAATGCTGCCACTCTTCATCCATTCCACATACTTTTCTTCATGAGGGATTACAGCCCTGAATATTTCCTTGAAAATTGATGGGTTCATGCCAGTGAAATCACAGGTCTTCAAGCTAATCACTGTTGATCTTAAGGCCTTCTCTGACCACTGTGTGTAGCTCATTGTGGCCATCGCTAATTAAAGCTGTGGGCTGGCTGTTTCACTTGGGATGTCTTTGCAACAATTTCTGATTCTGTTCCAGTGTCCTTTCCTTACTAGGAGGAATTCTAAATGAGTTGCATGTTAGCCACTTGTGTATGTGATCTTGTGACTATCTCCATTGGAGAGATATGGGTTGGCCATCATTTTTAAGAGAGAAATCTAGAATATCATTTCCTTCTTTATTCCTTTTGTGCCACTAGTGTGGACCAGTTACTCCTCATAGCCTGTTTTTTATATCAATATAAGAACATTCAGACCCCCATTATCAACACAGACTCATTTTGTCCTACTTTATCTAATAAGTTCTACAACAGTTGCACTCTTTTCCCTAACATCACAACTGTGCTGTGGGGCCTAGGCTGAGATTATGAATACTGCCATATCTTTACAGTGTAGTCTGACTGCTATAATGCCATCACTACATTCAATGACATCACTCACTATCTTTAGAAGACTCTCCCTCACACATTTCAGACACCATTTCTGGTCTGTCCTTCCATGGAGTAGTAGACTTTGGATCCTAAGTCAAGTGACTTTGCTACACCACCATTACACCATGTCTCCTGGATAGAGAAGATGTCAATGAACCTCCTTGCCATTAAGTTATCCACTTATAAGATGTTTCCTGTCATGGTGAACCTATGTTAGTTTATCAGTCCTAAGTTCATGTCTGGCAAGTTGACTGTTTTTATATCTAGCTTTTTGCTCAAGAGTACTATGGCAAGTAACCCAGGCTAGGCATCTGGACATTGGCTGGCCAGTAACTTATTTAGCCAGGCCAGCTGGAGCTCTAGATCCCTCCCATCATTACCACAGGGCCCTAATATGGGTCAGAGAAGGCCAGGTTCTCAATTCGCTTATCACCTGAAAATACTCATGCACATTTTGCTGATATTAGTCAATGTGACCACAGCACCTAGATCCAATTTTTACACCTTTGAATGACTAGATATACCACAGCATGCAGACTGTGGTCTCTGCTCTCCTATCTAGAGGATATTGTGAATCACAGTTGATTCCTAAAGCAAATGATTGATTTACAAGCATCTTTCTCAGTAAATACCATCTAGAGTTTGTGCTTCTGCCCATGACTCCATTAAATTTGGAGCTGACTCTGTTGGCATACATCTCAGGTTTGAGGAAGAAACCCCCAGCATGGTTTGAAATGTAGAATTGCTGTCCTCAGACACAGAAAAAAACATAAAAACTCCAAACAGGATCAAGCCCTGTTCCTTGCGTTTAGAAGGTAAAGACATTAAACATCAATGCAGCCATGTAGCCAAAATAACCCATATGACTATATGGATCCTATTGATTGTTATAGCGTCATTTGATGATTTCAAATGGATAGTATTTTATAATGTTGAATATGGCAAAGATTTACGAAGGATGGTCCATTACAAAGCTTTCTTTCATATAATTTTCCCCCAAATCTTGTCTCATATTACTACTTCATCTGGAAAAAAAAACAGTCTCAGTAAAAAAACTCTTCAAAATATCACCTATAACCTAAATTAATTTATTGGGTCACCTAAACTGGTTTGAGTTGTATATTCTAAGCTTATTGTTCCAAAATACTTCAGTGGGATAAAAGCTTCCCAATCATCAATTTTATTATTTAATTGCTTGATCAAGCATGTCTGTCAAAATGATAAATCTGCACATTTGGAGATTAAATTGTTTTCTTTGTTTGTGGATCTAAAACAAAATAACTTCTTAAAATTATAATCAAATGGATATTCCACTTTTAGATATGGTAACACAGGTTAGGCAAAAAATCTGTTATTGTACGTGTTGTTCATTTTCAAAAACCACTAAAAATCTTCTGTCAACCAACAGTGTTCAACTCTTCTGTCCTATACAGCATAATACCAAAATGTATCTTACAATGAAACAATAAGCCCCTGTTTCAATTAATTAAGAATAAGGATTTTAATGATGCATCTCAAATGCAATAAATTATTGATATACTTCTCATATATATGGCAAAGTTAAATATTAGTTGGGAGTACTCAAAGCTGAAATCACTACCTACTCAATTAACCACAACAGAGTTACATCTTTCTTAACACTTTACACATCCTTGACATCAAACAAAGCATTTCTAAATCCTTTTTCTTTTATTTGTAAACATATTCATGTGTCCGTTTTCCTCCACATTGTACTAATATTATCAAGGTTTAATACCCAATTTTTAGCAAAATATTTGAAATTTTTCTATTAGCAATATCACATTATGTGATTATTCCCAATACCCATTTTACAACAACTAAATGGGTTTCTTATTTTCCAGATGTGCCTACTTTTTTGGTTCTATCGACTTAGACTTTGACAATATACTGCAAGGAGAAGAACTCGGAGTGCAGTTTTATGATATTTGACTATTTAGAAGACATTTTCCTATTCTGTGCCATTGAATTACACTGCTTTTAACAAAACACTCATTTCCAAAGTTTGTGGATTTTCCAAGTTGAGTTATGACTTCCTCTAGGAGATATCATTAATTCCTTCTTAAAGACATATACATTATTTGCACAGACAAGCACATATGTCCACTCTAATAAAACTCTGACTGTGGCCAAGGTAACCAGGGTGCATATAGCAGTCCTGGTAACTGCAGAAGCCAGTCGGGGAGGGACAGGATACATGAAGTAGGTTAGAGGGAGGTGGCTGGGTCTTGACTGATGTATCAGCATCACATTTTGTAAGAACCAGCTGGCTGGCAGCACACTGAGATGGGACTTTGGTATGTCAGGCAGTAAACATATACTGTAGCAATTCAGCTGAGTGCAAGCATGGATCAGCTCCCTGGCCCTGCATGTCCTTCTGCAGCCATTTTGCATCTTCTGCATTCAGAAAAAAGAAACTAGGCAAGAAAACATTTTGAGCTTGACCAGGATGACAGCGTTCAGATGGCTGTTTTGAGCTTACCTTCTGGTAGCTGTTTTGAGCCTGACCAGGATGACAGCGTTCTGATGGCTGTTTTGAGCCTGACCAAGATGACAGCATTCTGATGGCTGTTTTGAGCCTGACCAGGTTGACAGTGTTCTGATAGCTGTTTTAAGACTGACCAGAATGACATCCTTCTGATGGCTGTTTTGAACCTGACCAGGATGACAGCCTTCTGATGGCTGTTTTGAGCCTGACCAGGATGACAGCCTTCTGATGGCTGTTTTGAGCCTGACCAGGATGACAGCTTTCTGATGGCTGTCTCTTACCCCTAACTGCCAAAGAAAAAGAATAAGGGAGCTATATTCATCTGAGGCCCCAGTGGAGAGACAGGACACTGCCTCAGACTAAAGTGGGGTACTTCTGGTAGGATGGGGAAACTATAAAAATGACAGGCCAATAATAGGTGCTGTAATAAAGAACATGTGTTTTTATTCTTAATAAAATAATTGCCTGTCATTGTGTCTCATAACCTTACACAACCATCATGGATGACTCTCTCCCAACATAATCATTTATTCAAGAATGACAGAAACTTTTTCTGTAAGAATCCAGACACAAGTTTTCACTCACTGGAATGTAACAACCTGAAAAATGTTGTTTAATACATTTCTACGTCATTTACTAATTACATTAAATTCAATAGACATTTTAACTAATCTCATAAGCTGAGTGTATATTTTGCCCTACATTTCCAACTTTCGTCTGCATGATCTTGCCTTAAGAACCAGGATATACTGTTGCTCAATTCTATTCTGTAAGTTATTTTTGGATATTAAAAGTTTAAATATATCTTTTGAAATAGAAATGCATGCAGTGACTGCATAAGTGATGAGACACAGCTCAATGCCATACATGCTGATAAAATCAGGCAAATCCACAAAAAATTCCACAGTTATTGGTATTTATACAATGACCCCCCCATTAATATTCCAAAATGTGCACGCTGATTGGTCAGCGTGCACGTTGTAAATAAAAGACTTTTATACTAATTGAAAAAGGTCCTGTCTCCCAGACTTTTTCCATTAGTATGTCTCTCTTTTTTTTTTTTTTTTGACAGCAACAGAGAACGGAAGAGCTCCGTTGCTGTCATCTCGCTATGTTAAACTCATTTAACATAGCGAGATATCTTAAAAAAAAAGCAACAGAGATTTTCCTTTCTCTGTTGCTTTTTTAAAAGCTGTCTCACTATGTTAAACTCTTTTAACATAGTGAGACAAGTTTTTAAAAGCAATGGAGATCTTCCTTTCTCTGTTGCTTCTACACACACAGTTCTGATGTACTGCATAACCATACACATGCGCAGTTCATCAGAACTGCCACAGAATACTGGACAGCTGCAGAAGGGCAGCAAGGAGGCATTATACAATGCCATTATTTAAGGAAAGTAAGTATTTTTTTCTTAAATAATGTCATTGTATAATAGCAATAACCCACTTCTGGGTGTGGGTAATGCTGGATCTACCCACGGTTGTCTTTGTTTGGCCACTCGGGCTTCACCCTCGTGACCAAACCACACCAAGCATGGGTAAATCCAGCATTACCCACACCCAGGCATGGGTTATTGCTGACGTATTTTCTTTACTCACTGTTACAAGACCCAAAAGTGCACATCCTGAAAGTCTGAAAAATAAGTGGAAATAAAAAATCTCAAAACTCAGTTATACCATCAAAGCATCTTCACAGGAAAAGTTTCCTCAGCAACCACAATGGGGGTCTGTGATCCCTAGAGACGTTAATGAAAGATCAATGGACCTCATAATATGGTGAATACTCTAAGGTCAAGCCACCTCAAAGTGGTGTATATGACAGTTTAGTAGCAAGGGCCCTGCATTTTACAGAAGTCTTGTATAACCCTGAGTGAGATAATACTTTAGTGTTGTGCAAGAACTCTTTGCATAGTAAGCATGAATAACCAAAACCCTAGGGAAGGTATGTACATGTTCTCCCTGTCCATAAGTGATAAGGGAGACAAACCAGGGGTGAATTTATAGTTTCCCTTCTATGTATTCCGGTTACACTTGAATAAAGTAAGACAGGTACTTAACTTCATGTGGAGAGGAATGTGGTTCCAGAAACATAGCTATCCCTCCAGAATATTTAAACTGAAATAGAGACTTAGATCCCTAGATTAAGTGTTTCTGCCTTTATTAGACTTATGGATGTGTAGAAGGTTCTGCAAGAATGGGGTCAGTAGAGGCTCTGTATGCAAGACAGAGATCTCAGCATAGCAGCCTGCAGGACACTGAGTAGGGGCACCAGGCTTTGAGGTTACCAGAATAGATTTTGTGATTTAGTCCCTTGATTTTCTTTGTGAGAAAACACTGTGGTTGCTCATTAGGTGCTTGTACACATAAATACCAAATGGGGCATTATATTCATACCTCTTGACTGTCCAGATTTTCTCAGAGTGTCCAGATTTTTGCCTCATATATTTGGTCTGTTCCTCATAAAATCTGTGGTTTTCTGACAAATCACAGAAGATTGAAGTTACTAAGTACTTGCATACATTTCAGTTTCAGATTTCATATCCTTCAGAAAATGCATATTAACACAAATCCTGTTATTCTAGCAAATTTCTACATTTATAAGGGCAATATTTAAAATTTGCCCCATTTGAGATTTTATCCCACCATTATTTTAGACTTTTCCAAATTTTTTTGTTAAGAAGTTGAGACGTATGACTATATTAAATGATTGGTCTACTGAATGCAGTGTATAATGGAATGATCACCTGTCTGGATTTGGATGCCATACCTTGCTAATACGCTGGCTATTAAAAAGAAGGACATTCTAACAGCAGTAAACATGCAGTGGTTAATAGATGACTCATTGATTACACACGCTTCAGGTTCCCTTACTGCTGTATTTCGTAATTGTGATGCGGAGACTTGAGCATGCAGTGGCCAATAGATGACTCATTGATTACACACGCTCCCGATTCCCTTACTGCTGTATTTCATATTTGTGATGCGGAGACTTGAGTGCATGTGTGATGTGGGACCTGATACACAACTAACCACGATTTTCTACAAATACCTCTCAACCTCTTAGAACCAGGAAGCTCAACAAAGCCAAAAATTATGGGGGGTTCAGAGGCCCAGAAATAGGGTCAGATTTTAAATATTTCTCTTATAAAATTAGAAAGTTGTTAAAAGAGCAAGGTTTGCATTAACATGCATTTTCTAAAGCAAATGAAGCCTGAAACTTAAATGTCTATCATTATTTGGTGACTTCAGTCCTCAGTGATTTGCCAGAATATCACAAATTTTACGAGGAATGCGCCAACAACATCAGCCAAAACTCTGGACAGTTGAGAGGTATGCCTCTACTTACTCACACTGGTGAGGGGTGCATCAGACTATCTCACTAGGCAGTCACTGCCATCTATGGCTGTTGGATTGTGGTGAGTTTTGCCCTATGGGCGTCTGATTTTAGTAACTGAGAGCCTTTGATGTATGTCTCAAGGTAGATGTTTGTAAGGTTGTTGAGAGTAGGTGGCCTTTGTTGTTTAGATAGGTTACCTTTAAGAGCCTCACCATATGATGGTCTATATGTTTTCATCACATCAGTCTGATTATAATGTTTTACATTTCAGTTGTTGTTTGTCTTTTTTTGACTTTTCCCAGTTAGGGGTCGCCACAGCGGAACTCCGGTCTGCTAATGATTGGCAGTTGATTTTTATGGTTGCCAGCCCGATGCCCAGCCTTCAGCGAAGGCACGCCAATTCACGCATGTCTTTCGGAGGCCACTCGACCATGGGAAGGACATGCAAACTCCACACAGAAGGCACTCCAGCCGAGAATCGAACAGGAGAACCTCTTGCTGTTAGGCAACAACTCTACCGCTGTACCATTGCGGCTTAATGTTTTACATCACTTTTATTTTTCTATTTCATTTTTTTTTTTTGTTGTTGAAAATGTTTTCTTCTTTACAGATTCATAAGCATCTTTAAAAGGAAGCTCAATAAATGCACCTTTCATTACTTAATTGTTTTCCATTTTTAATTTATTTCCAAATCTAACCCTAGAATATGGAATTATATGATTGTTGTTACTAATTAATTTCAAAGTGATATATTATTGCAGATGCATAATTTAATGCACATTAATTATAGATAACTGTTCATTTAGTCTTTTTAAGAAAATTAATTAAAAAATGGGTAATATAAAACATCAATATGTAAATGCATGTAAGACGCACAGGAGCAGAAAGTAAAGAGATCAGTGAGCCCATATGCCTTACTTCACTGACTCTAGTACATTTGAGGGCTGAAAGAGATAGGATAGAAATGCATAGAAAATGAAGCATTAAAAGATAGCTGCTTGAAATAGATTCTGCTATAAAGTTTGGAACTTTGCATCACTTCAGAAATGTGTCTGACTTAATTATATCATGGAAGCCATTTTTCGTCTGCTTAGAATGCAATACACAATCCTTTCCTGGCATGCATTCAGTTCATGGTACTATGCATTCACTTTTCCCATATCTTGCAGAATGTGTAGCCAGCTGCTCCATTCAAAAATCCTAACTGCATTAACACTGACTGCGTTTTCTAAAAGGAAACTGCTGTTACAGGGCCTTGTATAATTTCTGCTGGCCAGGTCATTGCCATTTAAGAGTTGAACCTTGGGTCTTCAATTAAAGATGCAACCCTTTGTTCCAGCATGGCTATAGCACCAAAGCATTCATTTTCACGTCGCTCGTTAATACTGTTTTCACTGGCTAGCCTGTCCTCCCACTATTCTGCTATTGTAAGTAAAATACTGAAAACGATGTGCTTAAATGAGACACAGGACAAGTTTCTGCAATATCTAGATGCTTAAAAGGGGCTTAGAACATGTGCCTGGAGTATCTACAAGAGCCTTATAAACCATGTACAAAATGTTAAAGTCTTCTTAATCTGAATTTAGCATTGGAATATGTTCTTTCTGTTTGGCAAAATGATTTCCAAACTCTAAATCAGTTGTGTTCATGGTATTACATCTTGAAATACTTTGCTGTGCTATTTAGTGGCATTATAAAAATGACCACTGGCCATTCTTAATGGGTACATCAATGACCAATAGCCTGTCATTAACCATAAATTATATCATAGGCAAGAAAACTATAAAAGCAAACAATTATTTTCATGTTTTAAGTGATTTAGATTAGTCTTATGGAGTTTTCATAACAGTATTCCTAGCAATATAGCAGCATTAAAATGTACTGACAAAGAGCAATAATCTATGTTTCTATGCAAAAATAAATTCAAAATCTGTACTGGCAAAATGCTGCATGTACTAAGATTGGCCCTTGCCTGGGAAGATCATTATATTATTTAAATTGTGATAGATTGTTCTTATCTGAAATTCTGATGTTAGTAGCTGAAAGGATCCTTGAAGTCCTATCATGTTCACTATGATTTTGATTGCTTCTGCATATTTATTTATTTATTCATTTATTTATTTTGAGCAGAATAAGACAATGGCCAGCAGTTATAAAAGTAAAACATGTTTAATGGAATCCAAACGTAAGCGCTTTCACAGTTACACAGACTGCTTCTTCAGATAATACTATTAGTCAAAAGCCTTCATCCCTTAAATACGGTGCTTAACATTCAAATGCACTAACTTCTTATTGCTTGTTGCACATTTAAAGAAACAACATCATTGTTACTGCAAAAACAGCTAGTACTAAATGCATTTACTAAAACTAGTTACATTCAAGGCTGTATAATAAAATTTACCCATAGTGGGTAGGAGAACAGAGGCATGCCTGCCTGGTGTGCCCATACTGGGTAGGAGAATGGAGGCATGCCTGTCTGGTGTGGCCACACTGGGTAGTAGAATGGTGGTATGTATGCCTGCTGTGCCCATACTGGGTAGGAGAATGGAGGCATGCATGCCTGGTGTGCCCACACTGGGTACTAGAATGGTGGCATGTATGTCTGCTGTGCCCATACTAGGTAGGAGAATGGATGCATGCCTGTCTGGTTGCCCATACTGGGTAGGAGAATGGATGCATGCCTGTCTGGTTGCTCATGCTGGACAGGAGAATGGAGGCATGCCTGCCTAGTGCACACACACATGTGGTCTGATTTCCCTGGTGAAGATTTAAGAAACAGCTGCACAAATTGCTTGATGGTGGAACAGGCATCTTGCTGACATTATTTGCATATGGAAGTGAGGGCAGTTCAGTGCTGATGCCCACTGCCTGCTCACCATCGGGTTGTCACTGTTTGTATACAAGGGTAATAGGAAAAACACTCCCTCAGAAATGATGTGACACTGCCCTGGTGTGCCTCAGTCTTCTCACTGAACATTGTCAGAAGAAATCTGGGGTACTTGGGAGAGTTAGGTAGGCCGAGCAGTTCAAAACAGGCACCCAGCTGTAATGGAGCCAAAAATAACTTCAAAACAATGTCAGTACTTGGATGATATATGCTTTTAACAAGAGGTGCTAAATATTTTAAGAGAGAGAGGTAAATTATTATATTGCATAGCATTTATAGGAAGGAAATGTTGTTCAGGTTAGTCTGGAAAATTTCAGAAAGATATAACTGAGATAACATCGCTGAAGTTCGAAATGTGATAATGATGGACAGGAGCCATTACCTTTTCCTTACTGCATAGTCATGGACCTTACAGTCACATTACATCAAGATCATCTAACCCAATGAGTTGTATCTCATTTTGGAGGAAGACAAGTTACATCTCAGTTTATGAATACGGATAAATGCATTGCATTGTCAGGGTAAGGTAGGTTAAGTTGCACCCTCTGAGTAATGCAGGTTATCTTTCTTACTTTCTGAGTAAGAAAAGTTACAGCATACTCTCCAAGTAAGGCATGCTATAGCTCTCTCTCTCCATGTAATGCAAGATAAAGCTCACTTTCCATTTAAGGCAGGTTTCATTTCACTCTCCAAGTCAGGTAAACTGCATCTCACTCTTAGACTAAGTCTAGTTTCATCTCATTCTCTCAGTAAGAGAGGTTAAATCTCACTCTTTGAGTAAGGCAACTCACATCTCATTGTCTGAATAGGGAAGGATACATCCCACTCTCAGGTAAGGTAAAACTCACGACCAGAGTAAGCCAGGACACATATATCTCTGTAAGTATAGTAGATTATATCTCAGTTTCTGTGTATGGCAGAATACATCTCACTCTCTGAATAAACCAGGATACATTTTACTGTCTGTGTAAGACAGGATGCTTTTACTCTCTCACTAAGGCAAGCTAGATCTCACTGTCTGAGTAAGGCAGCTAACATTTCACTCTTTGAGAAAGGCAGGTTATGCCTCACTCTAAGAATATGGCAGAAGCTGTGTGTAAAGTTTGAAATATGAACTTTACTACCACAACAAAATAGAATCATTAACAGTGTGACTTGATTGAAAAAGCTATTTAAAGCAAGTTTGGAACATTACAATAGTGCTTAATAACACTGCATTTTGGGATTTAATGTTCTTGGACCTTAGAGCTCATACTTTGATATTCCTTCCTTGAAAAGTTCCAAGCAATAGGTTTTGTTTTGATTTGGCTTATTGACTTATGTTGCTCACACATGATTAGTGAACCTCAAGAAAAAACACACATAATGTATTCAAATAACAATGTGTGGTTTAAGACCAAATGTTCAGAAATGTCTGCATATGAACATTCATAGATATTGGGATTGACTGAAATAAATATCCAAAAGTGCACACTGTTTGACTTTTTTCCTTTTAAGTGGCATATGTTGTGCAGTAAAATAAAGGAAGCAATATTTATAGGTTCATAGGTAGGTACTAGGCTATCGGCCCAAGGGCCTAAGTAAGCCTAGCCAACAAAGTTCCCTGGCTTACGCCAATCCAAGAAAGTTAATTTCCTGTGCCCCTGTCGAGCAGAGCCACAGAAGTGATCCCCGGGGTGCATTTCCTATTTCCCATCCACTCAACAAGATTTTTCTTGAAGAGTGTTAATGAGGAACTTTGCTTGACATAGATGGGTAGCTTGTTCCAGAGTATGGGAAGTCTCTGGGACAGGAATCTATCCCTCCAGCATGTCCTGTTTATTGTGGTGACAAGGTTTAGGTCCCCTAGAGCATGCAGCTCAGAGGGATTGGGATTTATTTAGGTGTAGCATGTCCAACAGCTCTGGGTTTGACATAGCTTTATATGTTAGGCAGAAATCACCTCGGAGTAGGCGATATGCTACAGAGTAAAGCTGGGTTTTTTTGAGACGATCAGTGTAGGGCATTTGTTTGAGGCCAGTAATTCTCTTTGTGAGGTACTTCTGTGGCCTTTCCAGCTGCTGCAGATGTTGTGTGAGGTACATTCCAAAAGGGGCATTGTACTGTATAATGGGTTTAATGAGTGTCGAATAGAGGGGAACAATGACCTCTTTTTTCCTGGATGAGAACCCTTTTGTGATGAGGTGTGCCATGTAGAAGGATTTCCTGACTACTGTGGTGATGTGATTATCAAAGGAGAGATTACTGTCCACCTGGGTCCCAAGGTCTCTTATCACACATTCGGTGTTAAGAAGACTGCCGCGTATGTGGTAGTTCATTTATGTGAATGTCTGGTATGGAAGAACAACCATGTCAGGGCTAGCCACCCAGTGGTGTGAACCTTGGATCTAGATGATTGTCACTGTTGAAATGTCACCCTGATCTCATGTATAAAACTGGGAAAAGGGGTTTTGAGTTGATGGATGGATGGATGAATTTACTTATAGGTGTTTCATTTCACTGTTTTATTTATAGAGTTATAAGGGAGGTCGGTGTGTGTTTCTGCCTATGGGCAAATTTATGAACCTTCTAAAATGTTACAGATTGTCTCTGATAGTGCCTCATATTTTTGCCCTGTCCCTTGAAATATTTTTTTGAAAAATCATTGAGGATTACAGCCAATCAGTAATGCCAGACATTAGAGCTTTGTATTTCCTATTGTTCAGAAAATGCACATTGATACAAACCATGCTATGCTATTAACTGTTTTCTGTGAGTTTGCCCGTGCCCTTCCCCTGCATTGATAACACTTTCAGTTTCATTGTAAAAGTGCTTTACAAGTGCTAAAATGCTCACTGCTTTAGTAAATTGCATTTCGCATGTTCTGCACTGACAACACTTCAAATTAAGCCTGCTGAAGCCGTCTAAAATACTTATCTCACTTTTTTTACTTTTTTCTTTTCAAACTTGTACTGCCTGACCTTAAAGTCTGTTTTTGTGGGACTTCTCATGAGATGCTCGGTGTGTGTGTGTGGGTTGGGCTGATACCTCTGCTGTCCCACATAAAGTCTCCACCTCCTTCCCAGGTATATCAGCACCACAAGGTAATTAGTCCAACGTCCAACTGACCATCATTTTTAAAAGACTATTCAGCAAGCTTAGTGGCGCTCCTACTGTCTCTACAGTCACTACATCTCCCAGAAAATGGTATCGTGAAAGCTTTTTATCTTTGTTAATTCCATAGATATTATGATCTTGCTGATATTGTGAAAGCTTTTTATCTTTGTTAATTCCATAGATATTATGATCTTGCTGATCATGTGATTCAATTAATTTCTAAATAATACATGTAGAAAACTTTGTTGAGATGCTGCTGTTAGAGCCAATATGTGTTCACATGGCAATGAACTGTGTTGATATTGATCTTGTTTACTGTTATCGTCTATACTACTAGTTCATAACCATTCTACCTAGCTTTGCATTTTTTTAAGATTCTTAATGATTTAATGCAATTAAGTGAAGTTGCTAATGAATACTGGTTTACTTCTGCTGCTTTCTCCTGTCGAGAGCCATTTTTGTTCAGTAAACTGTAGGGCATGGCTGCCAGGCAACACTGTTTACTTTTATTCTTGCTCATTAATAATTTAATGCTGTTTTAATTATATTTGATACTAAGAACAAACGACCACAGTTCTGAATTGTGACTCTCATGTGAGCAAGTCAGTTTATGGAGTATTTATACTTTGCTATAGGCACTAAACTCCCCATATAAATAGACATTATATTTCTATTGCTGTCCAACTTTAAAAACTGCTGACGGAACACATAGCACATTTCTGGCACGTGTTCTTTTAAAAGGCACCTGATAATGTTGCGCAGCTCAGCTGAAGCCAAAGCTCATGGTAGTTCAGTGTATTTTTAATTCCTTTCAAATTCTGTCTTGTGTAATAACGCTACTAATGACTTATTCTTTTTGGTTCTTTTCTAGGCTGATAATCTTAATTTTGTTCTCTCCCTTTGTACTTCTATTTTTGTAATAAATCACAAAGTTGGTCTTTGCAATTGCAATCTTTCAAACACCCCACTGGCATCCCAGGAATCCTGGCTATAAGCAATATTAATGAGGCTCCCTAGTGTGCGACCCAGAGTGCTCATCAATTATGCAAACTTTGTAAGGTCCCCATTTTACTACTTGTTAGCAGATAGTGGTTATTTCCATTTCACGTGTATAAGTGAATTCACCTATAGTGCTCTCATGGCTGGAGGTACACATTCCCATGATGCTCTCATGGGTGGGAGGTACACATTCCCATGATGCTCTCATGGCTGGAGGTACACATTCCCATGATGCTATCATGGGCCGGAGGTACACATTCCCATGATGCTCTCATGGCTGGAGGTACACATTCCCATGATGCTCTCATGGCTGGAGGTACACATTCCCATGATGCTATCATGGGCCGGAGGTACACATTCTCATGATGCTCTCATGGCTGGAGGTACACATTCCCATGATGCTCTCATGGCTGGAGGTACACATTCCCATGGTGCTCTCATGGCTGGAGGTACACATTCCCATGGTGCTCTCATGGCTGGAGGTATACAATCCCATGATGATCTCATGGCTGGAGGTATACATTACCATAATGATCTCAAGGCTGGGAGGTACACATTCCCATGATGCTCCCATGGCTGGAGGTATACATTCCCATGATGATCTCATGGCTGGGAGGTACACATTCCCATGATGCTCTCATGGAATGGAGGTATACATTCCCATCCTGCTCTCATGCCGGAGGTGCACATTCCCATGATGCTCTCATGGACAGGAGGTGCACATTCCCATAATGCTCTCATGGCTGGAGGTACACATTCCCATGATGCTCTCATGGGCTGGATTTACACATTCCTATGCTGCTCTCATGGCTGGAGGTACACATATTCATGATGCGCTCATGGGCAGGAGGTGCACATTCCCATGATGCTCTCATAGACTAGTGGTACACATTCCCATAATGCTCTCATGGCTGGAGGTATCATTCCCATGCTGCTTCTTGCCAACTCCTTACTTTTACCAGGCAATATGACCTCATTACAACAAACTCTAGCTGAATCCTAGCCTTTTCTCTTACGTTGCATGCCCCCATTCCTGCATTGATTATACTTTCAGGGTTCATTCTAAAAGTGCTTTACAAGCACTAAAACTATTGATGTTTTAGTATTGCTAACATATATACAATGTGATTCTATTTGTCATGTCCAGCATTGACAATGCTTCCAAATAAGCCCATTGAAGCCTTCTAAAATACTTAATTCACCTTTTACTTCTTTGTTTTCTCACTCATACTGCTTGTTTTTTTCTGCCCTACCATACCCTGCACCCAGTTCGAACCCACTCCCTATGTCTCTACTTTTATACGTCCACTGCATCTTCCGCTGCCTTTTCTTAATCCCCCCCCTTCCTCTTGCACTCATTCTATCAATGCATGGTCCCACCTATTTCGACCTCACATATTCTTACCATGCTTCCCAAATAACTCCACCCTCCTTTACTCCTCCAGCCAATCACACAGTTCCCTTTTCTATTCCCCACACACTCCTCAAACTCCTCCTACTACTACTTGCACCATCTCCTCTACTACTTTCTCTACCTTAAACTTTAATAACGTCCCCATCTTTTTGCTCATTCTCCTAATTACATCTTTTCCTGTACTGCTTTCTCCAGCCTAAAACTTACAAGCCTTTCCCATCTCTTTTTTTCCCACTGCCTCACAAAAAATGTCCTCCTCATCTTAATTTTAAATATCTTTTTCAATAATCACCAACTTTGCCCACTCTAAACAGTCCACACCAGCTAACAATATATCTCCTCACTACTTTAACTCTTAATGTGAATAAACATGTTCCTTCTTTATGTATTTCCCCATTTTCCATCTCCTATCTAACTTCACATACTACATCACACCATCTCACCTTTTATACATTCTCATATTCTTACCTACTCCATTCACAACAATGTCTGCCCTGCACCATTTCAATAGCTTCTAACCCATTTACCTTATCGTCTATCTCCTCTACAAACATAGAATTCTAAGTTCCTCTCCCTAGCTACAAAAACTAAAATATGACTCCAACTCCAGTGTACCTAAACTTCCTCTACTTTGTATTTATTTCAAAAATATTTTCCTCTGTTCTGATATTTGCCTCAGCTCTGGACCATCTTTACCCATTTATCGCTGCCTTTCTTCTTCTAGGTTTGCTTTTTTCTGAACATCTGGAAATCCCCTCCTTAAATATTTAAAGTATAATCAACAGAGTAGCAGAATTTCATTCCCAGGTTTCATTTTGTTCCCCAGATATAATTATTCTTTATTGTATGATTTTATTTACATTGGTTTACCAGGGTAGTGCATTCATAGGTTCATAGATTAGTACTAAGCTAACTTAAGCCTAGCCAATTATCCTTTTGTGAGACTCAAACTCTGCACCCTGTGTTTGTAAGGAAAACATATATATATATATATATATATATATATATATATATATATGTCAATATCAATGAACCATATGCAAGCACAGCCTGGGTGAATATGATCACATAAGAAATGAAAACAATTTATTTACAGTTATGAGGATATGCTAAAAAACATGCACATATTTACAATTGCAAGCGTATGCTACAGCATTTAGTTCAAGAAGCAGCTTACAATGTCAAAACATGAATGGAAAAATATGGAATTGTGCTTAGCAAATCTTTTTGGATAATGTGTGGCCATAATGAATGGGATGACTTATGCTACACAGATAGTAGCATATCATTATATAAAGAAGCATGAAGATCTTTGAATAAATAAGTCTTGATAGTTGCAGGAAAGAATGCCGTGGGAGAAAATAGAGAAATGGTAAGAGGGGCATGCAAATGGAAGACGATTAGGAAGGATAAGAGGTGTGAGGGACGTGAAGAAAAGAGGAAAGTAGGATGAATGAAAGCAAGCAATGCGGGATGACAACATGAAATAAGGAAGGAGGAAATACAGATAAAGGGGTGTGAGACAGTTGCAGTGTTCATGTAACATGACCGGAGTGAGTGCAGGTGTATTTTGTTTGGGTGATGAGATGTTCCTTGAGCTGCTGTCTGAAGTCTGAGTACTTCTGGATATCTCTGATTGAGAGGAATGAATTTTTACTGAAACATGGCTTAGGCCATACATAAAAGACTCTGAAATAATACCTCTAGGGTACAGTGTCATGTCCTCTGATAAACTTAACAAAAAAGTTGGATGCATTGCCTTTCAGTTTTCCAAACAACTGACTTTCTCTCCTTCAATTATTACTCCACCTAAATTGTACTTTGCAGAGCACTAAATTTCCAACTTTAAAATAAATGAACACAAAATATTCTGTATTGCTGTTCTACACATTCTCACATGAAATAATATCCCTATTCTGGAATATATCCGCAACTGGATATCCAATTCAATATTTTATGAAATGCTAATTTTCAGTGATGTCAGTTTCAACTGGCAAACCCTTACAACAGACTACTCCTCAAATAACCTTAACCTATATGGATTCACACACTTACCTCTCCCGCTGACCTCAACAAAGCCACAAACATTGGCTCCATCCTTGACTGGATCTTAGTCCACATTACTACTCTTCTCCACATACTGTCCTAGTCTTCATAAGTGACCATATTTCCATTGTTGTCCAGAGCCTAGTAACCCATCATGTTAAACATTTCCTCTGCAAAGAGAATTGTAACCATACAAATTTTGATCCTGATGCAATCAGCAACGTACTCCTCCCCTTAACCAGTGCATCCTGTCTTCCATACCATTAACTGAGACTATCTCAAAATTCAACGCACTTTTTGTTGATACTCTAAGCAGCCTGTGGCACAAATAAGAAGAAAGAGATAAAGCCAGCCATGTCCATAGCCACCCCTTGCCACCGGAAACTTAATGCATAACAGAGATGAAGCATGGAAGAACTGGCTAAAGTGTAATTCCTCCACTCATCTACAAACTTAGAAACTTAGAAACCTCAAAAGAAGATGCTGCCATTGATAAGAAACAGTGCTATTTAGACACACAAATTAAATATAAAATAAATCTTCCAAATTTTTGCAATCCTTAAAAAATATTTTACACCTTGGAGCACCAAGTATTCCAACCCCCTATTCATACAGCACTCTCACAGAAATGCCTTCTAAATTTAATTCTCATTTCATAGACTCCATTGGTACCCTCATCCACAACCCCTTACAAACTTCATCTACCCATGCCTTACCTCCCATCATAAAACAACTAATTTTCTCCCTAAAAATAGTCCCCATGTCTCAAATAAGCAGTTATTAAGAAAACACGAACCCTGATCTCCTCCAGTTAACAATCTTCCAACAGAGTGTCTAAAACTAGCTTCAGCTTCCATTGCTTACCCAGTTTCTATATTAATTAATCAATCCATTCAAGAATGTATATTCTACCTCCTTCTGAAAAAAAAATCTATACCATTCCTCCTCACTAAGGGGGTAATTCCACTGAAATCACCAACTTTAGACCTATTGTAATCTTGTCTTCCCTCTCAAAAAAATTAGAGAAATGCATTCATGAACCTAGAACATTTAAGCACAAGAAAGCTATTATCCTCTAGTTGACATGGTTTTCACCCAGACCACAGTACTAGCACTGCCCTAGTAACCTTCTCATAAACTACCGCTAAATGCAGACCCTAGTAGCCTTCTTATAAACTACCATTAAATGCAGACCCTAGTAACCTTCTTATAAACTACCGTTAAATGCAGACCCTAGTAGCCTTCTTATAAACTACAGTTAAATGCAGACCCTAGTAACCTTCTTATAAACTACCGTTAAATGCAGACCCTAGTAACCTTCTTATAAACTACCATTAAATGCAGACCCTAGTAACCTTCTTATAAACTACAGTTAAATGCAGACCCTAGTAACCTTCTTATAAACTACCGTTAAATGCAGACCCTAGTAGCCTTCTTATAAACTACCGCTAAATGCATAGATAACAAGTTGCTAGTCTCTTCCCTTTTCCTGTATCTCTCAAAAGCCTTTCGTACAGTCACTCATACCATACTTCTCTCAAAGATGTCTACCCTAGGCTTATGTAGTACGACACTCAACTGATTTTCTAGCTACCTATCCAACTGACAACAACTGAAGTTGCTCTCTTCTTACTCTCCCTTTCTCCTAGATAAGACTTGCATTCCACAAGGCTCCAACTTCTTCCCTTCCCTTTAACACATTTATCAATAATCTCCATGTGTCCGCTAAACAGGCTATCTTTATACAATATGCAAATAACTCTACCCTCATCTGTTCATCTAATACACTTCCTCAGCTACAAATGTTGCTCATAATGCCTTCAATTTCATTCAAAACCATCTCAAAGAAAAACAACTTCTCTTAAACCCACATCCCAAAAAATAAACTACTATTTCTTCCCAAATCTCTAACATCCCTTAAAGACAGTTTCAAAATATTGTTTCTTAATAACACTGAGGTAAAAGTTGATCTCATACCAAGTACATGGCACCAGAATTGATGATCAAATGAAATTTGACCATCACATTCAAACCTGGATAAAAAAAAAAAACCTCAGCAGAAACCTGGTATGCTCTACAGATCAAAAATTTTCCTTACCAAGATTTATAGTCATACCTGTAAAAGAATACCTCCTTCCCTCACTATTTTATGCCTCCCACATTCCCCACAATATCCAGATAGCCCTTCAAACTAACTAGAGCTATACTACAATAAGTTGCTAGATTTGCAGCAAGGCTGCTCTACAGTTCCTATCACTGCATTGTCTTTAAATCATTAAACTGGCACTTGTTACCGTATCACCTTAATTTAACTCCTCTTCTCCTTGCTCATAAAATCATGTTCACACATTCACCCTCCCTTCCTTGCTCATAAAATCATGTTTACACATTCACCCTCCCTTGCAATGAGCTCTGCCCTTAATCATTAACAGGCAAGTTGTCGACTTTGCTCACCTGAAAAGCAGCTCCTTGAAATGTACAACCCAAAAAGTATATATAGGTCAACACCTATACTCAAACTCAATGGCAAAAACCCGGAATTTACTCCCCACTGACAGCAGAATTATACTTAGCACTTACCTGTTCAAATCCTCCTCAAAAACATTCCTCCTTAGCTCTTGCCTCTGTTCCTGTCTCACATCTAATTCATAACATCCATTATTTTATGCTGTGTATATCCTTTTCCTCACATTTATTCCTCTCCCTATTTCTTTTCCCACTTTCTTTTCTTATTTCTCACTATTAAATTTCTAATGATTTCTTGACTCCCCACTTTATTAATCTTTTGATTTCTCTACTAATCTTTTTCTCTCTTTACTCTCTTGTCCTCACAGCTTCCTTTATCACCCTTCTTCCACTAATAACATCTCATCATCTGAAATATCTTCCTTTTCACATTATTCTTCCTTAATCTACCGTACTCATCCTTTGCTACCTAATTTAAATCAAATATCAAAAACTGACATATTTGGTGTGGCTGAATATATGCTCAGTTGTAATTATCCAGCATTATTGCTTCTTTTAAACTCTAGCTGTTTCATTACTGTATGAACACAAGTAAACATTTGTCATTTAGTTGTGGGGGGTGTGCTAATTGTCTGCATTGCTGTTGAAAATATGATTAAATATAATACTATGGCTGCTAATATTAAGTATTCCATCACTCATACCTGTCTTCTCTCTCTCCACTGCTTTTCTGGTCAGTAGACTTTAAGTACCTTTAAGTGTTATTGCTTCCACAAATGGTGAAATGCATTACTATGGGCAATATTTCTTCCATTTGGAAAGTCAAAAATATGTTCTGTACAGAAACCCATTGTAACTACTGATCTGAGTCAGTTTTGAATGGAATTGAAGGTATTTTGAGTCATATTTGTAGCTTAGAAAGGGTACTAGATAAACAGATGAGGATAGTCATTTGCATATTGAAGGGGATTTCTGCCACTGTGAGATGTATTTAGATGTTATTGATAGAAAAGAGTTGAAATATATATTAGCTATTTAATGGGTCTTTGCCATTGTATGCCATTGCAATTAATCTGAAGTATACCCCATATGGTATCATATTTCTATCATTTTGTCAATTAAACATTATATGTCTTTCTCAGTGTTGAGGGGGAGTTGCTGCCTTTATGTGTTGTTGTTGGAAATTGTTGAAATAAAATACCGTAGGCAGCAGGTCTTACATTTGCTTATCCAGATGTATATTACACTTCATACAGCTGTAGTAATCGGGACAAAGTCATTCCCTGCTGTAGTGAGAAACAAGACAGCTATGTATCATGCACAGAGGTGTTTGACTGCTTACATATTTAAGAATTCAGTTGTCCTCATGACCTTATAATGATGTAGATGTACCCCATCCAAGTTAGCCCTACCTAATCAATAACGCCTTGTAGTCCCAAGTTTCTTTGAAGACACCACTAACCCATTTTTTGCTACCTGGCATTTTGACACAATGCTGATGAGATCAGGTGATGGGTGATGGGAATATACAGCACACCTCTCAACTGTCCAGATTTTTTACTCATATTATTTGCCTGTTCGAATAACATTTTTGGTTTTCTGGCAAATCAGCAAGGAATGCATTCACTAAATAATGTCAGACATTTGAGTTTCAAACTTCATATCCTTTAGAAAATGCACGGTAGCACAAAACCCTTTATTCTAGCAACTTTCTTAGTTTATAAGAGCAATATTTAAAATGTGTCCCTATTTTTGGTCCTTTGTTCTTCCATTACATTTAGCTTTGTCCTAATTTCTTGTGCTAACAAGTTGAGAGGTATGATATACAATTTAGCCTTCAGATGTGGCACTTTAAAAAATTCCATCTTTGTGAATACATTGCAGAAAAAGCTAGCAGTATACAGTTCAGCTGTAGAACGCATGCACTTCATGTGTATTTTAGGATACCTGGTCAAATGATTTCCAGTATTACTTGACATGCAGTGATGGAGCCTACGTATTATTCAGCACAACATTGTTATGTGCTTCACATTGGCTTACACGACCACTAGTCTTGAAAGCTAGCAGCCATTTTTTTCCCTGACATTAGCCGCAAATGTTTCTTTACAGCTAAGGACAGCAGTTTGTGAATCACCTCACAGCTTGAATTAAAATCTCCCTAATGAAGCTCCCCTTTGTCATTTCAAAATGTATGAAAACTAGCTATTTATTTATTCCACAGAAACAGATTTTGTGATGAGATGCCTGAGGCCACAAATAAGAGATGAGTAAGCATAACATTGGCACTGTCACACTAATGTTTTCCTTTCATTATAAATAACAAAATGCTTAACAAAGGTGATCATTTAGAATATTTTGAAAGTAAATATGGGCTTTCTGCATAACTGGATAAAGGTCGATGAAAATATATCACTACTGTTTACTTCCTCTGTTTCTGTCGACAAGATCGCCCATCAAGCTCAATGCCAAAAAGTGCATTGTCATCCCCTTTTGTAAAAAACTCTGTATCCATGAGCTACTACATAGGTGGTAGTCTACTTAACACCAAAAGTATGATAAGAGACATTGGGACACAGGTGCACAGTAGTCTCTCCTTTGATAATCACATTGCCACAGTAGTCAGGAAATCCTTCTACATGGCACACCTCATCACAAAAGGTTTCTCAGCCAGGAAAAAAAGAGGTCATGGTTCCCCTCTACTCATCACTCATTAGACCAATTATAGAGTACAATGCCCCTTTTGGTATGTACCTCACAAGACATCTACAACAACTGGAAAGGCCACAGAAATACCTCACAAAGAGGATTACTGGCCTCAAACAGATACCCTACGCAGATCGTCCTAAAAAACTCCAGCTTTACTCCGTCGCATATCGCCTACTCAGAGGAGATAACATACAAAGCTATGTCAAACCTAGAGCTATTGGACATGCTCCACTTAAAGAAATCCCAATCCCTCCGAGCTACATGCTCTAGGGACCTAAACCTTGTCACCACAATAAACAGAACATGCTGGCGTGATGGATTCCTTTCCCAGAAACTTCCCATACTCTGGAACAAACTACCTATCTATATCAAACAAAACTCCTCATTAGCACTCTTCAAGAAAAATCTTGATGATTGGATGGGAAATTGGAAATTCACCCTGAGGATCACCTCTGTGGCTCTGCTCGACAGGAGCACAGGAAAATAATTTTTTTGGGTGGTGAAAGCCAGGGTACCTTTTTGGCTAGGCTTATATAGGCCCTAGGGCCAATAGCCTTGTACCTACCTATAAACCTATAATAGTAACAGCAGATTGCACTGTTAATATATTTCCATAAGAATGCTACCAGTATAAAATTAACATAGTGACAGAACGCCTGGTGGTTTTGATGACAGCTGTACAGGGTCAGAGCATAATATGTGTCACTAAATGTATGTATATTTTCTGGGACCACACAGTCGGAATTCCATGCTGTACACAACTAGTTTTAGATCCATTATACTATGACAGAAATTAGGTATTGGCATTCCACTTGGAAGTGACATCAGGTTTAATAATATAGACTGTTCTTCTGGATTTAATCAGAAAATGTAATTACAACAGATTGCTGGTAATATAATAATTTCAGTAGAGTTGTTTGCAAAGAAAAAAAAAGCTATGTTTGCCTTGAATGCTGAAATAATCTAAAAGATACATTATAAATCATATCAGGTAGTGGGAATGAAATACATATGTTTTGGAAAATACACTGGTATAGCTTCAGTAATACAGTAGGCATATGTTGGCCAAATGGTGCCATAATTATTCAACCAGGTTGGGTAGACACAAAAAAACAGCACTGCAGTGTGAAAGAGAAAAACAGAAAGAGAAATACACAGAGTGAGACACTGAGACAGAGACAGACAGTGTGAGCAGCCCAGCACCAATGGTGAAGGGGAACCTAATTACAGCAAGAGTCAAGAAACTCTACCACTAAAAGAAGAGGGTCTATGTTTGCACACTGAATACAGGCTACAACGATTGGTATATAATTGAATGGGAAAGAGCAAAATGTTAAACCAAAGCTATTAATATCACAAAATAATTCATTGAATGGCAGTAAACATTACAAAAGATGAACTGTACATTTTGTGCAAGTCCAGGCTGTTCTGCTAACCATCTATCATCCATGGTACATCAGATAGAGACATTAATGAACAGTTTACTCTTGTCAGTCATAAGAACATGCACATGCTCAGTGACAATGCCACACAAGACTCATAAGAACATGCACTTGCTCAGTGACACTGACACACAAGACTCATAAGAACATGCACATGCTCAGTGACACTGCCACACAAGACTCATAAGAACATGCACATGCTCAGTGACACTGCCACACAAGACTCATAAGAACATGCACATGCTCAGTGACACTGCCACACAAGACTCATAAGAACATGCACATGCTCATTGACACTGCCACACAAGACTCATAAGAACATGCACATGCTCAGTGACACTGCCACACAAGACTCATAAGAACATGCACATGCTCAGTGACACTGCCACACAAGACTCATAAAAACATGCACATGTTCAGTGACACTGCCACACAAGATTTGGTACAATTCCATGATGATGGATTTTTGGCAGGCTATGAAGCAAGCATTTTCAAATTGCCTTTCTACAAGTTACCTATATCTAGAGTTATTTCAGTCCCAGGCAGGAGCTGTGGCTTAGGTTGCAAGCAGCTGTGCATATCATCACTTACAAAATGCCCAGAGTCTTCACATCATTGGTGGATCTGTTTGGTACTAGAATACGAAATTCCCTAAAGACACTTCATTTTTATTTATCTTGACAAACCAGTTCTTGTCTGGTGATGAGCCCATAATTGAAGTTATATTTCATGTATAAATTTAGCAGATAGAAGGGTATCCTACAGAAACAGGAAATATATTACTGCATACTGTCATGCAGTGTATGTAGTACAGGTTCATAGGTTCATAGGTAGGTACTAGGCTATCTGCCCAAAGGCATTTATAAGCCTAGTCAGAATGTGTTGGCTTTTGCCGCCCCCTTAGATTAGTTCCCTGTGCCTCTGTCCAGCAGAACCACTGAAGTGATCCCCGAGGTAAACTTTCTGTTTTCCATCCACTCGTCAAGGTTTCTCTTGAAGAGTGTTAACGAGGAGCTCTGCCTAATGTAGATTGGAATCTTGTTCCAAACAATGGGAAGTCTCTGGGACAGGAATCCATCCCTCCAGTACGTCCTACTTATTGTTGTGGTGAGGTCTAGATCCCTAGAGCCTGTGGCTCGAGGGGATAAGGTTTTCTTTAGTTGGAGCATGTCCATCAATTCTGGGTTGGACATGGCCTTGTATGTTAGGCAGAGATCATCTCTGAGTAGGCGGTATGCAACCGAGTACAGCTGGAGTTTCTTCAGTTGAGCTGCATAGGGCATCTGTTTGAGGCAAGTGATCCTCTTGGTGAGATATTTCTGTGTTTTTTCCAGTTGTTGCAGGTGTCTTGTAAGGTACATCCCAAATGGGGCATTGTACTCTATGATGTGTCTGATGAGTGATGAGTGGAGGGGCACAATGACCTCTTTTGATCTGGATGCAAACCCTTTTGTGATAAGGTGGGCCACATAGAAGGATTTTCTAACCACTTTGGCAATGTGATTATCAAAGGAGAGATTACTATCTACTTGGGTCCCCAGATTCTTTATTACGTTTTCTGTATTTAGGGGACTACCACTTAAGTGGTAGTTTGCAGGTACTTTGTTTTTTCCAAAGGGGATGACTATGCACTTTTTGGCATTTAGCTTGAGGCTATGATTTTGACACCAGGTATCCATCTCAGTGAGACCCTTTTGGAGAATGTCTGTGTCAGCCAGAGAGTCAATTATAGCCCCTAGTTTACAGTCATCTGCGAACTTGGTCAGCCATAGTCCTTCTGTGCTTGCCTGTACCTGTGAGAAGTATATGCCGAACAGGAGGGGTCCTATGACTGAGCCCTGGGGAACGCCACTTGTAACTGATTTAGAGTCAGACCTAGCTCCTGCAACTCTCACCATATGGGTTATTTCCGTGAGCCAATTGGCAACCCATCTTGTGACATAGGGGTTTATGTTCAGGCTGGTGAGCTTGTCTATAATGCCAGAATGGGGAATGATGTTGAAGGCCTTTGCGAGGTCTAGGTAGGCTGTATGTACCACCTTTCCTTTGTCTATAGCCTCGGTAACTGTCTCAAAGAAGTCCACCAGGTTTAGGAGGCAAGATCTGCCCTTAACAAAGCCTAACTGGGTAGGGTCCAGTGTTTGGAGGTTACCAATGTCTCTGTTAATGAGTTTCATGATGATGCGGTCCATAGCCTTGCAGACCAAGTTAATCAGGCATATAGGGTGATAGTTCCCGAGGTCTGCTGTGGCTCCACCTTTGTGGAGTGGAATAACCATTGCTGTACACCACTCTATAGGTATGTAGCCTGTGGAGAGGCTGAGTTTGAACAGTGTGTTTAGGTGAGGTGTTAGTTTGTCTCTAAGCTTGTGTAGAACGCAGCCTGGGACACCATCCGGTCCCACTGATGCTGTGTTTTTGGCTTTGGAGAGGGCTGTCTTAACCTGAATGTCTGTGATTTCAGGGGCTCTACAATCTTCTGGTATGGTTATGGGCCCCTTTGGGGGTGAGGAAGGTGAAGTTTGCACTGAACCTGTCTGCCAGGATGTTGGCAATATTGGTTGGTTCAGTGTGTTTTGTGCCATTCTTCATTAACTCTGAGCAGATCTGAGCATTGCCACTTAGATTCTTGCCATAGCTAAATAATGCCTTGTGGTTATCTTTGGAGTCCTTGGCAATTTTTCTTTCAAAGCACGCCTTGGGACAATTTTATGAGGGATTGTAGTTTCTTGCTGATACTGATCAGGGATGTCTTCCCTTCTTGGGATTTTACTCTTTTCTGTACTAATTTCCTCCTTCTTTTGTATAGCTTGTTTATGGCAGGAGTCCACCAGACTGGTTTCCTTTTCTTGGAGGAGTGAGTCTTGGTTTTGTTTGGGATAGCACGATCCATGCATTCGTGTAGGTGCCCATAGAATGAATTAGTAAAAGATTTTGCAGCTTGGACAGCATTATCCTTTAGCATGGGGGCTTGGAAACTTTCCACCTCGGTCTTAATTAACATGAAGTTTGCTTTTGAAAGGTTTTTCATTGTGGTTTCCTTGTCCGGGGGTGGGGGCGAATGTGGATATCCAAAGTGATTTGTTTATGGTCAGATCTAACCAGCGAGGGGTTGACCTCCGGTGTAGAACCATGTTGGTGATGACCAGGTCCAAAATGTTATCACCTCTGGTGGGAGTTTTGACCAGTTGATCCAGGGCATTTGAGTTTATAAATTCTAGGAAATGTTGGGCAAGGGAGTTAGTACTTGAGTAGTTCTCCCAGTTAATGTTTGGGTAGTTGAAATCACCCAATATTAGGGTGTTTGGTAGGACTTTTATGTTTCCCAGTGTTTCCAGAAATGCAGAAAGGGGTCCTGGGACATGGTGGGTGATCTGTAGCAAGTTACAATTTGTATTGCAGTTTTGTCCATTGTTAGTTGCACATGGATGATCTCTGAAGCATCGTGCTGTGCCACTAACCTGGAGGTGTAGGTATCCTTGATGAATATGGATACTCGCCCACCTTTTGTATTTCGGTCCAGGTTCTGTGGCCGAAATGTATGGCATGAGTTGTAGCCTGATAGTGCTGGGGTGCTCTCTGGAGCCCTAAACTAGGTTTCTGTTACTGCACATATATCGATTTTCTCCATACTGAGGAGTGCCTCGAGTGCATGCATTTTGAGGTTTAGACTTTGGCATTGATTAGCATTACCCTTAGATTTTTGTTACTTGTGCTATTTACGGCAGTGGGTTTGTCTTTTGAGCCTTGCCTATCCATTACTTAGTGTAAAGTGAGGTAGTCTAAAGCAGAGAATTCCACAGATGAATGACACAACTGTTCAGTGACATAGCCTAACACATGCTGGGCTGTTGTGTTAAAATAAATAGGAAGTCACAAAGACAAAATGTGAGACACTGCTTGAATGTCCACACCTTCTGACATATATTACAATTTTCACAGTGATATAAAGCTGCTAAGAATACAAACAAAATACCCAGTTAAAGAAGAAGCAGCTTTTCCTAAGGGTGACTAACAAATGCTTATGTATGTGATGAGGTGCACAGCATCACATGTAATGGATAACCCCAGCTTGTTGTATTGCATGTATAGTTGGTGAGTACCTTACTTTGTACTTCAAAACCATGCAGGTACATTATCCCATGACTTGTGTCCTTGTCCATGGATGCAAACAAATATTGTGTATTTTTCACTTAGCAAAAGCATGTTCCTGCTAAGCGTTATGTCCCAAGTTCCCTGAGAGGTATCTACTGCCTGGTGTGTTGCATCTGTATCATTTCTATGGCCAAAGATTTAATAAGTGTAGAATGGCACCACTCCTTTAGGGAAGTCATGTGTATATGAGCTGTATGGTGAGCCTCTAAACCAGAAATGTAATCATGTATTTCAATGCACATTTACCCATACTCTATCATCTGACCCTGTTCGGGCAATGCTACTCAACCTCTTATAAAATGATTTCTTATCTCGTTTTTCACATCATTAAGTCATTCTGTTATTCTTACACTCTCTTTCCTTAGCCAGCTTCCCATCTCTTTACAGATTCTTCTCAATTTTTTTCTCCACCCTCCCTTTAACATTCTCTGTACATACATCACTATCTCCCATTCACTATTAAACAGTATTGTACTGACCTCTGTCTGTGCTATTCCCAGCCATCCTGCTTGCTGGACAGATAGCACTACAGTCATTTAATTTTAATCACTAGCATTCTTACCTTTTCCTGAGTACTTACCTCCAGTATGTACTGAGGTTTAAGCACTCATATTGCTGGACAATTTTGCTTCACCACATGGAAGAATTCTACTCTTTCCTCCCACATTGAGGTCCATAAGCCAAATAAGAAAGTCTACTCTGGTGCTTCACACTGTTTAAGTACATTCTGATATGACCACCGTATGAAATACTGTGTCACCTGCATTTATTAAACATTAAAGCTACAAGTCAGAGTAAGCTGGGAAGGGAGAACCTTGATTCAACAAAAAATTGTGATTGACTCACTATATATTGTAAACTTAAATATAATAAAATGGACTGAATGTATAGTAATCATAGTTAGTTCTATAACATTTTTCTGGGTTGGCACAATTATTAAAATAACTGCATTGACAATGCTACTGATGACAATTGCCATGACTCAGTGTTTCATTAAGGCTAACTCATTCACCTGTTTGAATTATCTTGAAAGTACATTTTTACTTGACAGCTGGGTGTTTCACTAAGATTTGCCTTTACAAACAGTGGATTACCAGAGATAATCATTACTATTTATATTTCAATAACTATTCTCTTGTCTTCTTTCATTTTTAGTTCTTTCAATAGCTTTCCATGATGGAGAGTATGTACTTTATTGCATGTACAACTGCAAAAGTTACTTGACAAATAAAAGCATTTTTGCAAAGCTGACTGTGCTAAAAGTTCAGCACATTGCTGATGTCTTTGCAAAGGTGAGTGTGTGCTTAACAGCTGGCAGACAATGGCCCATCCTTTGGCTGCTTGATATTACTGACATATCAGAAGGCTTAACCCACGTGCAGGGATTCTGAACATCCACTGAGATGCCTTTAGCTGCTCGTAGCTACCAGTAATTGAACTGCACTACAAGTTGTTAACAAAGTAGGAAGAAATACAGTACCATCAGAAAGGGAGTGTCTTATTTGAAATGGCTTCTGTAAGACATAAACACATATCCAAACAAGTGTAACGCATACAGATTTTAAACAAATTATCTCCAATATTAAGGACCCCTTCTTAAACCTATATTTCATTCCCTGACAACACTGCATCTTACACGGCCATTAAACCTACAACAGTTGCTAAAATTGCAGATACAAATGTACCCACAAATATGCAAGCAGATGCCTAAAAAGCTGGAGCTCTTGAGCACATCAGTTTTAATCATTCAGCTACTTCTGTTTCTGTGCCACCAACTCTCATCCCCCATTCCATTATCCTAGTTTAATTATCCAACCTCTGTTTAAAAAGTGCCTGTGATTTTTATTTCCAAAATTCACTCATAAAACTTGTTTCCACAATTACAACTCAGTCTTCCATTAATTTCTCCTATCTAACTAAAATCCTTCATCTTTTTTCCTCAATAGTCCTTGTTTGGGAAATGACTTTTTCAGTCTTTATCTCCAGTCTAACGTAAAAACTATCCATGCATTTATTTTTCGGTTTTCTTTCCACGGCTGCATTTTTATATCAGGCAAAGCCAAGGTACAACAACACAAACAGCTGTAAATCAATAACCAATTCAAAAACTCCAGCTAGGGTGTTAAGAACAACCACCACTCTGAGAATGTAAATTTAACCAAATGGATCCTCTGTTAAAACACAAACTTTATTCAGAAAGACCACAAAGTAACAAAATAAAACTGAGTGCTTTCATCCAGCAGAATTTGGATTTCATCAGTGTTTGAAACAATGTAGCTCCAAGTTCTTTTTAAAAACTCATCAACCAATCAGATTTTATCCAATGGAAAATAACACCACCTACTGGGTAAAAAACAACCAAGGAAGTAATGCATAGTAAAATGTAGAACCTTAAAGTCACAGTAATAGAATCAACTGTAAAACATATCAGACTTATCTAGAATCATTTTACCATCAAGGAAAATAAAAGTAACAATTTATAAAACAAACCATAATAAATACATTAGTGAAAACTTAGAAATTCTTAGATAAAACAAAACAACTAAATAAAACCCATGGCCATCATATAAAAGTATAAAACAAAGGTTTGTAAAAAATCTATGCTAATAAAATTGGTCACTATTTAGTATGAATCAGCTTAATACATTTGCCCTGTCCTTTAAAATACTAACAGTAGATACAGAATAATTAAGCCCAGGAGGGTGACATGCATTTAATCGCAGTTGCCAAATCAATTCCTTCATGTCTAACTTATTGTCATCCTCAGCCCTCTTACAGATCTGAAGACACAGTCTATAACAAAAACTATGACTTTTTTAAAATTCAAACACTTGATAGAATGTTTATACAAGGCATATGTAGGATTATGTTTTTAATATTATAGAGGTGTTCCCTCATACAATCCTTTAATTTACGATTCATCTTTTCTACATAAAATGCCTTGCAGTTATCACAGGTAGCTACATAAACCACATGAGTAGAATTACAGTCATATTTACCTGGACAAGGTAAAGTGCGAGGCTACTTCTGTACTACCATATATGGGCCCTCATATACAAAGCTACAAAATTTATATTTTCCACATTTAGCCATACAATGAATCTGGTTAATATTCACTTTATCAGAACTTCTTTCTAATAGATTTTTAATATTGGAGCCCCTGCTATAAACAGCCATAGGTTTTATACAAATTTTATCCACCATATCACTTGAAATACTTCATTCCAAAGCTTTCTAAACACACATACACACATTGCTATTTCCTGGCTATAAGGCATAACAGATGGTAGAATCTTAGCAGTTTTTGTGCAGTTCCCTTTTTAACTACGTTATCAACTATAAAATCAAAACAAGGGTAATGCAATAAGGGGGCAAACCTAGATGCCCTACCCAAAACCACTTCTTCCTTTACAGTGGTTAATAAATTAACCAGATAACCTCTGTCTCTCAATATATACAAGTGTTGAATCTTTCTTTCTTTCTTAAAATTCTCAACGCTTATTAACCTAGAAAAGTGTATTATTTGTCCATTGACAATTCTCTTCTTTTGATGGAAGGGATGGCAACTGTTGAAGTATAAACAAGAATTTGAAAAGGTCTTTTTTTCTATAAATATTGGATTTGAATATATTAAAACTTCTGCTTTTTGTCAGAATCACATCCAAATAATTCATTTCATCATATGTATAAGTAACCGTAAATCTTAAAAAACGAGTGGTCTTCTCTAAATATTCAACAATAATTTTAGTTCTTCGACAGTGCCTTTCCAAAGAAATAAAACATAATCTAGGATTCTAAAGTATGTATGTATCAAAGGACGTAACTAACATTTTTCCCATTCTGCTAGAACTCCACTGGCATAAATTAGGGCACAAGCTGCCCCGATCACCACACCTGACATTTGATGGAAATACTGTCCCTCGAAATGTAAATAATTGTTAGCAAGGACAATTTCAAGAAAAAATTATGTAACAAAAATCATATTGCTTGACAAACTCCTTTGCTGAGTCACAAAGTCTGTAAACAAAAACTGTCCTTCAGAATGAGGGATTACAGTAAATAAATTAACTATATCAGTGGTAACAAATAGCAAACAGCAGGGACTTCAAATACTCAACTACTCTCATATTTTCTAAAAGGTGCAAAGAATCTCTTTAAATATAACAATGGTTTTCAAAACATTTCTTATACTAGCTGTCCATATATTCCCCTAAAGGCTTGGTCTTTGAACTCTTCCCATCGACTACAGGTCTAAATGTGAGATCAGTTTGAGTCATGAGTATTTTGGATATCCCAAACAAGGCATGAATCAAGGGTTTGGGTACCATTAAATAATCTAAGGTGTCACAATCAATGGCCCCTTGAACCATTAAGTCACTGAATATCATGTCTATCTTATTCTAAGCAATATTGATCTTGTTCCTTTATACCCTCCTGCAATTAGATTCATCCAAAAGCAAATCAAACATCTTTAGGGAATAATCAAAACTATTCATAACAACTGCTCCACCACCCTTGTCTGGTTTCACTTTTCTTAGATTTTTATCTGCTTTAATAAAGTCTAAGAATTGTCTTTCTTCCTTAGATAAATTATCAATAAACTTACCCCACATATTCTTTAAGAAACAAGACAAGGGGGTTTGCAGGGGGTAATAATGTCCTTTTCCTTTTTACAATAACACTTTGAGTACTATCTTCTGTATTAGACAAAGGGCATCCATGAATGACTTCAACATTGCTTACAATAACACAGATATGATATTAAGTGATTTAATACTTCAAGGGGCCATTGATGACCACTAAGGTCCTTATAAGTCTAACAGTGCAACCCAAATGTGACCCACAAATTCGACTTATATAGGTGATGATTTACTGACTGCCTCTCTCCATCAGAGACAAAAGACCAGACATGGGGTAAATTTCTGAATACCCACCCATTGGTCCAAGCTGCACTTAAAAAGGGATAGGGATGAACTCTGTTTCACAGGGATGGGGAACCTGTTCCAGAAAATGGTAATTCTCTGAGACACAGATCTGTGTCTCCAACATGTTCTATTTATGTCGCAACCAAAACTGGTTTGCTGAGTGGTACTCAATATCATGGATATATGGAAAACAGTGGGTACATAAATAGCTTATACGACAGTCTACAGCAGGTGTTATAGATTATATTGCCTAGCTGCAAGGGATGTGCTGTCTCTATCTGTTTTGTAATGCACCGCACCTACCATTAACTCGGCTGTTGTTCTGATGCTGCATTAGCTCCCCACCTCACTCTCCACTCTGCCCTTTTGTTGCTACTACAAATGGTATGGGATGCCCTGAGAAATCATCCACAGGCTACTCCATCTGTCTGCACAATGCCATGCTGTTCAGCACTGCACATACAACACAAATCTTGCTACAGATTTCAGGACTGTATTGTTGTGCTGCTCCCGATTTATCTAGGCAATAGAAACATCCCTTTTGAATGCCAAACACTGGCTATACAGTATTGTATTTTTCAGCAAGTATTGCATTATAGGTCATCTCCTGCATGGTCTACAGGTTTTGGACATGGGTCATTCACCATGGCCCTAGGGTACATCTGCCAAGTCCTACAACACACATCAACAACATACTATATCTGGTCAGCTCCTTGCTTGCATGGTACAGGTAAATGTAGACCTGTCTATCTACATGAGTGTGCACCTACCAGATAGCTGACCCTGTGAGAAATCCCCTCTCAGGAAGTTTTGTAACAGTTTGTACATGTCACAGAATGTGACTCTTTGGGAACTGCTCAGTTGGCACATGGACACATAAGGAATAATACCTTGGGCATTAGAAAGCATATGGCTGCCAAAGTACTGGAAGCCCTTCCTGTTTACACATTGTCATCCCTTTGGACCAGATTACAGATTGATGGTAATGTGTCTCTAACCTATGGCTCACAGGACCTCAGTGAAAGGGACAATATCATAAAATGCCTGCATTGTGCTGGTTCTGTATTCTGCACCTCTAGGGAACCAGAAATTCTCCTTTACAATTTGCAGCATACTATGGAGGAAATGGGTCAGGATTCATGAGGCTAACATCTGTGATTTCCCTAATATTTAATGAGGAAGTCAATGAAACCTCCCTATACTAAGATGGTTGACACTGCAGATACCCTAGCAACCACAGGAATGGGCATATGATGAAATCCCCTTGAATCTGCTTATGAGTAATACAGCTTGTCAAGATCTCTTACAGTCTCTTGTCCACAGTGAAATTGTTCACAATTTGCTGGACAGTGAGCTGGTGATATGTCAAGTGCTGCCTATATATTCTCCATTAATATGAATGACCACAATGCACAATGTCTCAGGCATTGGCTCCAATGCTGGACATTAACACATGCTGCTGAACAAGCATTACTTTTAATCCAAGCATCGCTTCCCTCCTGTACACCATGATCTTGGTGTAGAAAAAAGGAAGACAGAGTAGCATAGTGAGCCTATTGCATGGGTTTCTGAACTGTTCTACCATTTTAGGCATAATCATCTGCACACACACTGTGTGACTCATATTCATGGAGTTTCTCATTTGCATGCCATTATGTACTCATTACCATATGCTACATAACTCAGTATTCCCATGTGTGATAGCTCTGTGTCTTATAGGTTCATAGGTTCATAGGTTAGTACTAGGCTAACTGCCCTTGCGAGCCATTGTAAGTCTAGCCAATTATCCCTTGTGAGACTCAAACCCTGCACCTTGTGTTTGTAAGGCAAACACCTTACCCATTAGGCCATCCTCCCAATCTTAGAATCACTCTCAACCTGTACAGTTCCACTAGCCATGCTAATTTGTGTAGCACACTGTGCCAAGTGCCTCTGAATCCTGGCCTGAGTCTGGTTCAGCTCTGCCAAGTGAGAAATGTTAGTTAAGGGGTCAAGGAAACATGCCAGTGAAGATGGCCCTAGTTCCTTCTACTACGAAATAAATGGTATTCTTTTGTTAAGAATGTGAGACAATTTGAAAGTATGTGAATAGTAGTTATGTTTGTTTTTAGTAAAAACAGCTAATTAGTAATGCAAATCACAGAGGCAAGTATTTTGTTGAATGAATTTGTTGTTGCTTGACATTTAAATATAGCACGCTTATTTTGCATATTATAAGGGTTTATAGTACACAGTAACATACCAGAAAATTGTGCATTTATAAACTGAAAACAATTACTGACATGAATGGTCATTACAGGTAAGTATGTTTGGATCTCATGATTATGGATAAAATATTCCATTTAGTGAGCTGGACTATGTGATCACTGAGGTGACAGTAAGAAATATTTCAATATAAAAGTCAACTCTTCTCAGGTAAATGGGTGCCCTAATAATGAAGAACATGAAGGTTTAGGATTATAGGATACAGGCAGTAAAGCACAGATTGGAATTTATTAATCTGTATAATATCAATGAATTGTTTTATTATTATCACTGAGACAGGGCCTCATTCTTTTTTTCTTTCCCCCTAGAAATTGCATCATTTAAACATCAAATGAGATGTCCAAAAATGAGTAGTAGTCACACCATAAGCTCAACACTTGAAACGATAACAAGATGGACATATACAAAAATTTAATAAAATAAAAGTTAAGCACTTTCTTCCCCTGTTGATACGGAGACTTCATCAGAACTAAATTCCCCTCACAGGTCAACCCACTTTATACACAAATAAATAATTGAATAATTGATTAATTAAAACAGAACACCCTAATGTTATTGAGTTCCTACCATAATTTCTACAATAAATATAATATTAAATGCATTCTACATAAATCATTCAAGTGCTTGTGAAATACATTAAAATACATTTAAAATACATTTACAACACATTTAAGATGCATTTAAAGTGCTAAGGCTTTTTTTTAGAACTGGCATCAAAGACAAATAATCATTTAATCCTGGTTCTGCTAAAGCATTTAATTTGAGAATCTAATAAAATTCTCTCAAATCCACATCAAGCTCCCACCAACCAATATGAAGCAAGTTTGGCAAATAGATATCTAAACTACCCCTTTTGTTTCACAATTACCCTTCTGCAAATGAATACCTTTAGTATTACCCCCTATGTAAATCACATCTTTATTCAATACAAAGGGACATTGTCTACAACAACCACACCTGGTCGAACCCTTCATGGCTATATTCCTAGGTATAGTGATGTGTTCAAAAATTAAAAATTTTCCCCTGTTTTGTAATATAGCATTTGTATTGAATAAATATGTGATTTACATAGGGGTAATACTAAAGGTATTCATTTGCAGAAGGGTAATTGTGAGGCAAAAGGGGTGGTTTATATATCTATTTACCAAACTTGTTCATATTTTTAAATTGGCAAAACAGAGAGAAAATTTCATACTAGAATATACGAGCACTTACATGCTATAGCCAAGGGTAATATTAATAACGCTCTTTATAAACATTCATTGGTTTGTCAAGGGGACACAAAATTCAGTTTTGGAATTTTAGAAGTGATAAAACACAACCCAAGAGGTAGTTGGTGGGAGCTTGATGTGGATTTGAGATAATTTTATTGGATTCTCAAATTAAATGCTTTAGCAGAACCAGGATTAAATGATTATTTGTCTTTGATGCCAGTTCTAAAGAAAAAAGCCTTAGCACTTTAAATGCATCTTAAATGTGTTGTAAATGTATTTTAAATGCATTTCACAAGCACTTGAATGTTTTATGTAAAATGTATTTAATATTATATTTATTGTAGAAATTTATGGTAGGAACTCAATAATGTTAGGGTGTTCTATTTTAATTAATCAATTATTCAATTAATTATTTGTGTATAAAGTGGGTTGACTTGTGAGGGGAATTTAGTTCTGATGAAGTCACCGTATCAACAGAGGAAGAAAGCGCTTAACTTTTATTTTATTAAATTTTTGTATATGTCCATCTTGTTATCGTTTCAAGTGTTGAGTTTATGGTGTGACTACTACTCGTTTTTGGACATCTCATTTGGTGTTTATTCAGTCTGATTTGGATGCCCAGCAAACGTATTTTTGGACCTGAATTGCATTATTTAAACATAGATCCACATTGCTCATTTCTGTGATATACTCTTAAACACTGTATTCCTTTACTTATTGTATTATTGTATAGCATTGAATTGTTGTATAACTATTGGGGAGGCATTAATCATTTATTACTTATTGTATTATTGTATAGCATTGAATTGTTGTATAACTATTGGGGAGGCATTAATCATTTATTACTTATTGTATTATTGTATAGCATTGAATTGTTGTATAACTATTGGGGGGCATTAATCATTTATTACTTATTGTATTATTGTATAGCATTGAATTGTTGTATAATTATTGAAGAGCATTAATCATTTATTACTTATTGTATTATTGTATAGCATTGAATTGTTGTATAATTATTGAGGAGCATTAATCATTTATTACTTATTGTATTATTGTATAGCATTGAATTGTTGTATAATTATTGAGGAGGAGGATAGTAATTATTTACTTTTTCTTCCTTCCTCAATTAATTGCATCACATTATTTAAAAACTGTTACACAATGCTCAGCTATGTGATATATGCTTAAACTCCCAAATTACTATTCCTAGAAACTATTTTTTTTTGCTGTTATTTTTACAACAAATACAACATCACATTTCTTCATTTATCCACTTTTCTTCTACTATTTTCTGTATTTACCCCCAATGACTATTAGTTTTTAGTGCATTCATCTTTGTTCAGTATCTACTGAAGCACACTTACTGGGAGTTACTTTATTTTTCTTGTTCCTTGCTACTAATAATGTCTTATATTCCTGACTCCTGCATGCCTAACTAAACCCCCTTACTGCAGGACTGTGTAAGCTGCAAGACTTATCATGGACGACACCCAGCAGCACTCTTCCATTGTGCTAAGGACATGAAAAGTGCTGCTAACTACATGGAGCAGCTGTATGTTCTGCAACTACAGTCTTCCTGTTAAAATTAGAAAAGCCAACTTTAATTATAAAAACATCAAGCCAAAAATGGAATACAGTGAGTCTACAGCAAAGACAAAAAATTTTTGCATGGGCAAACTCTCTACACCCTCACCTCTAACTCGAAATCTGCTGTCAGTCAGCAAAATATCCTTTCATCAAACACACTAATTATGCTTCCTGGTTTTCACTTTTATACATTAGACTGTCTGACATGCTTATTTGTCCATAAGACAGCTGGTTTGGTCAAAGGTTTTGTTTTGTGTTGTTCCCCGTACAAATCATTAGGTTCTGTCACAATTTTTCTATATTTCTTTATAACTTGAACAGAGCATATGTGTAAGAATAAAGTACCAATATGTGCCTTACTAATAATTTAAAGAGTACATAGCTATAAGTGGCACATGCACACACACACACACACACACACACACACACACACACACACACACACACACACACACACACACACACACACACACACACACACACACACACACACACACACACACACACACACACACACACACACACAGACACACACACACACACACACACACACACACACACACACACACACACACACACACACACACACACACACACACACACACACACACACACACACACACATACATACACACACACCATGCATACCTTAACATATGGGCATTGGAGTGCAAATTCACTTACAGCATACCTTTGGAATATGCCCTGGCCAAATTTCCCTTAGTAGTATATATGCCACCTTGTATCTTCCCCTGAAAAGAGGCTACTAGTCTAGTGGGACTAAGTCAGTCAACAAAATGATAAAAAAAAATAATAAAATAAATAAATAAATACAAATATGTTGAGGGCGGAACTCCTACCAAAAACCCATGTAGACAAAGACAGAATGTGTATTCTCTACACAGAAGGCTCCCCAGCTGAAAACTAAACTGGAGAGATGACCATTTTGGGGAAGCAGTCATATACCAGTCCTGCTAAGAACTTCTTGAATATGAACTGAGCCCTTACTTTTCTTGTATACTTTTGAAACATCATACAGGTATGAGACTTTGAGATTAAAACTAAAAAGAAAACAGTGCTGTACCATTTTGGTCAGTAAGATAAAAGCAAATACATTTTGGCTGTTACAATGTGCACTGACATCAGAAATTTCTCATGTTAAATTTTGCTGCAGCTTATAATTAATTTGGAAAATGGAATAATCAACTGGAGGAGTATTTATTCAAAGGGCAGTAACTCTACATAAGTATTGTAATAGAATAACAGCTGACAAGCTTGTCCACTAAATGAATGATGAACCATTAAGGAACACAGAAAACAAAACAAAACAAAAAAACAGTTTGCTAGTCCTGCTGATTATAGTGAATGAAACAGGCAGATGTCCACAAAGTTGAAATCCAATGGAATGTGGTGTGTTATCCAATGCAATCAGACAGAGAGGTATTTGCAAATCATAAACAAGAGGAAAGATGTAATTTCTCCTTATTTTCCGATGAAAATTCGTAAGGTTTGATGAAGCAAATATTTTAAAGAAATGCAGAAGATTCATCAAGAGCAGGGACAAAAACATATTTTAAAGTGAATCTTTTGAAAGACGTAAAAATAACATGACTATAGGCAATAAAGACAAATGTAAGGAAGTCAGCATGTAACAGAAGTCTGACGTTGACTATGATGAATAGGAATTTGAAATATTATGGACAGGAGTGAACAAAATGAGACCAGCAATTCAGTCATCTAATAAACTATTTCAGTGTACTCTACTACATAAGCTTTGCAAAATTGTGTTAACACTATTCAGATTAAATTCACCTTTGTTCACTGAAGGCAGTTCAGCAATTTTTATTCAGTGTCATTTCAATAAGTTACAGAAAGTAAAGAAGACAAGACCTATTCAGGGTGTAATTTTTCCACTATGAACTTCCCCTACCTCAGGCCAAGAAAATAAAAAATAAAAAAGAAGCAAAGGGTAAAATTAGACAAACTGTGGCAAAAATAAGATGAAAGGCTTTGTGCTGTTGGAAAAATTATACAGAATTACCAAGGAAGCCAACATATTAATTTCTTCAGTTTTTGTGTGACTAATCTCTACAAGAAAGCAGAAAGGCAATAAGTAATAGAGAGATCATCTTAAATGTGAAAAGTACAAAAACAAAACGGAATTAAAAAAATGTCTTGAAATAGAATAACATTGAAATGGTAGAAGTTCTTTAAACAGTAGTATCTTATTAAGAAATATGCTCATAAAACAAAACAAAAAATGACTAAATTTTTTGCAGCCATTGGTGAGGAAAAAAAAAACACAAGAACAGCAGGAGTGTAGGTATGAACATATGAACTGCGTGCATAAAGGTTTGAAGAAAAAAAAGAAAAAAAAAAAAAAAAAAAAAAAACGATTTTTTTTTAATTAAGTTTAAGTAGAAAATAATCATTTTCTCAATAAATAGTATCATAGATGAACTAGCAAGAGTCAGGGAGAAAAAAAGAGGACAATACACAAAGTCCAGACCAAAAAAAAAAAAAAAATCCAAGAGAAACTTGCCCTGCATGTGTTGCTGAATATGGAGTCGCATACAAAGGGGTAAAGGATGACCTGTTTGTTGACCTCTCACTAATCTGGAAAAGAGACACAAAACCATCCATTAGTCAAAGTGAAGTCTCGGTTGTAGAGCTTGTAGCTCATAAACAATTTTGTGCATATGAATGATAGAAAAGAAATACGGGCATGTGAAGACGGATCTGTCTGCCATGGTCGAGAAAGGATATAACATTGCTTAAATGTGATGGGGGAAGTTAAGAGAAGAGAAGAGAAACAGATGTTAAGCAGAGCTGAGAAGTTCAACTGTAAGCACAGACTACAGACTACAATTTCCTCCTTGCAAATTATAGACATCTACATGCATGCTTCCCCCAAACACACACACATGCATGCATGCACTTTACCCAAAACTGCCTGCTGAAAACAATAAACTAAAAAGGGTTTATTGAAATATGACCTTTATATACATTGATTCACTGAAATCTTCCTTATCAATAAATGAATAAAAATATCAATGACAGAAAAAAATGACAGATAAATGAATAGAGATGAAATGGGAGTTACAACAAAAAGAATATCCTTGTGTTCCCCAGGCGGGTTGGTGGTAAACACACCATTCCAGACCCTGATACGGTCAGGCATGGCACATGTGACATTTCTAAGGCATTCAAGAAAAGATGTAAGCCCTAGATCAAAATGCAGAATGCTGTCAAGTTATGAGGTCATGGTTATTATCACTGCAAACACAAGCTCATCATTTTGACATCACCTAGTATTGTTGTCCACATTTTCAAAATAATTATATTATAGCTGCAGTAAAATGTACATTTCTTTCCAAAATGAAGTCTAAAATTAATTTTTGTAATAAAATGCATGAAGAAGACTTCCTGTACATTAAAAACATCATTATTATTATGATAGCTTAGAAGGAACAATAAACGTTTTCATGAACATCATATTTTTGAAGGTACTGTCACTAGTGCAGTATGCAGTGAACATTATAAGCATTTCAACATTACAAGGTTAACTAAACTTTCAGTATTTTGTATGTAAACTGTAAGCATTTTCTGAGGTTTTCCCAAAAATAATAGGTACAAATAATTTTAATATTTGTTACAATTGTGCATGCACTTGACAAAAGATGGTATATTCAGTCATTTGTTTTAGAAATAATAACTGTATAGTCACCATTAGTACAGAGAGTTTTAGTAGCTGCAATTCCCCTATGTAAGACAGATATACAAGGAAGCTGGGTACTTAGAGTCTTAAAAGCCTCATTTTTGTTCCTAAAAAGAATGTGGAAGATATTATGCATGCAGGCTACTGAAGTTAGGAATCAAAAAATCATTGCAATACAACCCAGAAACAAAGTGTTTGGTACACTCTATCAAACTCCTTTAGCACTTTCATCCATAATAACAATCAGACTTCTTCAAAATAAGCAATTAAGGTAGTCTTGTTCCATTTAAAGGAAGTTAACTAAGTCTTGCACCTAAAAAAAAAAAAGATTACATGTTGCTTCATTTTTTGTTCCCAGTTGGTTTGAACACTAGCTGGACACAAACATTTTTGGTTATTAAATAACTGAAGTTACTGAATGCTAATTCTCTGCTCTAGATGATTGTCACCAGCATGACTTCATAAAAGCAGAGATCTACTTCCATGACTAAGTCATCAAGGTCAACAAACAGAAATCTGTATGTGTGGCTTATTCCATCTAAGCTTCAGAAGGGTCTCTGACTGCACTTCACGCTCATTGAAGGTTGGTAGAAAAGTTAAATAGTAGGGAAGGGGACCTAAAATGGTGGAATATGCTAGAAACTGGGTATCTAACCTAAAAAAAGGTAGGTGATGGTTGAGGAAGAAGAAAAGTCAGTAAATGGGAGTGTAAATGGTTCAGTGCCGGTACTAGTTTTCTGTCAGATATTACATTGGCACTGGACTTCAAAATCAGTTTTTATGTAGTTAACATGAAGATTCATTCATTATGCACAAAAGGAGACAGGAAGGTCTCCAGGTAAGTAAATACCAAATTCCATTTCATGCTGAGAGGCGATAGCTAGGTTGCAAAGAAAATGACGGTATGGAACTGTATTTATTAATCATCTGGCCTCAGTGGCCTCAATGGTCTGACTGAGGGCACTGCAAAGATAACATATGTGTGTTATATACATACACAGCTATATCTATATGGATCTACTTGAGATTACCAAAATCTCATTAGACTGACATTCAAATCACTGAGCTGTAAACACTGACATTTCAAACACCCGGCACCTCACACACTCGACACATAGAACACCAATAGTTCAAAATCCCAACTAACCTCTCCAGATTAAAAAAAAAATGAAATCATTCCAAATAAAGCTACCTACTTCCCATCACCCACACCCTGCCCACCAACCAATAAAAATAGACCCTTAGCAGTTACCACTAAATATTCATGACAGTCTCCTCAGCATCAACTTGAATATTCAAACACGAAAGAAAAAAAAAATCCTTCACTACAAACATTTACTTTTTATTGTGCCCCCCTCAAAACTCCTACTACTTAAAGATACCAACTCTGAGATTGTACTACAATGTGCACAAGAGCAGATTTCCTATTCTGCTCAGCTTGGACTGTCGGGCATTCAGACGTCAGTATTGTGAGATTTCGCTTGATGTGAAACTTCATGCTTTTCTGCTTGGTGATGTGAATGTTGGTCTACTGAGATTTCAGTAATCTCAAGTAGACCCATATATATATATATATATATATATATATATATATATATATATATATATATAAGTAATCTATATATGTCCTCATACAACCTGAGACATTACTAAAAAGCCACACCAACTCTCATTACCCCTTTACCCCTAGAAGGGCAGTGCACATGCTTTCTCCTCTCAGGCACTTACTCTGCCCGGCTCTCCACATCACCATTAAGGAAATCAACATTAAATCCAAATTCAGAATGTAACTCAAAAAGCACTTCTACATCCAAGCCAAATGTTCCTGCTTCAGCACAGGGCAAATCACCTAATACACTATATGCTTTAGAAACTCAAGCAAATGTTGTACATTACACACACACGTTTTGAAGAGATGCTTCCAAAGTTTGGCACATATGAGATAGAAGGCAGAAGAGGAAATGAGAGTATGGATGCAATTTTCTCTTTGATATGAATGGACAGGGTCTCACTGAAAAGGAAGCATGGAAGAGGGAGGTATGGGTGACATCTGGAAGGTGGTGCACTAGGACACTCTCAGGGAATTACCACATGAAAAGCATTATAAGAACCTACAAAATACTTCCCATACCTACCGATACAGTAGAAGTCATCAGAGGCATATTGGTATTTTGGGAGTAGACCAAGGAATAAATGGAGAAGAGTTAAGGAAGTCCAGCAGAACAAAGATGGACTGAATATTTGGATGACCTGGCCAGAATATAAGGATCTTTATGAGGCTATATCATTGTATGCAAAATCCCTTTTTCTCAGTTTATCATTGCAAAAACTTTATATCTCTTGCTATCATTTCAAATGTCCATTGGTGTTTACAAATTTAATAGGGAGTTTATGTGACAGTTACAATATGCCCATCAATATATCTGGTCTAGTGTCCCTTTGTGTAAGGTTGCAGTGAAGTACTATATAAGCAGGTTTATTAACCTTGTCCTTATTTTCACAAGTGATACAGGTGCAAGTAGGAGAATGTAAGGTTTTGCTGTAAATGTTTAATGGAAAAGAACATCAGCAACTCACTTTGAAAATTATCTTAATCTCCGAGCTTATGGCTATATATGTATATATATCACACACCCATCACAATCACCTGTTCTAGAACTTTAAGCCAGTGAGAGCACTTGAAGCTCATTACATCATTAGATAGTGCTGGAAGTTAGCCTTTGTGAAGACCCAGAAGGCACTAAGACATGAATGCATCTGGTGCTGAGTTCTTATCAACAAAATGAATTAAAAATAACATTACCACCCAGTTCAAGTGGCAAAGTGTTAAGACCAGCACATACCTCCATTGCCATTTGTTCTTAATCTAAAATGTATGCTACATTACTTTATTCTTATTTTTATTACTATCCTGCAAGGCATGCTGCTAGGGTAGGCAGCAGGGAACTTCCCCCTCCCTACAACTGTTAGCCTTTAAAATGCTGTCTAATTGGCCACATTGCTAACCACCACAATGCACAGTAATCTTAAGCTGCTATCATCCTGCTCTAGAAATACAATTATATTAACATCAGGCATAAATAAACAATATAAACTAAAGTAATTTACAAATTATTTTATCACAGTCACTGATAGTTTCTGGTGTACTCACCCTTCTAGCCTCGGTTCATCCCGCTCTGTTTACCCTCGCTATGCTCATGCTCACTCTGCTCCTCTACCCTATACTCATTTCCACCCACCCCCACTTTCCACAAACATATAATTAGATAAGCCATCCCCTTGTTAACATTAACCAGTCACAACTGGGTAAAACCCCCATCTCTCTGTCCAGTCCTACCCATTCCCCACACATAACCTACCCCTCCCCACTCCCACCTGTTGCTCCATCCCGCAACACCAGTACACTCTCATACACTAACTCACCCCACCCCACACTACTCTTCATCTCTTACCTAATCACACTAGACTCAACATTAACATCACTCTTTCATGCGACCAACCCTATACTCACTGTCTTCCCATCTCACTGCATTATATACCTCACTCCATATACAATAAACTCTCCCTAAACTCACCCAATCATAACTCCATCACCTGTACTCTCTACCATACAACTCTGCAGCTATAGCCAACATGTCCTTTCTGAACACAATCACAATCTCCATTCCACTCCTCTTCATACTCCTTTTATCTCTATTTCTTCACTACCCAAAACACCCATCACCTCACCTACTAACCTCTCTCTGACCTCATCCAGCTAAACTTCCCATTCTATTTGATCTGACTGCTATACTGACATCTCTCCAAGCCTCTATCAACTAACCCCCTCCTCCATCTCAAAGTAAAGCCTATCTCTTCAACACATAAAAGTCAAATACAACCACCAATATCTCCAACTTATGTTTCCAAACAAATCACTATATAATCATCCCTAGCTCAACACAATCTTACCACACCCCTAACCCTATCACCATAACTTAATCTGGTGATATACATCCCAAACCAGGACCCAATATATGTGATATTTCCTCCAAATCCAATAACAGAAACTCACACAAGTCTCTATATATAGTAAACCTAAACCTCCACAGCATAAAAAATGAAATCTCTGACTTTCGTGCTTGGATCACTCACTAACAGCCAGACAGTATTGCAATCACAGAAACCCTGCTAAACCCCCATATCAGAGACACTGAATTTCTACCCCCAAGCTTTGAGACAATATGACTAGACAAAACTCATAAAAATGGAGGCAGAACTGCTCTTCTATTCTCCAACTCACTCAGTCTTGCTCCATTTACTAACCCCATAGCACAGTTCTCAAATGCAGAAATTCTCATATCATTCCTAAATATAAACAAAAACAAGAAACTTTGCATCATAGCCCTCTATATACCTGGAGGTAACAACATACCCATATTAGAGGATATTCTAGCCTGGACTTCCACCAATATCAAAAATGAGACTATCACAGTAGGCAACATCAGTATCAACTGGTTTGAACTTAATTCCAACCACCCTTCCTCAAATATTAATCTCTTCAACTTCACCCCACTCGTACACTCCCCCACTAGACCAAACAAAGGGACTGAAAATGGATCCATCTTAGAATGGATACACATCTCAAACCCTAACAAAATAACGTCAGCTGGAATAGTGCCGAACACACTCAGTGACCACCTCACATTTTTTTATCTTCTGAGTGCCCCTTCCAATCATAGCCAGCATCAATATAAACAAATAAGGAACTTGACCTCAGTCAACCCTATAACCTTCAACAACATTTTAAAATATACAAACTGGCACCCATAAAAGACCCTCCCACTAGACGAAGCTGTTGACTACTTCAATAACACCTTCATGAATACTCTAAATAGTCTTGCACCTCTACGACTAACGAGAATAAAAAATAATCATGCCCATTGGCTATCCAAATCAACTCGACCTCTCATGTATAATTGAGACAAAATATGGAAGTTATGGCAAACCCACAGAAATATCACAGACCTACTAAAATTCAAAGAACTTCGCAACCGTGTAAAAAAACTAGTTAAAGATAAAAAAGAATATTACCAAAAATTGCAGCCTAAGTACTAGCAGAACCCCAAATCATTCTGGAGCTACATTACCTAACTACTTAACCCAGACAAGAAAAGCAACCCCTGCCCTCATCCTGACAAAAGTCCAGAGGACATAGCCACTGTTTTAACACTTACTTTATAAATTCCATAGCCGACATCACTGCAAAATTCTCCCAGACAAATCTCTACATATCCACCTCATATCAACCTCTCACTCCCCTCCCTTATTCACACCTAATCCCCACAAGAACCTAATACCCACCAGCATTCTTCCTTCACCCTAAAGCCCACCCCAACCTCAACCATAAAACAACTACTAGCGATGTCTTTAGACTTTTCCCAGTTAGGGGTCACCACAGTGGATCATCGGTCCACAGATTGATTGGCAGTGGAGTTTTTACAGTGTTGAGTTGCCAGCCTGGTGCCCAACCTTCACTGAAGGCACACACACATGCACATACACACACACTTACCTGCATGTCTTTAAAACTCACTCGACCGCAGTGAAGATATGCAGGCTCTGCTACTAAAACTAAAAATTTGGCCCCTGATAATCTTCCCTCAGAGTACCTGAAAATATCCACAGTATCTCATACCCTATAACCAAACTTATAAACAGATCCATTCTAGAGTCCTACATTCCCGTAGCTTGGAAAAAAGCTTTTATCCTCCCTTTTCACAGAGGAGGCAATAATACAGACATCACTAACTTTTAACCAGGTCTATATTATAGGAACAATAACTGACATGAGCGAATACCGGTTGAACGACATATAGTGAGCAAAAGTCTGAAATATTGAAACATGAAAACAAAACACCTAACACAAAAAAGTTTCAGGAACTGTTTTATGCAGGGTGGTAAGCCCCCCTACACCCTCCACATGGGGGGCTGTGCCCTCCACACCCCCACTACTTAAATATACAAACTCCGAGATCGCACTCCATTAAAGTAAAGGGAAGAATTCCCTACGGCGATCTCCATTCACTTTTTTGATATTTGTGACATTCGCTCACTATGTGTTGCTCAACTGGCATTCACTCATGTCAGTTTTCGTTCGAGTAATATAGACCCCTTTTAACCTATAGCCATTCTCTCCCCAAGCTCCAAAATCCCAGAAAAATGCATCAGTACCCAACTTCTCAACTACCTTCTGGACAACCAATTACTATCACCAATACAACATGGCTTCAGACCTGGCCATAGTACCATAACTACCCTTCTCTTATTTATGGATACAGTAAATAAAGCCCACAATGCTGGCAAAATAGTCTCAGCCCTCTTCCTTGACCTTTTCAAAGCCTTCAATGCTTTTTCTCACCCTCATCTCCTCTTCCAGCTCTCTAACTTCGGTCTATCCACCCCCAACTCTTAATTGTTTCACCAATTACTTAAACCAAAGACAACAGGCTGTTAGATGCAAAATGCCACCTTTCCTTTCTTCAACACCTCCATCAGTGTTCCCCAAGGTTCCATACTTGGACCAATTCTATTTAATGTATTCATAAACTACTTCAACTCATCCCTATATCAAGGAACCATAATTCAGTATGCAGACAACTCCACCATCATCTGCTCTGCAACTCTATCTCTGACTTACTTACACTAACACAAAATGCCTTCTCCTCAAATGAAACCTAAATGCACAACCACCTTGCCCTAAATAAAAAAAAAATCTAAAATCATACTCTTCACCCTAAAAAAACAACCCTCTTAAATAAGAACGAGTTCTCCATCTTCTCTCTTAATAAATCAGTAATAGAGGTCATTACCCACACAAAACTTCTCTGAGTCACTATTGATGAATACATGAAATTTGAATTTCATATACAACAAAACGCTCAGAAAACACATTTTAAACTAGGTACCCTCTATAGGCAGAATCACTTCCTAAGCCCATCCACAAGAATAACCCTAGCCATAACATACCTACTGCCCTCTCTCCTCTACCATGCCCTCTATGTACTAATTTACAAAGTTCCTCCAAACTCAAACTTGAGGATTGCTACAATAAAATAGCCAAATTTGCAACTAACTCCAAATATTCCACCCATCACTGCCCTGTTCTACATTCACTAAAATGTCTAGAACTACCTAACTACCTCTCCTACCTGCAACTAACCACAGCTCACAAAATACTCTTCAGATCCTAAGACTGTCCTGCCCTAAGATTAATATTCATCTGCTACCACCCATATAGGCCCCTTAGGTCATCAATCAGAAATTAGTACAGGTCCACAAACCTAATCTCCCACCTGGCAAGCTCCTTTACTCTCACTCAATAGCCAAGAACTGGAATGCTTTGCCTCTAACCATTAGATCATCTCAAAACCCCACTCACTTCAAAACTTTCCTCCATACCCACCTTTCTTCATGCTGGAAATATACTTGCACCAAGCCCCCATAGAATATTCACCCCACATCCTGTCCCCCTGTTCCTTGCTTGTAACAGTACTACTGTATGTAGACCTCATACTATGAATATACCATGCAACTTCTTATACTGATTGTACAAAATTGTAACTTTAGTTAAAGGATTCTCATCTTTAAAATGTGCACATACTACTCCTTTGTTACTGAGTGTAATGCCTTTGCAACTTCATTGTAATTACTTCTTCTTCTTACAAACTGTTAATTTTTGTACTGTGGAGTTTTCTCCCCAGGCCTCCACTGAAAATGGGTTATGTTGGCCCAGTGGACTATCTCGGCAAACAAAAAGCAAATAAAATAAAATAAAATAAAATCACAGCATGCCTGTCCAATTTGATGAGTAATGAGTTAACATTAGGTGCAGAACATATCGATGTGATATTTGTAACAAGTTTGAGTAGATTTGAGCCTTAAGAAGTGTAAGTAGGGTAATTAGGGTAAGTGGGGTAAGTAGGGTAAGTGGGGTAAGAAGGGTAAGCTAATATTTGGTCAAGCAGAGTTTGCACTGATGAATCCCAGGAACTGCTGTGTATGTTTGTTATTTATGGAAAGTTTAATTAAAATCTATCGGAATGATTGCAGTAGGTTCAATAGTTAGGGAACGTAGTTTAGCAAGACTGGTATCATGAGCAGTTAGGTACATAGTTTCTGTAGTTAGCAGACATATGGCAGTTGGACATTATTTATATATATATTCAAAAACAGATGAAACAGAGTCCAAACAGTTTCAACTCTGTTTCGTTTGTTTTTTGGATTTGTTCTTACAAGAGGTTCAAGAGGAGTCATTAAGGGAAGCTAAGAGGCTTGTATTTTGCTACATTTTGTTTATATATCAGGTTACATAGGGGTTCTATGTCATTAGCATGTTTAATTTTTTTGTGAGATTATGGAGTTGTGAGGAAATACGGATACACCCCCAGCAGGAGTACAGCCACTTCAGTGGAAGTTCTAAACAAGGGATAGACCTTAAAACCTTGCAGCAGCAGGGGATACCCACAGGGTAACTCCAGGAGTTGGGTGCGACTCATAACGGAGCGATAGAGTGAGATTAAGGTAGTGCACTGGAACCATATTTCCGTGATTATAAAATTATGAATGTTTTCCAGGATCATGAAGGATTCTAAGGGATCCATTTTTTTTTGTTTAGACTTCTAGCGTTGAGTAGTGCCACATTAATATTGACATAACTGAAATTTGTTAGGTTAGTGGTATAAAAGACTGAGTTTGCCAAAAAAGACACTGTGGGTTAGACAGTGTTTTGGTCAATATACAGAAACCAAGAAGAAAAGTGAAAGCTGTCTGTAGCAAACCAGGTAGGTGTATCAACCAGCTGCTTCTAAGTTTATACACACTGGGCCTGGCAAGGATGATACCAAATATATAGCCAATCATTAAATTCAATTATTTTATGCTAATATTGTGACATCATTCACAGTGATGGTTGGGTACTATTTTCTAGCCTCAGAAACACTCAGACTGCAGGCATATTTGGAATGAACGTCTCTAAGAGCCTTGGTGATATCTTGAATTCTTGCAACTGATAGCCTGCTGACCATCACTCTATATTTGCTCAGCTTGATAAAAAAAGTCAAACAAATAAACTTGTAATTAAAATTTTGAAAGGAAACTGGGAGTTTACTGTAATCAACTTACAATTTATTTACAAAATTCAGGACTTTCATCTTGGTACATGGACTTCTTCAGAAAATTCTAATGAAATCCATGTACCAGGACAAAAACGTTCAATTTAGTAACTAAAGTGTGAGTTGGTTACAGTACAATCCCGGTTTCCTTTTAAAATTTTATTTGCTCAGTTTAGTGAAAGTTGCATTGGCATGTCTATTAATTCACTTATGACAAGAATTTTATTATGTGCAGCTGCACATCCTCTGGCAGTCTTGGGGGCTTCAGCATATCACTTAGATAACCTTTGCTTGTGGTACAAACATCAGTGTACTTGGTGACGGGAGTGGCATTATGCTGATGAGATTGTATCACAGTCAGGAGCGGCCTTAGGTCAACTGGTGCCCTAGGCAAAAGGGCTCCACGGAGACCCCCACCACACTACCTGGTGCCCCCATCCTGGTTTACCTACATCAAATAAATACTGGAAAACTGCCCCTGCTAGAGTGGCTCCCTAGGCGGCCGCCTAGTTGGCCTATGCCTAAGGCCGGCTATGGTCACAGTAGTGTGTTGTCTAGGTCTATGAAGCATTTGAAATTATTTTCTTAGTGCCATGGAACATGTAGGCTTAGTGTTAGTGGTATGATGAGCGTAGTGGCAGTGGACTGAGCACTGGCACCCTGGGTGCATGAGGATCATCAGAGGTTTCCTTCCACTTCAAATAATAATCTAAGTATATTCCTTGTCTGTTAACAGTTAGGGGTTGTTGGCAAGTATAAAGTAGTTCCTACACTTCCTCAATATGCTGAAAGCTAAATGGAGGGCAGCAGAAGGGTTACAAAAAGAATGAGACCCCTGCTGTCTGGTAATCTGATGGAGGAATTAATATAATTATGCTCTGCATGAAATGCCGGCTTACTATAGAATCATAAGATCATAGCAGGTTACTAGACTAATGGCCCAAAAGCCATTTGAAGCCTAGCTCTTCCTGCCTCAGTTTTCCCAGTCATCGCTTCCCAAGAACTAGAATGGCATTGGGAATTCCTATGCCTTAAGGCATCGATAATTTTCCCCTGTTCATAAGGGACACAGGTGACAAAAGGGCTGAATTTGCAATTTCCCATCCATTGGTCCAAACTGCATTTGAATAGGCTAAGGATAAAGCTCTATTTTATGGATAACTGTCCCTCCAACATGTTTTGTTTATGACACAGGCATGGTGAAGATCCTCAGATTGGGTAATTGCAGTGTTTGTTTTGCGAATGTGTAGCAGATCAGTCAGGGCTGGATCACTGAACACCTTGTAGGTTAGGCATAGATCACCCCTCAGCATTCAGTAGAAGACAGAGTACAGGTACACGGCTTTGAGGCAGTCCACATAACCCCTCAGTATTCAGTAGAAGACAGAGTACAGGTACACGGCTTTGAGGCAGTCCACATAACCCCTCAGCATTCATAAGAAGACAGAGTACAGGTACACGGCTTTGAGGCAGTTCACATAACCCCTCAGCATTCAGTAGAAGACAGAGTACAGGTACACGGCTTTGAGGCAGTCCACATAACACCTCAGCATTCAGTAGAAGACAGAGTACAGGTACACGGCTTTGAGGCAGTCCACATAACCCCTCAGTATTCAGTAGAAGACACAGTACAGGTACACGGCTTTGAGGAAGTCCACATAACCCCTCAGTATTCAGTAGAAGACACAGTACAGGTACACAGCTTTGAGGCAGTCCACATAACCCCTCAGTATTCAGTAGAAGACACAGTACAGGTACACGGCTTTGAGGCAGTCCACATAACCCCTCAGTATTCAGTAGAAGACAGAGTACAGGTACACGGCTTTGAGGCAGTCCACATAACCCCTCAGTATTCAGTAGAAGACAGAGTACAGGTACATGGCTTTGAGGCAGTCCACATAACCCCTCAGTATTCAGTAGAAGACAGAGTACAGGTACACGGCTTTGAGGCAGTCCACATAGAACATATTATTTACACTCTTTATACTAAGTATTCTGTTAGTAGGGAACATCTACGACTGCTCCTGCTGTTGCAAATGCCCGGTGAGGTACATCCCCAAGGGTGCATTGTACTCAATTACTGGTCTAATTAAGGCTGAGTATAGTGGGAATATAATTTCCTTAGATATGGATGCCATACCATTACTTAAAAGTTGTGCCACATAGAAGAATTTTCTTAAACCATCGACACGGTGATCAAAGTTCAGGTTACTGTCAATGTGAATTCCCAAATCCCTTACCACTGGGTCTGCTCTTAGGGGAGTGCTATCAATGTTGTAATTTGCAGGGGCAGATGTCTTCTCAAAAGGTAAGACTATGCATTTTTTTTGCATTGAATTTTAGGTCATGGCTCTGGCACCAGTTATTTGACTATGTCAAACCCTTCTGGAGGATATGTATATCTTCAGGGGATTCAGTGATTGCAACCAACATGCAGTCATCAGTTGACGGTCCTTTAAATTTGCCTTGACTTCATAGTAGTATATTCAGAATAGGAGAAGTCCCAGTACCAAGCCCTGTGGGACACCATTAATAACAGTCCTATTGGTAGAGGTTTATTCTCCCACCCTTATTTCATGTGCCCTATCTGTAAGATATTTGGCTATCCATTGGGTGACATAGAGATTCATGCTTAAATATGCAAGTCTGTCAGTAATACCCAAGTGAGGTATTCTGTCAAATGCCTTTGCCAGGGTGAAGTAGGCATATGCACCATTTTGCCCTCATCCATGGCTCTACTGACCTTCTTGAAGAAGTATACCAGGTTTAGTAGGCATGAGCTGCCCCTGACAAAGCCAAACTGGGATGGATCCAATGTTTGAATATTTTCCCTGCCTTTGTTTATCAGGCCCATGATAATTCTTTTCATCACCCTGCATATAAGACTAGTCAAACTTATGAGTCTGTAGTTCCCTGGGTCTGCTGATGGCCCCACTTTGTGTAGAGGGATGACCACTGCAGTCCCCCATGTCTAGGAATGAAGCCTGTCTTGAGTTTGTGGTTGAACAGAGATTCTAGTGGGCATGACAGGTCATGTTTCAAGCTAGTTAACAGGCATAACCAAACAAAAACTGAAAACCAGATGATAATATCAAACTATTAGAAAAAGAAAATGCCTCAGGAAACACAGTTGCACACCACACAATCCTTTAATAAAAATCAGTTAAGCACTTTCATTCCCTAAACAACGGGAACTTTTTCAGAACCAGTAACGCATGCAATTTTTCTAAATCACATGTACTGAACTGACCAATTCCAAAGTGTTCCTCCCATTCTTGTCTTATGTAAAGAAATACCCGTCAATTATTAACAACTTAAAATACAATACTAAATTCATATAAATGCACAATTGCTAAGACAGAGCATAAACATTTTGAAAACAATACAATGTTGTTGTTTGTCTTTCGGCTTTTTTCCGGTAAGTGGTCGCCACAGGGGAACTCCGGTCCGCTAATGATTGGCAGTAGATTTTTACGAAATGCCAAGGTGCCAGCTCGACGCCCAACCTTCAACGAAGGCATGCCCATTTATGCACGCATGTCTTTCGAACGCTACCTAACCAGGGGAGGACATGCAGACTCCACACAGAAGGCACTCCCAAGCCAAGCCGAGAATCAAACTGCAGAACCTCTCACTGTGAGGTAACAATGCTACCGCTGTACCACAGTGAAAACAATACTATAAAAATATAAAAAGCATAAAAAACAGAGCTGACTACTACCTCATAGGAGCATAATTTTAATATACTAGAACTTGACAACATTTCATTCATACCAGAAAAATTGTTGGCATTTAAAAATAACTGACATCAAAGTTCTCTTCTTTCCAGCAAAGCACCCCAAGGGCCACCCTTGGGATTTTTGTCAACCTTTTATAAAATTGAAAATAAAAAATTACGGGAAGGATACCTTTTTGTTTAATCATATACTTATTGGTTACTATATAGTATGGTGAACCACAGTCATTCGCACAATACAGTAAATGCAAAGTCATGAAAAACAACAAACCAATTTGCAGGGACTACCTGTGTAAACAAAACAATAGCAAATTTACATTTGAACACTGCTCACGTTTTCCTTCTATTGCAAGACTTAACAGCAATAGACCCAAACAAAAAACATTTCCACTAACTAGACACAAATGTCTCACCATTATCTTAACAGCAGCAGTACAAATAAAGTTATAAAGTTATTTATTCAAAATCAATAAACAAGAAACACTAATACTCTGGAAAGACTTCCACTAACACTCAAACAGTTGATATTTTGCAAATAATGAATAAAACAACTGTAAAAAACATAAAAACTTTAATTTAATACTTGTACGCAGTTTCACTCTAACAAAGAGGTTAATCACACAAAAGTATCACAATCACAGTACATTTAAATACTGAACATAAACAAAACACAAAAATTCCCATGTTAGCTGATCACATGAATCAACATTTGTGCTTTAACATTTTCCTTCTAAGAAACACCTTAAAATTTTACTTGTCATTAAGGTCTGGGAATTGGCATATTTCAAATCTTAATTGCCACAGTTCTGCATTTGCCCCAGCCTAATTTCTCCTGTGCATTTCATCTGCTGCCCACATTTTTGACATTGTCAATAACTAAAAAAATATAATGCGTCTTTTTCACATTACTACATGTTATGTTTCACTAAAGTGTAGGTATAATCTTTTATTTCAATGGCCTGCAAGGGCTATATATCCTATGGGATCCCCTACAGAAGACCGACAGCTCACAACACCGACATCCACATCGCCAACACCAAAAGCCCGACACACGAAATACCGACAACAGTGTTACTGCTCCGCCCCCTCACCCCCCCCATAACTTTAATATACCAACTTCGAGATCGCACTACAGTGCAGGAATGGAAATATTTCCATTCCGCACTATGGAGACTTACCATTTCCCCATTGTCGATATTTCGTGTGTCAGCTTTTGGTGTTGGCGATGTGGGTGTTGGTGTTGTGAGCTGTTGGTCTTCTGTAGGGGACCCATCCTATTTATTTTTTATTTATTTATTTGCAGTTGGTTTACCAGGATAGTCCATTGGACCATTTGAACCCATTTTTAATGGAGTCCTGGGGAGAAAAGCTCCAATAGCAATCTAGGTTACAATAGTTTAAAGATTATATTTATACAAGAGTTGCAGTTTTGAGCAAGACATTTACAATTAATACAGCAAACATTGCAAATAATACACACTAATGATGAGGTTGGAGTTAAAACTGACTGGCAATGGAGCATTGCATTGTACAGCTGAGAGGCATTTCTTCTTAGGAACATACAGTTCATAGTTACAGTCTGATTCATTGTTTATAAATCCATATAAGTAGTAGCAGTCTGATGCATTATTTACAACTAACATATAAGTACTGGAATAAAAGTATATGGAGAGATGATAGAAGGAGAAAGTTTTTGATGAGAATAAGATCGAAAGAGAAGAGAGAAAGAGAGAGAGAGGGAATCTAAGGCATGGAATGAAGGGAAAAAGGAGTTTGTTTTCCATGGAATGAAGGGAACAGGAGTTTGATATCATTTGTTATGTGGGGAGAGAGCAGGAGCATTCCCATTGGGATATTAGGTGTGAGTGAAGAGATTTTTTGAAAGAGTAATGGTTAGAAGTGGTATGAATGGAAGGTGGTAGGGAGTTCCAGAGACGTGCTAAACCATAAGATAGAAGATTTTTGCATGGTGGACGGGATGGTTTGTACACTTCTATTAGATTTTGATTATTGGACCTTAGTACTCAATCAGGAAGGTACATCTTAAAGGTAGAAGAGAGGGAAGGACAGAGGGTGGGGTTAAAAATGAGCTTATGTGCAAGAGTTAGTTGTGTATAGATGAGTTGATTTGGTAGTTCTAGCCATTTTAGTTTTTGGAGAGAAGAGCAGTGATGGGAGGACGACTTTTGCTGGTAGCAAATTTGGCAATTTTGTTGTAGCAGGAGGAAAGTTGAGATTTAAGAGAGGATTGTAAGTTAGTGAGAAGAGGAGTTCCGTAGAGAAGGAGGGGATAAGAAAGGAAGTAGAGAGAGTTACTTTAGTGGCAGGGGTAAGGTAATGATTTTGTCGGTAGAGCATGCCTAGTTTTTGATGGGTCTTTTTGATGTTTAGTTGTAAGTGGGAATGGAATTTAAGATGGTTGTCAATTTGGACCCCAAGTAATTTGGTCTCTGATACCAGTTCCAGAGGTATATTGTTTTGGCTAGTGATAGTGAAGGAGTTAAAGTTGAATGAGGTAGTTTTAGAGGGAGTAAATACCATTAGTTTGGTTTTAGAGGCATTTAGTACAAGGTGGTTTCTTTTCATCCATTGCTCAGTGGTTGAAAAAGCTTCTTGAGTAAGTTTTAGGAGTACAGGGGTAGATGTGGCAGAGCAGATGATAGTTGAATCATCTGCATATTGGATGATATTTGAGAAAGGAATAGAGTTCTGGAAATCATTGATAAATATATTAAAAAGAAGAGGACCTAATATGGATCCTTGGGGAACTCCGGTTGGGGTATTAAGAAATGAGGAGGTGGCCTTTTTCCATTTTACTGCTTGATATCGGTTAGATAAGCAGCTGGAGAACCAATTCAAGGAAGAAGGGGATAGGTTAAGTTTAGAGAGTTTAGTTAAAAGCAGGCTATGAGAGATAGTATCAAAGGCTTTAGAAAGGTCAAGTAGTAGGGTGGAAACAATAAGGCCAGAATCCCGGGCTTTATTAATAGTTTCAAGGAAGGAGAGAAGGGCAGTCATAGTACTGTGATTTGGCCTGAATCCATGTTGTGTGGGTGTTAGAAGCTGATTATCTAAGAGGTGTGGAAGAAGTTGTTGTTGCATGCATTTTCCTAAGAGTTTAGAGATGGGAGACAGGATAGCAATGGGACGGAAGTTGGTAACATCATTATTGTTGCCTCCTTTATGTAATGGTATAATGAAGGCCTTTTTCCAAATTTTGGGTACTATGCATTCCTGGATTGAACGGTTAATTAGAATGCTAATGGGGTAGGTGACTGCTTCACCGGCTTGACTGAGAAAATAAGCAGGGATATCATCTGGAGCATTGGAGCATGGCTTCAATTTCTGAAGGAGTTTTTTTATAGTAAAAGTGGGAATTGGTTTTAATGAGAAGGGAGGACACTGGGAAGTGTGAGAAGTAGGGGAAGGAGATGGAGAGGGGTGAGTGATAGTAGAAGAAGGGGTGAAGGATTGTGAGTTAGTGGGGGAGAGTGAAGGAGTGGAGGAAGAACAGGGAAGAGTAATGGTAGAGGAGGGAGATGTGGAGAGTGTGGTGGTATTAGAGAAAGATGAAGTAAGTTTAGAAATAGAGTCAATGAAAAAAGTGTTAAATTGGGTTGCTAAGTCAGTGTCAGTAGCATTAGGGTCAACTATGATATAGTTCTCCTGAAATCCTACCCACATAAAACATTTTACATCCTATGCAAATGGCAGCACAGCCAACAAACTTCAACTTGCAATTAAATCATGAGATCAGCTAACATGTGACTTTTTATCATGTGATTTGTTTGTGGACAGTATTTAGAAACATAAAGCCTCATGTTTTCTTATGTTTCTCAAGTTCTGCCTTTAACTGGTAGAATTGAGCATCATACACTTACTCCTTTTCTCTATAAAAGACCACAAATTTTCCCAAGGCTGAACATATCCTTAATTTACAAGAATTTCAAGGATGCAGACTCTAAAATAAAATATAATTTTACTTGTTAGGTTTCCCTACACTCTTTACTAATAGTAGAGCAAATAATGCAAACATGAATATTCCCAGCACTGCATTCCCTCCTCTCTGTACTGAGTATTGCTTTTGCTTAATCATCAACCAATAATTACCGCAAGATAACTCTCCCTCTAGATGGAAAAAAAAAGATTTTATGTTTAAATTACATGCCAGCAGCTCCAATAAAGATTCAGGATAGTGCTAAATAGTAAGACTATTTGTCTTCTATGCAGTTAACATTTGCTACTCTATATTTGGGGCTGGCATGTTGATTAAGATGTTTGTCTCACAGACACCACATACAGGGTTTGATTCCCACCTTTCAAGGGAAATTAGCTAAGCTTAAAATGACTGCAAGGGCAGCTAGCCTAGTACTTACCTATAAAATTAAGTTGTATTTACTGAGGGGTGGGTTTCACATAATAATTAAGGTCTTTACCTTATAAATACAAGATACAGGATATGATTCTAAGAGTGGATTAGTGGCCAGACTTAAAATGGTCCTTCAAGAAAGTTAGACCCCCTAGTAGCGAAATGACTGATTTGTTATTAAATGTAAGTATTTACCAGACTGTAGATACCACAATGAATGATGGTTTAGATGTAATGGTTTTATCTGGATCAAATTATTGTGATGCAAACAATTGTGTGACTATTAATGGAACAAATGAAGTTTATTTTAACAGTGAAACAAATTTTTCGCCTGAGACTAGCGTAATTACTGATCTGCATTTAGTAAATAATAAGGCTGGATTGTTATTTAATAGCAATACTGATATGAATAGTGTTATAAACGTTTTAGAGGACAGTGAGAATAATTTAGACATTAGCGGGTTAATTGATTTAATACAAGAAGCAAATTATGTTACAGGCCCTAGTGAACCCATTATTATATTTAATCAACATGGGGATTTTAAAGTGTACAATTATTCTAGTAAGTCAATAGAGGTTAAACACGCTGAATTATTATCTAAAGGATTTACCTTTATTCCTGGTAGGAAAGGTAATATTACTGACGTGCTTATTGACTTAAAGTACTTAACTAGGAAAATGAATATTAAAATGAGTTTTTTTCAGGATGGACACGTAAATACTAGTGTTCTAAAGAGACCTAGCAAATTTAATCCTATCACAGATAATACAGTGATGATGTTTGAGAAGGCCTGTGAGTTAGAAATGCGGGAATATTTCAAAGGCAATATGAATAACAAAGTGAAAAATGTGTATAGTAATTTGACTGATGATGAAGTTGTAGTGCTTAATGAGCTTATCACAAATAAGGACATTCATTTTATGAAGCCCGACAAGGGCAATGGAATAGTGATTATGGATAAAAATGACTACTCAGACTATATGTTTAGGATGTTAACAGAGGAAGCATATGAAGAAATAACTTTAAATGAAATTCATGTGGCCTATTCAAAGATCGACCTGATGCTAAAGGATATGCTTTATCAAGGACAAATCAATGAAATGGATTTTGAGTATTTGGTGAATAATTTTCCGGTAATAAGCAATATTTTTGGCATTCCTAAAATTCACAAGGGTCTGACTGATGTTTCTTTCAGACCGATTGTGGATGGTAAAAGGAATTAAACTTGCTTTATAAGTAAATATTTAGATTTTCATCTCCAAGGGGGGTTAAAAATGTTCAATTACATTACTAAGGACTCATGGCATTGTTTATCCCAACTAAATGATGTGAGAATAGGCCCTTCAACTATTTTACTTACTATTGATGTTTGTAATTTATATTCCGTGATTCCTAATAGTATTGGGCTAGAATGGTTGGAGAATCAGCTAAATAAGATAGAATGGTTGGAGAATCAGCTAAATAAGATAGGGTCATTTGATCAGGATCAAATAAATGTTTTGGTATCCCTTATGGACATGGTATTAAACAACATTTTTTTGTTTTTTGAGGGCAGCTACTATAAGCAGGCTACTGGAGTAGCAATGGGGGCAGCGTGTGCACCTGTTTATGCAAATTATGTTATGTCCTATTGGGAACAAGAATATGTGTTTCAAAGTGATTTTAATAAATTCATCCAGAAATATATGCGATTTTTGGATGATATTTTTATAATTTGGGATGGTGACATTCAGAGGTTGGAAGCATTCCTGGAATATATTAACAGTTCGGTCGATTTTTTAAAATTTACCTTTGTTTATAGTTATACTGAAATAAATTATTTAGATGTCCATTTGACAGTTGATAACGATAAAAGGAGTCTTATATCAAATATTTATAGAAAACCTACCTTTTCGAATTCTTATTTGGAATATCAGAGCTGGCACCCTGACCACCAGAAAAGGGCTATAATTAAAGGGCAGATGGTCAGGGCTGCCAGAATGGTTAATAACTACTTAAATTTTGAAAAGGAACTACATTTTATTACAGGAATGTTTTTGAAAAGAGGTTACCCCGAGACCCTGGTACAAGCTATTAACATGGAGATTATAGATAAAAGAAAGGGAGGGATTTATCAGCCCATATTAAAAAATGGTACAGACATAGGTGAGTTGTTGGTTGAATTTGAAGTGTAAAAGGAAAATAAAATTAAGGAAGGTTTGTTTTTTATAACCACATATAATTGTGACACGGAATCTATGGTGAGGATAATACAGAGGAATTGGGATTTATTGAAATTAGATACTAGTGTATATAGTAAATTAAGGGCCTCTCCTATTAATGTATATAGAAAGGATAGATCTTTTAAAAATCTATTAGAGGGTAGTAAGTTAAAATTGACATCTAGGTCTTGTAGGCCGGTTGCGAATTTTAAGTGTGGCAGATGTAATAAATGCAAGTATATTCTTACATCAGGAAATAGAATTAAATTAGGGAAAGAAATTATATTTATTAGTAGACATTATGATTGCTATAGCAGAAATGTGGTGTATTTAGCTAAGTGCAATCAGTGTCCGGCGTTTTATATTGGAAAAACCTGTCGTACACTTAGAGAAAGGATAGGGGAGCATTTGCTGGACATTAAACATATGAAAAATACTAATGCACTGGCAAGACATATTAAGATAAATATAGGTCACGAATTCCAATTTTGTATTATTCAGCAAGTTATTAAGGATAATCAAGGGCATATATTGGATGTCCATTTAGATATTAGTGAAACTAAGTGGCAAATAAGGTTAAATGCCACTAGTTATCTTGGAACTAATGACCATATTAGTTTAGCCCCATTACTAAAGTTAAGATATATACTGGGCTAAAATTTCTGCCATAAAATTTGTTTTTATCTAGACATTTTGTAACTTATATTGTTGGATTAACAAATCAAATTATTTTATTATTCATTTTGTACTGATTTTATCTTATTATCTTACATATTTTTATATCTTTATTTTTATGTAATATTATAGTATGTTTTTATTCATGGTTTTAGCTTATATATGTTTTAGGTATATGTATGGTCTGATGGGTATGTGTCTTTAATTTTGTAGGAGTGTAATTAATCAATTCACTTGGGAGTGTTATAAAGGGAAGTGGTTTCAGTATGATGTGTTAGTTCTGATGAAGTCTGTATAAGTTCAAGACGAAACCTAGGTCAACTTGTCTAAAATTGTGAATTGTGTGTCTAATAAATGGTATATTTGAGAAGTTCCTTGGTTTGGACTGATTTGGACTGATCGAGTTTCCGTGTAAGAATATTAGCCTAGTATTCACCAATGAACTATATATTCTGTGCGGAAAATGAACAACAGATGATCTAATAATTTTTTCTTACTCTCACATTCCTGGAATTTGATATGACGGATATTGTACATGTTTATTCTATCTACAATCAAAAGTTGAAAAATTCAAACTGCAAGATGGTGGATGGGTTTGCAGGGAGTATTCCGTCATAAGATTCCTCGTTCAAGCTGGATAACTGAGCACAGTCAAATCACCTCAAGTGGCTTGGAGGGATAAAGTCCTCTTTAAAGTCTAGGTGGTATGAGTTCGATTAGTATCTCAAGCACCTCTTGGAGCTGGAGTGAGAGGAAGACAGGATCAATGAGGCCTGGCCTTCTGGAATCTTCTCTGAAGACCAGGGATCATATAGTGGTTGTGTTTGCAAAGGGACAGGGACAAGTAATTACATTGCACGTAGAGACATGGACACACAATGCAAAACACCATTACACACCCATCCCTTGGATGCATCTTGTATTTGATGGGGTGGTAAGGACCATAATGTCAGACCCCATTCTGGCAGCAGCAGTGGCAGCTCTCAAAGCCTGTCTTCTCCCATAAAACCCCAATACACATCCACTGGCCATGGACTGGTAACATAAATACTGGTCAAAAGGATAATGAATGACATACAGAGGAACAGGGGATTAAAGACCATCATATTGCCATAGAAATTCATAAACCAAGAAACTTCCAGAAAAAAAATAAGCACAGCTGCAGTGGTAATAAGAGCCAAGGGTGTCCGAATGTAGGATCCATTCTGCTTTCTGCAAAAAGCAAAGGTAAGATAAAACACTGCACACTGTTGCACTAACAATACTAATTAATACATGTGTTGCTTTAAACCATTGCTGCTGTTGATGTAATCCTATCATATGTCCATTCATGTAGATCATTCTGGAAGATTACTTTGCAAAGGTGTTTTGGAGACCTACAAATACAAACCATAGATCAGTTTAATCGGGGACTGTAATATTTTTTCCCCATTTTGTTTGCCTAAAAAACATATGGAGGAAATGTCTTAGACATACACAGTAGTGAGAATTTCAACCATATATGTTAATTTATCAGGTAGGTGCCTCAGAGAATAAGTTGTGGATCTTGAATGATTGAATAAGTAAGCAGAAGATAACACAATACTAGGTCTCATATAACAAGTAATGCATCTTGCGTGATCTAAAGCAACCCTTGCAGTAACTTCCATTGCACCAATTTCCTTCTACTCACAAGCAATAGCCTCATCTTGGAGCCCTCAAAAATAGTTCCATGCAGTTTACCACCCCTCACTGACTAAGCAAAGCATCTAACACCGAGTCTATATTTCTCCCTAACAATGAACCAAAAGCATTTGTTCCACATCTCAAATACCTTGGAGTCTGGCTCAATACAAATCTAAACTTCCTGCACTACACACATTACTAAATCCAAAGTGAGTCATCTCCTATTCTAGGCCAGAGAAAATCTCCTACATCCTCTCCTCTGAAGGCAGAGCAGCGATTGGCAAAGGAGACATGCTCCTCTTTTAAAGTATGGTTTTCCTATTATTGCCTTTGCCTCAAAAAGGAAGCTGAATATACTTCAAAGCACAGCAAACACTAACGTCATTACATTATCTCCACTCAAAGAACAGCACTGCTGTCTTCAGACAGAAGCCAAGTGGCTCCCAGTATGTCACAGAACCCCCTCCTTCTAAGTGACCTTGTCTAGAAACTGCTCTAATTAAATCCTTTCCTTTCTTTGCAAGTAGGCTTACATTAAGGGTCATCTCATATAATCTGCCCAGAAATCACCTCATAATAAGCTTCAGTATATTGATCATGTCTTCTCCATTTTAGCTTTCAGAAATCTGTCATCCACTCACTTCCTACATGAACTCCACTTCAAACTTCCTAAATTTTCACACTGAGATTAAATGCCACATATTAAAAAAGCCCAAAGCAAATGCCCCAATAATAGAGGGTTCAACTAGCCTTAAAAGCCACTATCTGTGACACTGTCCTCCATATTTACCCTACTTATCCCCACCCAAACACCAACATTCTCAACACCTTTTTCTTTCTTTCCTCCTTTCCTTAGCCTGGCATGGCTTGTAAGGGCCCTTGAGCCATTAGCCTAATAATCATAGAATCATAGGATCATAGGATGTTATAAGGCTAATGGCCCTGGGGCCCTTACAAGTCTAGCCAAGAGTTAATCCCCAAAAAGAAACCTCAGTCAGCACATGTCACCCCTGTCCATGAGGGACACAAGTGGAATTCCTAGGACAAATTTGTGGTTTCCCATCTACTCGTCAAAGTTGCACTTGAAGAGGGTCAGTGAGGTACTCTGTTTGACGTGTATGGGAAGTCTATTCCAGAGACAGGGCAGCCTCTGGGAGACAAACCTGCCTCTCCAGCAAGTTTTTTTGACGTTGTATATTAGATTCAAGCTTTTTGAGTGGGTAATGCGCAAGGAGTTAGACTTATGGATATGGAGCATCTCTAGTAGGGCAGGGTCCAAGATTGCCTTGTAGGTGAGACACAGATCACCTCTGAGCAACCTGTAATATACCGAGTAGAGTGATAGCGATTTGACCCTGTCCACATAGGACAGGTGTTGCAGGCCATGGATTCTCTTTGTGAGGTATTTCTGTGCCCTTTCCAGTTGGTGCAGATGTTTGCAGAGGTACATACCAAATGGGCATTATACTCAATTATTGATCTAATGAGAGAGAAGTATAGAGAGGTAATAACCTCCATTCTTCTGGATGCAATCCCTTTAGTCATGAGATGAACCAAGTGAAAGGCTTTTCTGAACACTGCTGCTTCATGATGGTCAGATGTGATATTGTTATCAACCTGAGTACCCAGGTCTCTCACCACAGGTTGTGTGTTTATGGTGTTGCTGTTGATGTGGTAATCAGTAGGTGACATGTTTTTGCTGGATGGTATGATGATACTTTCTTTGCATTTAGCTTGAGGCCATGGCTTTGGCACCAGTCATTAGTTACTGTGAGACTATATTGCAGTATGTTAACATCATTTGGGGAGTCAATGACAGCACTCAACTTACAGTCATCCACAAACTTGGTCAGTCACAGGCCTTTTGTCTTTGCCTGGACCTCTGACAAGTAAATGCCATGTAGTAGGAGTCCCAGGACAGATCCCTGGGGGACTCCACTATTGACAGATCTGCTATCGGAGGTGGAGGCACCTATTTTGACCTTGAAGGTTCTGTCAGTGAACTATTTGGACACCCACCTGATCAAATAGGAATTTACCCCCAGTTGTCTTAGCTTTTCAATGATGCCTCAGTGGGGGATTGTGTCAAAGGCCTTGTCCAAGTCAAGGTAAGCTGCATGTACTGACTTTCCTTCATCCAGGGCCTTTGTGACAGTCTCAAAGAAGTCTACCAGGTTCAACAGGCAAGATCTGTCCTTGACGAATCTGAACTGGGTGGGTCAAGTGCTTGGAGATTGCCTATGTCCTTTTTATGAGCTCCATAATAATATGCTCCATGGCTTTACAGATTAGACTTGTCAAGCTAATGGGATGATAGTTTCCAGAGTCAGTGGCATCATCTTTGTGCAAAGGGATGACTATGGGAGTTCTCCACTCTGCTGGGATGAAGCCTGTACTTAGGCTGTGGTTGAATAGATTGCTCAATGGTGAAGCCAGCTCTTGCTGGAGGTAGTGCAGAATACAGCCTGGGATACTATCAGGTCCCATGGAAGCTGTGTTCTTTGCCTTGGATAGGGCCTTTAACACATGATCTACAGAGATGTACAGAACAAGTATTGGGGATGTTGAAAGGTCCTTTGGGGGCAGGGGGGTGAAGTTTGCATTGAACTTATCTGCTAGCAGGTTGGATAAGTCAACAGATCAGTGTAGGAGGTACTGTTAAGTAGTAATTTGGAACAAACCTGGGCTTTGCCATTGAGGTTCCTGACATAACTGAAGAAGGCTTTGTGGTCTCCCTTTGATTTGGAGTCTAGTTTTGATTCATAATTGGCTTTGGAAGTTTTCAGTAATGATCTAATTTGCTTATTGAGGCTAAGGAGGGAGTTTTTCCAATTTGGAATTTGTTCCTTTTTGCCTTTGGACAACAGTTTCTTCCTTTTGTTGTAAAGTCTGTTGATAGAGGATGTCCATCAAACAGGTTTGTGTTTCCTTGAGGAGCAGGTTTTAGTTCTTTTGGGTATGCTTGTATACTACACTGGCATACTGTTCAGCTTAGTTGTCTGCATCCTCTGAGGGGGGTGGTGGTGTGAAGCTACAGATACCCTCCCTTAGGAGGTTGTAGTCAGATTTTGAGAAGTTTTTTAGCTTGGTTATGGCTGGGAGGAGTTGGGCGGGATAGAAACTTCAAACGAGACAGTCCGATGATCTGATCTTACCAGGGAAGAACATACTATGGGACTGGTGCAGCAATTGCCCATGTTGGTGAGAACCAGGTCCTGAATGTTATCTCCCCTTGTGAGGCATGAGATGAGGTCATCTAGTGCACTAGAATTGATGAAGCCAAGGAATCGTTGAGTGAGTGTATTAGTGCAGGAATTTTTCACCCAGACTATGGTGGGGTAGTTGAAGTCACAAAAGACCAAGGTGTTAGGGGGTACCTTAATGGAGTAAAGTAGTTCCAGGTAATAGGAGTGGGTGTCCTGAGTCATGAAGGGGGGGTCTATGGCTGGCTGTATCTTGGATGGGTGTTTTGCCAACTGTCAGTTGCACCTGGAGTATTTCCAGTGTGTCAGGCTGGCAAACCATTCTGGAAGTGTGCCTGTCCTTAATGAAGATAGAGACTCCACCACCCTTAGTCTTCCCAACCTCATTTTGGGGTCAGAATGTGTGGGATGAGTTTAAGGGAGGGATGTTCTCCGCAGTACTGAACCAAATTTCCATGATTGCACAGACATCGGCATCTTCCAGTGCAAGGAGAGCCTCCAGTGAGTGCATTTTTAGGTTAAGGCTCCTAATGCTAAGCAGCATGACCTTCAATTTGCTTTTTGACAGATCTTTTAAGTTGGAAGATTTGTCTTTGGGTCATTGCCTAAAAAAGGCAAATTGGGTGAGGCAAGAGCCTTGGCCAGGATCCGGAGTCCCAGTGGTGACCGTTGGAGGCCATCTCTGGCAAAGCATTGAAGCCCATCAACCATGTCATCCCAGGCAAACAGATACGGGATCCCCTTGGAATGACACCAGAAACTAAGCTAAATGTTAAAGTCAAATTATTTTTGTTGGTATTGTGGTAACATTCTTCATGAATGTAGGATGCTGCTTAGGGCTATGGTTATACCTGCCTGGGACACATACTCTGAGAACTCAACCATGTCTGTCTTCATATACTCCAGGGAGGTATGTCTCAAGTCATTCACAATAATATGGATAATGACAGAGTCGTACTTGTACTTGTGGAGAGACTTAAGTGCGTGTGTGATGTTGTGTTGCAGATTTTGACACCAGACAGACAACTGACCGTGATCTTCTCCTTGTCAAGCCTGGTGAGGGGGACATTGGTATGTCTCACAATTGAGTCGACAATGACTAGAACTCTGAATCTCTCAGTACTTTCACTTTCCTCTTGTTTTCGCCTCACTGCCTCATTACTACTGATATCCAGCTCACGTAATGTAGTACATATATTTTGCAAACATTCGCCAAGTATCTGATGTAATTGCTGTTATTCACAGACTGCCATAAATGCTAAATATTACTTTCTGTATAGATTCTAGTTTAAGTCCTGCAACACTGACTTTGTGTAATCTATTTACTTTGTTTACATTTTTAACCCCAGGCTCAACTTGAAAATATTTCATTAAGGCTATCCACTTAATAAATAAAATAAAACTGAAAACACTACAAATCAACTTGTCAGCTACCATTTGCAGTCTTTTAGATATAGTAAAGATTCTGTTGCCTTGTGATATCAAGAAGTTAAATCTTGAAATCTTAAAAAGCATAAAGATAAACTTAAAACAGAAGAACATAAGGCCTTATTTTTCTGATACCAAACAAACTGACCAAAATCAGATAACTTTTTATAAATGAAGTTCATGGTAACCAAAAAATGTAACAAGAGTTAAAAGCTTGTAGAGAAGTAATCGATGGTTAAGTAATGCATCTACATATGAAATTATATGATAGGAGTTCTGCACCCAAAAACTGAACAAAATTTTTGTTTAGAGAAAGGAGTGGAGAAAACATCCATATGCTTGAGGGGATGTATGTTTCAAAAAGAAGTTTTGATGTATATTTTAAGTAATTTATTATACTGTATTATGATTCCTTCCTGGTCTTACAATGATGCAATCTGAAAAGGAACAATTTTCCATTTTAATTTTTTGTGGTTTTCTCCTACTTTAACAAACCTTATTAACTTTATAAAAGTTCCTTTGTAAGCAGCTTTAGATTATATAACTGCTATGCAACTGTAACTTTCAAACTCTGAATTATGGTACAAACTCTTTGAATCATGGTAAATCAAATGTAGCAAATGTTCTACATTATACCTTTGAACAAATGATAAAATAATCTGCTTTTGTCAACAGATATATTTATTTACTGATTGGTTGATTGATACATTTATTGACTGATTTTATTTAATATTTGTTAGCAGTGGTAATGGGCTGATTCCTAAGGATCTATTTAAGTCAGCACATCTTGATTATAAAGCAATACTTCAATAAGAATTCAGTAAAACAAAGGTTGGTATTCATAATTATTAACGCGAATGTGTTAGGGAATGTGGGGCAATCACAGACAGGTGCAACTGAGCCACAATTCATAGACGCCATTTAAAGCAATTCATGGAAGTTATGCAAATGAGCAAATAATGCACTGGTAATGAGAAACACTGTAAATTATTGTATGCTAATTAAGACTAATTTATGTCATTTGCAAACTATAGTCATTTTTTCCCACTTTCCCACGCTTGTCATAGATGGACTATAGAAAGGGAAGCCTTGCCAAATGTATCAGAGTTGCAGTTGGTGAAAATGTCATCCCTTAGGGTGAGCTTTGCTATTTTTAGGTCAGAGCTACTTGCCCTGGACATGCCAAAACTACTTGCAGCCAGTGGTGCTCACCTGCCAAGAAGGTGAAAACATAAGTAAGATATTATTTACAATAACCTCGATAATCAAGAAATCCTTGACAGGTTTAGAGTGATTAGGGACATTATAAAAGTCTTAGTGGGTACATTTGACCCTCATAGGGGCAGTGGATGAATGACTGGACTTCCTATTCCTATGGATACCAAAGTATTTATAGCCCTCACTATACTTACAATGTAGACCTTCCATACACAGTCTGGGGACACCTTGGGGATTTCAGAGACTTTTGCTTTTAGGATATTGAAAGAGTTCCTGGATGTGCTCTTGGCACATGTGGATCACTACATCTATTCGCCAGTGTCACTTTAGACCAAAGCTCAGACTATCCATGCCTCTTATGGGATGGCACATTATCCTGAGGTCGACAACGCAATAGAATGCACCCATGTCACAATTAAGGCCGCTCTTGGTCTACAGGGTGAGCTGTACCATAATAAGAAGGGTTATCATTCCATCAGCTGACAAGCAGTGTGTGATGCAGGGGGGTCCATCACCAACATCTCTGCCCAGCATCCTGGCACTGCCCATGATTCTCATACTTAAAACATTAGCTTACTGTACCACCTCTTCCTGCATGGTAGGATGCTCAGTGGTCATCCTGTTGGTAAGCTGAATTATTTTCTTTTTTTGAGTGAGTAGTTATTCATGTTAAAAATAATGCATATTAATCTGTATTTTCTTATTTTGTTTCCCTTCCCCCCTCTTTCTTTCTGTTTTTTTTTAAGAGGATGGTGGATGTTCAGTGGATCCATGGCTCATGACTCCTGTGAGAAATTTGTGTGTAGCTGTGGAGGGGACATATACCACATCTCTATCTGAGACCCATATTGTGACTGAAAGAGTGTTTGGCCTCAAGAAGAGCCATTTCAGGTCCTTTGATGTGTCTGGGGGAGCCCTTCGGTATGACCCAGCTACTTCATGTAGGATGTGCACTGCCTGCTGTATTCTGCATAACATGATGATGTGCCAGTCAGGTGGTGAAGTGACTCATGGTGTCACTGCAGCTCTCTGTTGTAGTTCCACTATAACTAATGATGACCAGCTGCCAGTGGTACTAAGGGACCCCATGTGACAGGCTCATGCACAGCATGCAGCTTCACAGGTTAAGAGGTGACATCTAGTTCCTTTTTACAAAAAACACACAGTATAACTGATGCATGTGGTGATACCCGTGGGTTATGCTGTCTGGTGTGTAGTCCATGGCTATGGTGTGTGGTGCATGGCCTGTGGCTATGCTATGTGGTGCATGGTCTGTGGCTATGCTGTGTGGTGTTTTGTCTGTGGCTATGCTGTGCAGTGTGTGGCCTGTGGCTATGCTGTGTGGTGTGTGGTTTGTGGCTATGCTGTGTGGTGCATGCTCTGTGGCTATGCTGTGTGTTTTGTGGTCTGTGGCTATGCTGTGTGGTGCATGGTCTGTAGCTATGCTGTGTGGTGTGTGGTCTGTGGCAATGAGTGTGGTAGATGGTCTGTGGCTATGCTGTGTAGTGCACGGTCTGCAGCTATGCTGTGTGGTGCGTGGTCTATGGTGATGCTGTGTGGTTGATGGTCTTTAGCTATGCTGAGTGGTGCATGGTCTACTGTCAGTGTTCATTTGACATTGTCTCTCATTTAATTTTTGATTACTAGCCATTTTCCTGATTTCTGTTCAGTGATGCTGAAAGACAGGAAATCAATATGTCAACAGTTGCACATGCTGTATTTGATATTTTTTTTGTTTAATTAGTTATTTACAATACAATATAAAGTGGTGCTGTCAGCAGTGAAAAAATGCTGTTTGCAATTTCTGTGTAATGTATTATGTTGCACATTAGATTTCTTTCTTACTATCATTCAAAATATGTATGAGCTCAGAAACTTTCTTCATTTGTGCAGTGATGAGGGTGTATGGGCAGCAATTAAGTGTACCTGGCAGGACAGTTATTTCAGTGTGTCATTTCTGTGTGATGCAGGGGACCTGGAAATGTTTGCTTATTGCTATTTTTATTTCTTATGTAATGGTATATAACACTAATACATGTATCATTGTTTTTGCTAGTGTTAAACTATGTATATAACACATAACACGTGTACAATAGACTTTCCTCCTCCCACAATACAATTGCATTTAAATGGAAATTTACAAGATACAAGATTACAGTTTCTGAACGTTGTGAAAGGGATAGCTGGAAAAAGAATACCTTCACATATATGGCCACCCCTACCCCAAGTAAACCTTATTTCCAGTACACAAATACACTTATCAATGAATGTAAGTCATGGTAGCTCCAGATCAAATGTGTCATACACATCTCCTACTGACAGGCCTTGTGATGGCGCAACTGATATGTAGGACAGGCTACCATGAAAACTGTAAGGTAAGTTAGTGCAATGGTGTGATCTAGAGGAGGAAGGGAATGCAGCTGTCAGTGACCCTCTGCTGCATAACCATGACCTTGACCTAGAGCATGAGATTTTCCTTGGTGTAGATAACAATTGACATGGCCTGTGAGAAACTTGCTGCGATTGTTCACTCTGAGTGCTGATGTTACTGTCTTTTTTTTTCACAAAATATTTTTTTTATTATTTCAAATAAGATGTCTTAAACATTACATGAAATAAAGATAAATAACATATTTACAATTCTAAAACATTACTAACATCAAACCATTATATAACTATTTACATTGGTGTCTATGCAAATAACATTGACATTCTATATTATATAAAGTTAGAAACATAAGATGATATATCTTCTTCGATCTTTTCGAGTATTTCCAGTACTTTCATCCAAGAGTAATAGTAAGAAGTAGATCTTTTAGTTCTGTTCTTCACTGTTAATATTTCCATGTGAGCAACTGTTGTTGTTAAAGTCTCAAATTCCTTGAACGTAGGCGAAGCCTCATTTTTCCAGTGTATAGTTATGATTTTACGTGAAATTGCCAATAGTGACCATAGGATTTTAGTGTCTTTTTTGGTACACAGTTTGGAATAGGAGAGTTGAATAAAATTAAAGACTTTGTTAATTGAAAATTATCATTATAAACAGTCTGAAAAAAATAGTTAATGGATTTCTAGTACATATTGAGACATATACATTCATAAAAAACATACTGCCAATCTGCTTTTATCTTGGTATGGCATCACCAACATTGATCTTCAATAGAATACATTTTGGCTAACCTATGTGGTGTATAGAAACTTCTGTGTAGATATCTCCAAGTGAATAATTGCCAGTATTTTGATAATGTAGAAAATTTGGAAGATTTTAGAATATTACTTTTTTCTTCTTCAACTGGAGGATGGTTGTTTATTAAAGTATAATAATCCCAATATGATTTTTCATGATAGTTTTTTGTTTTTTTAACAATTTTATAGATATTAGACAAATAACCTGTACCCTGATAAGGCTGTTTTGTGATAAGAATAAGGTATTCAATGAGTTTTGGAGCTTCATGTCTAACTGAAGGTTGCATTTGTTCTATTTTATTTATAAGAAAATGCCTTAGATTTTGTAAAAATAGCCAATTGTCTTTATTTATATTATAATTATAAATTATCTGTTCCTTTGTTAGAATTTTCCCTTTCTCTATAAGTTGATGCCAAAAGAGTAATGTTTCTTCTTTAAGTATATTTATTTTAGATATTTGGAATGTATCTAGAATATTTGGTGTAAAAGCTATAGGGAAAATAAGAAAAATCCACAAATGAATATTTGGTATTTTGTTTATATATGTTTTGAACACTGAAAATGTAGAGCTTACATATTTCGATGGCAATTTATTAATATTATTCCTTTTCCCTAAAAAATAATCTTTTAACATCCATATAAGGGGTGATGGTATTACTGTTAAGTTGTCTTGTATGTGATTATAATTGATTTCTATGTAAATTTGCTCATGGGCTTGTTTCCATATAGGTGTGTATGAATTATTTAACCATAGTGTTATGTTTTTAATAACAGATGAGGTAATATATAAATCAATATCCGGTAAATTAATTCCACCATCTTCCCAATCTGGCAAATGTTTATTTAAGGCTATGCAGGGTTTATTTGGAAACCATAGAAAATTTAAAATTAGTTTATTGTATCTTTGAATAATATATTTGGGAGGTGGCAATGAAAAATTTTGTATTAAGTATAATATTTTGGGAAATATGATTATTTTAATAAGATATAATCTGTCTGCTGTTGAAAATATATATTTATTCCAGTAACCAGTTGTTTGTTCTATTTTGTCTAGTATTTTATTATAGTTAAATATTAGAGAATCTGTTAATTCATTGAGTAGATTTATTCCCAGATATAATAATTTACTTTCTGTTACTATATATTTGGAAAATCTTTTGTTTATATTATTTTTTTCATAATCCAATACTGGAATAGTTTTATTGATCCACTTCACATAAAGAACGCTGACAACCATCAAAAGACAACTGACACTAATAATGTGTCTCTAAGGATTTTATATGTTTTATCAATAAAATATTAGAAAGATTTAATACAATCTTTTTAAAGAAGATTTTTAATGTGAATTTAAATGCTTTTTTTGTAATGTGAAATGCTCAACATAATCAAATAAGAATCAATAGAGAAAAATGTGTGGTTCAACTTTTTAACTTTTTTTTTTTTTCTTTTTTTTTTTTACAATTTTTTTTCAAAAATTTTACTATAATTTTTATTTAAAATTGAATCAATGAATTAATTAGAGATATATAAGCAAGGCTAGGATTTTTTAAGTTATCTCTGATGACTCTAACGGAGGGGAAGACGAGTGGGAAGAACAGCATTAATGTTATTGCTTTATGTTTCATTTCACACTTGTTTCTTCAGTTTTCTTTGCCGTGTTGTCAAAGCCTCTTTATGAAGTGGATCAATAAAACTGTGTTTTACCAAAGGCTACCAGTATTTCCATAACCTTTTGGATTTTTTTTTTTACAATTACAGGGCATAATTTTAGTTTTGTTTTCATTAAATTTTAAGTCTGAAATATTTTGAAATTTATTCATGGAGTTAAATAGAGCATTCAAAGACTCATTTGCATCTGAGAGAGTTAATAGTATGTCATCAGCAAAGAGTTGGATTTTAAGGTTTAACATTTTATTAATACAAATGCCCTTTATGTTATTGTTTGATCTGATTTGATTTGCAAAGGGTTCTATGAGTAATGCAAATAACAATGGTGATAAAGGGCAACCTTGTTTAGTTCCCTTTTTGATTGTTATAGGGCTTGATCTATATGATCCCAGTTTAACATATGCAGTAGATTTTTCATATAGTATTTGGATAAGATTATTAAAATTAGAAGGAAAGTTATATTCTTTTAAAACTAGTGAAAGAAAGTTCCAGTTAACCAAATCAAAAGCTTTATTAATATCTAATGAGATTACATTTAAATCTAGGACTTTATGTTTGCTATAATCTATTAATGTTAGTATTCTTTTAATATTATCTAAAGTATTTCTTCCTTTAATAAAACCTGTTTGATCTTTGTGAATTAAGAAAGGAAGAAAGTGTTTGATCCTATTCATGTATATAGCCATAAACATCTTATAGTCTATATTGAGTAATGATATTGGCCTATATGAGGAACACTGCTTCTCATCTTTATCTGGTTTGATAATTGGGGATATCAATGAATATTTCCAAGAGGGTGGTATATTCAAATCTTTATTGGCTATATCATATACTTTTAATAATAAAGATATGGCTTGATTGGGTATTAATTTATACATTTCTGGTAGCATATTGTCTGGGCCAGGTGCTTTATTTGTCTTGAGCTTTTAATTTGTGATTTTAATTCTGTCATATTGATTGGTTTGTTTATAATGTCTATTTGTTCTTGTGTTAATTTAATATGAATATTGTTTTCTAAGTATTTTTTTATATCCTTAGTAGGTGTATCTTGAGTATTTATGGAATTATCAATGTTAAATTAGAGTCTGAATGCTTCTAAAATATCATTTAGTTCCGTAACTCTTTTGTTAGTATTAGGAATAAATATTTATTTTATTTGCTTAGATTTAATTATTTTTTTGTTCTATTAGTTAAGTAGGTGTGCTGAATAGTAGAGTATGAGTTTATTTTTATCTTTTCTAAGTTAATCATAATCTGATGATGTAGCAATTCTGTATACTTCTTATTGATTTGTGTAAGTTCTTGAACTTGAGTAGCATTACCCTTTTGTATTTCCAGTTTCAATTTATCTGCTTTGTTTTGTAAGTCTAGCATATCTTTATTCCATAACTTCCTTTTATTTATGTACCAGGATAATATCTTCCCATATGTAACTGCTTTTAATGAATCCCAGACATATATTTCTGAAATATCTTCTGTGTAATTTATTTCTAGAAAGTTTTTGATTGTTTCTTCATAAAATTCTTTGAAATCTGTCAATTTTGTGATATAGAAAGGTATCCCGGTAATGGGATTTGAATAAAATGGTGTAAGCTCTATCTCAAAGACTATGGCATTATGATCAGATAAGGGACAATTTATGATTTTGACTTTGTCAATTTTTGTTATTAGGTCATTGGCAACATATATTCTATCAATTCTAGAGTTAGTTTTATATCTATGAGAATAAAATGTGAAGATTAGTGAGTCTGGTTCTGCAAATTCATTTATATCTTTTAAATACAATGTATCTATAAATTTTGATAGTGCTTTAGAGATAGGTTGTTTTCTTCTTTTGGATTTAGAATCTGTATCTTTTTCATTCATTATACAGTTGAAGTCTCCTGCCAATATCAGGCTACCCTTAGTTAAATGAATTATCTATTCAAAATGCTGTTTAACTGTTTTTAATCCTAGACCTGGGATCCAATATAGATTTACTAACGTATAGATTATCTTATTTAACTCTATTGAAACTAGACAAAACATACCTGATGTATCTTGATGAGTAGTAATTATTTTAGGTGTTATAGTTGAGTTGCGAAGTAGTATACCTACACCTCTTTTTTTTGTTTTGTATTAAGAGTTTATTAGTACCGTGTAATTATTAATATTTAAGTTGTTTATATCTCTATCTAATAAGTGTGTCTCTTGTAAAAAGACTATTTGTGGTTTATGTAAGTTTATGTACTTGAATAGGCTTCTCCTTTTATTACTATTATTTAGACCATTAACATTTATGGATAAACATTTCATTTCCTAGTTTTGAGTTTGTTTTATGTGTGAGTTTATGTAAATATTGTTTATTCTTAGTTCCATCTTGGATACAGAATTCAAAAAGTTTTTCTTGTATGATTTTTGCATGTTTCTGTGTGACACCAAAGTGATAGAATAAAAAAAAAAGAACTTCCAAACTTGTAATTCTTAACCTTAAAAACCATTCCCTATCACTATGAGGTAATATACCTCTTTGGTTAGTGAATCTAACCAAATAAACTTTCTACCCTCACAAATAATATTTGGATCAGTTTCTCTTATCCTCTTAGTTTTTAAATAAAGATAATTGAATAATATATTAAGATAATCTAATCAGCTAAAATATATACATATATTCTTTACTCATCTTATTGTAATTCAATAATACTTATTTCTAATCAGGTTTCAAAAAGATACAAATATTTAGATTAAGGTAGTATAATTTCAAAATAATTTAGGGTATTAATAAACATCATGTTAAAATCTATAACTGTATATTTCATACATCTGTTGAAAACTATTTACTGACATTACTGTATAATACAATACCATTGTTGTGCAATTGTTTTAGACCACTCAAGTCTAAAACCAGTGTTTAAATTAATATTTGCAAAGTCATATTGGAATAAAAACATGAATAGTTCTGAAACCACATCATATTTCATGTTTAACATAAACTGAAATGCAATACAATGTACAAGTATATTAATATTTCTTTAGTAGACATTAAATATGTTCCTCTGATTGCATTTTTCAGCTTTTCAAAGACAATTCCCATGGCTGGAGACAACAAGATCACAATTTAGACATCTCCCTTATCCAAGAGACTACTTATAATGTTGTTACTTGATTGAGTGTTTTGTTGTTAACACTTCTATTAACTTTCAGAGGGACTTTGTATAATAAAAACTGGCACAGTACAGAGGTAAAACTGCAGTGCACTTGACCACATTTTTAAAGCAAACATCTATGTATATCACATATTAACACTTACAGCTTAGACTGACACTTAACCAGTGAGTTTATCTGCTGACAATAAGTGCTGGAGATATAATTTTGACTTACTTAACACCAGTAATTTAATCTTATCACTGAATAAAAGTACACAGGAGAACATATCAAAATAATGGAAGCTGCTAAGATTTAAACTATTATGTATGAAAATGTTACAGGTTAAAATTCCTAACCCATTTTGCAGTAAATAGACAAAATGTATTTAAACTATGGGGTAACACCTTTATTATGTTAAAAAGGTGTTTAAGTAGCTTGTTTTTCCTCTAACATCAGAGGATAGCTATGGTGATCCATGCACTGCAAGAGTATTATTTATCCTGGTAATTGCTTTATGACTGTATATAGAAATATTTAATTCAAATCATTAACTGGCATTACAACAATATTTCTCAGAAAAGTTGTTTTATAGTTAATGATTAGATAGAACGCATCATTGAGAGGATACATTTATCAAATGTCAATTGCTTTAGCTATAATATGTGTCCCCTCAAATTAATCCCCAATGAATTTACTGCTTACTAAACTTGCAGACTAATATTGGTATCTTTTCATGTAGTCATATTGGAACATGAAAATACAGGTCTGCTGATTAGGAACAATCAGGCTCTCAACTGCTAGACAATACATTTGTCTGCAGAAAGGTTTAAAAATTACAGTTGCATTGTCAAGCATTTTTGTTTACACTAACAGTAACATGATATACCCACATACACTAGTATTGTGTCATTCTTGATAATGTAAAAAGCCAGGTAATATTATAAGTAGGGTGAAGCCACAGCCAGGTAATATAATAAGAAGAGTACAGCTGCAGTCATTATTCAGATGAGCAAATGGGAACAGCATGAGCCATCTAAGGATGGATAGCTCATTGAATACCTGCCACAATGTATGTTCATAATGCATGGTAACTTAGTAATAAATTAGTGTGTGGGCTAAGCCTCTCCCTCTTCTACTCAAATTAGATTTAATACAATATGTGTGTAGAATGCAGATGCTTCGACAAAGTTCAAAGCTATATGGGATATAAATATTGTATAATTGACACATTGGGTTAATCAACTGTTGTTATGTTACTTATTATAGTTGTTTATATAATTATTGCTTTTACTTTCTCTATCTAGTATATTATACTGTTATTTAAATGTTTGATTTGCTAAATGTACATTTAAGCTTCTTGTTGCATCCCATTTGTCCACTTGAGGGCATATTTTGGTAGCAGGACATTAGTAGTATTTTGTAGGAGCACCAGTGTGGGAAATGGCAATTTTCCTTAAAATAAACCTGTCAGTTCAGCAAAAAACAAAAAACACAATCCAGGGTAAAGTATCACCTCCTAAAAAGTAATATGTATGTCCAAGATGAAAGAGGTAGATACACCAAGACAATCGAAGTCAACCACAATTGTATATCACAGCAACACGAATTTATTGAATAGAGTAAGCGCTTTCACATCTGCCAGGACGCTTCATCAGACTTAATAATTACAACCATTATTTCATTCATTTAAATAGTCTACATCCTCTTATCACAAAGCATATAAATACACTCCTCAATAATGCACAATACTATTGGTGTGTGTATAAAAAAAGCACTCTTACATTAATAAGTATGGACATATGTAAGATACTATGTATATAAAAAATATAGAAAATATATAAAAAAAATAACATATGTAACAAATGTTATACACTTTAAAAACATTAATAAATTATGTACAAGCATATAGAAAAGTACATATAAAAGACTTATATTAACTTGCATTAAAGCTAACCATCATAAAAAATGCTAACCATCATAAAAAATATATAAAAAAGTACTTCACTTACAATGTATATATTAAACCTAGTGTTTCAATGGTCTATCTACAAGAAAAGGTCTCAATGAAATCTTATCATTGAGACCATGACCTCTATCTGCCGATAGTTTAGTAATCCATTTAATCTCTTCTTTTTCAGTTTTGTTACGTATACATCCCAATCTTTCTGTAGTGAAAATATGTTCTATTACCATAAAACTAAAAGAATGTGTACTATCATATTGCATGATATGATTAGTCAGGGCATTGGTCTCATTCTCTCTATTAATAGCATAGACATGTTCCCTTATACATTCCCTAAGTGTTCTATTAGTCATGCCAACATAGAAACAGTGGCATTTCTTACATTGACTAAGATAGACCACATTTCTAGATTTACAGTCTGCATAATGTGAAAATTCATATTTCTTACCAGTATCAGGGTGTATAAACACATTTGAGTTCTTTACAAAAGCACATTGATTGCAACTGCGGCAAGCATAGGTACCTTTCCTTTGTGAGATTACCCCTTCCCTCTTGTTCTTATTATAACATAACAATCTCTTAAGTGACTTGGTATTCTTATAACTAAATGCCGGACTATTACCTACTACATTAGCAATCTTGTCATCTAACTGTAGAATATTCCAATGTCTTTTAATAATGTCTACAACTGAAGTATTGTTATTAGTGTATGGAATAACTATCCTTTTTCCTACATTGTTTATTCCTGTTCCTTACAGTATGGGTAGATGCATTCCTATGTATGTAGGGCAAACCTGTCCCTTCACGTTCCACTTCATGTAATCCTTTAAGATCTCTTCTATGATACCCCCTATCTAAAAATTCTTTCTCTATTCCTATAATCGCTTCAGAGAACACTGAATCTTTACTAGTAATACGTGAGTATCTGATAGCTTGATTTTTAACTATATTCCTGTGTATATGTGGAGGGTGCATGCTGTCCCTGTGTAGGATAGCGTTCTTCCTGCAGGATTTTCTGTATATTTCTGTACTAAGGATACCATTCTCCTTCTCCAATAACACATCCAGAAATTCTATCCTATTCTGTGAAATAGGTTGACTTCGATTGTCTTGGTGTATCTACCTCTTTCATCTTGGACATACATATTACTTTTTAGGAGGTGATACTTTACCCTGGATTGTGTTTTTTGTTTTTTGCTGGTTTGGATTTTTTGAACATACCAGGAACATGACAGAAGAAACCATTTCTACATCCAATGGACTTGAATCAGTAAGGTCACTTGATTTTATGCAGTTGTTAAGCATGGATACTAATCCCCTGTTGAAACTATCTTATGCTGAGTTAGCAAAGATGATACTTACACAGAAGGATTCACCTGTGCAAGTGGAGACCCTACAACTAATGAGGAAACTTGAGGACATTCTCACTAAGATAAAAAATGCTCAATGGCAGAAGAGACATATGGAAGCCTGTATTAAGTTTAAAATTGTTCTTAGAGGTCTTTGAATATTGAAAATGCCCACTTTTGGGGCTACATACCCTGAACTGTTATCAAAGTGGCAGCGACTGAATTTAGAAACTAGTCAGGGTTATATGAAGCTCTTGATAGAGCAGTATTCATATATAGAAACAACACTCCATCAAGAGTCGTTAACAATAGAAAAACGATTGCTGTCTATTCTTACAGACAAACAACTAAATGATTTTCGCCATGACTTAACTATGACTATGCAGGCTTTAGACAATAAACTGTTGCTGCTAAAAAAGAAGAAATTAGAACGCGATTGCTCCGATTTTTCAAGCGGGAACGTCTTTTCGTGGCCAAGGGAGTCCACATGTTCAGCTTATGGTGCTACTACTCCTCACATGGATACGAATAGCGTTGAGCATTCATCGCTATTGAGTCCCTCTATATCCGGTTTGTCAATGTCCTCGTCACTAGACAAGGTGAGTATTGAACCAGGTTCTACTGTGAGACTACTCGCAAATGATATTGTAAACCCAACCAACCTAGGGAAAATGAATGAGCAAGTAGTACGTAGAAGAACTACAAACCTAGAAGGACATTCAGCACCTAATACGGATAATAAAGTGAATAATCTCCATTTTCCCCTGCCATTCAGAATAGAGAACAAACAAGCTTGGAGTCCCCAGTACAAAGGGAGGAAGAGGAAAACTTCAGAAGGACAACTGGAATTCCAACGCAAATCGTTGAGACCAATTCAACGGACCTAGTAGTTAATCTATCTGGGTATGTACTGACATTAGATGAACTCTCTGTCTTAAACAGAGGTTTATCATTTATTCCCTCACAGGATGTGGATGTGAGTGACTTAATAGTGGACATTAAATGTTTTATAAGAAATGTTGGTTTAGCACTACAATTTGGTAATGAAAGTAACAGTTATAACCATGAACGATGCTTTAGTAAACCTTCTGTTTATATACCACCTCAACTTCCTTTACTAGAAAGTTTTGAAAAAGCATGTATGAAGGATTTTTTGGTACAGTTTGAAAATAATGGAAAGAAACCTGAATTTTTTAATTTGACTATGAATGATAAATCAGCTTTGAATAGTTTATGCAATAATAATCTGATAATAATAAGACCAGCAGATAAAGGGGGTGCTACAGTTGTATTAGATAAGATTTACTATGAAAATACAATGAATGAAATGCTATCAGATGATTTGACATATGCTAAACTCAATTTTGTTGATTTAGATAAACTTATTAGGAGCATGCATGCGGATTTGTATGATATGTTAATGTGTGGGATAATAGATGAGAAATTATATAAGTATTTTCTTGTTGAAAAACCTGTTATACCTATGTTTAGAGGTCTCCCCAAGATACATAAGACCATAGACAGACCTCCGCTCAGACCGATAGTCTCAGGTAGAGGCTGGCTAACAGAGAGTACATCGATTTATCTTGAAAAACAACTTAGACCCATAGTGGATTCTACCCCTTCTATTTTACGAGACACCCAACAGTTTTTAGAAACTTTAGCATGTTTTAACCTAGGGAATGAGCTTCAAGACTCTGATTACATGGTAACATTAGATGTTACAGCACTGTTCACCAGCATACCAAATGATATAGGTGTGGACTTCTTAAGGTTATATCTCTTACATAGAGGTTTGAGCAATAGTGATGTTATAAAGATGACTATGCTGTTAGACCTAGTTCTATCAAATAATGTATTTACATTTGGGAAAGAATATTATCTTCAGATTATGGGCATGGCGATGGGTACATCATGCGCCAATTCGTATGCCAACTTAGTATTGGCATATTGGGAATCTACATATATACTTGAACATATGATTTATTCAAAATACATTAAATGCTATAAAAGATTTGTGGACGATGTTTTTTGATTTGGGGCAGTGACCTTAGTAGTTTAGATGAATTTATTACATATATAAATAGCACGACTACGTTTTTGAAGCTAACTAGTACCATCTCACAGAATAGGACGGAGTTTCTAGATGTGTTATTGGAGAAGGAGGATGGTATCCTTAGTACAGAAATATACAGAAAATCCTGCAGGAAGAACGCTATCCTACACAGGGATAGCATGCACCCTCCACATATACACAGGAATATAGTCAAAAACCAAGCCAGGAAGAACGCTATCCTACACAGGGATAGCATGCACCCTCCACATATACACAGGAATATAGTTAAAAATCAAGCTATTAGATACTCACGTATTACTAGTAAAGATTCAGCATTCTCTGGAGCGATTATAGGAATAGAGAAAGAATTTTTAGATAGGGGGTATCATAGAAGAGATCTTAAAGGACTACATGAAGTGGAACGTGAAGGGACAGGTTTGCCCTACATACATAGGAATGCATCTACCCATACTGTAAGGAACAGGAATAAACAATATAGAAAAAGGATAGTTATTCCATACACTAATAACAATACTTCAGTTGTAGACATTATTAAAAGACATTGGAATATTCTACAGTAAGATGACAAGATTGCTAATGTAATAGGTAATAGTCCGGCATTTAGTTATAAGAATACCAAGTCACTTAAGAGATTGTTATGTTATGATAAGAACAAGAGGGAGGGGGTAATCTCACAAAGGAAAGGTACCTATTCTTGCCGCAGTTGCAATCAATGTGCTTTTGTAAAGAACTCAAATGTGTTTATACACCCTGATACTGGTAAGAAATATGAATTTTCACATTATGCAGACTGTAAATCTAGAAATGTGGTCTATCTTAGTCAATGTAAGAAATGCCACTGTTTGTATGTTGGCATGACTAATAGAACACTTAGGGAACGTATAAGGGAACATGTCTATGCTATTAATAGAGAGAATGAGACCAATGCCCTGGCTAATCATATCATGCAATATGATAGTACACATTCTTTTAGTTTTATGGTAATAGAACATATTTCACTACAGAAAGATTGGGATGTATACGTAACAAAACTGAAAAAGAAGAGATTAAATGGATTACTAAACTATCGGCAGATAGAGGTCATGGTCTCAATGATAAGATTTCATTGAGACCTTTTCTTGTAGATAGACCATTGAAACACTAGGTTTAATATATACATTGTAAGCGAAGTACTTTTTTATATATTTTTTATGATGGTTAGCATTTTTTATGATGGTTAGTTTTAATGCAAGTTAATATAAGTCTTTTATATGTACTTCTCTATATGCTTGTACATAATTTATTAATGCTTTTAAAGTGTATAACATTTGTTACATATGTTAGTTTTTTTATATATTTTCTATATTTTTTATATACATAGTATCTTACATATGTCCATACTTATTAATGTAAGAGTGCTTTTTTCATACACACACCAATAGTATTGTGTATTATTGAGGAGTGTAGATATATGCTTTGTGATAGGAGGATGTAGACTATTTAAATGAATGAAATAATGGTTGTAATTATTAAGTCTGATGAAGCGTCCTGGCAGATGTGAAAGCGCTTACTCTATTCAATAAATTCATGTTGCTGTGATATACAATTGTGGTTGACTTTGATTGTCTTGGTGTATCTACCTCTTTCATCTTGGATAAACCTGTCAGTTGCTTGACATTTACTAGTTTCTTTAGAGAATTTGTAAAACAGCAGTGATTTTATTTGCTGATGATTAATTTCTGCTCTTTAAACTCTGCTGTATAAAACATAGTAAGGGATAGTTAAAATGTCTGGAAATCTAAACTGACAGAAAGACAAGAAGATATATGTCCTTATCTATCAAGTTGCTAGAATACATCAGTAGCCATAAACTGAAAGTGCTTCAAAAATATATATCTGTGTATATTTATATGAACATTTTATATTATTTACGTTTCCTTAGAAGGAATTTAGGTTTCTGTATCTTTAAATGTGAACCTAGCTTATTTTCTGACTAGACGGCAATTAGAAAGAGTCAGGGGATGGCGTACACAAGTAAATGCGACAAGCAATAAGTAACTCAAGTTTCTAGTGATGTTTATGGCTGTTAAATTGTCTCGAGAACCAAGCGGGAAAAGGTATGTGTTTTTTTCTTTTTTCTTTTCCCTTCTTTTACTTGGTGACAAACTCATGTAGTGTGCACGCGAGCACTCTAGTTTGCGGAGTAGTGTTCACAACTATCAAACTTTGCATTTTAAACATGCTATGCCTTATTTCTCTACAAAAGAAAAGACAACAGGATATCTAAGCTAGTCACAAGCATCCTTCAACTCCGGATGTCCGGAGCCACAACACACCTGACTTATACCCTCAAAATATCACTTAAAACATATTTTTTCACTGGACTATATCAGTATGTGCATATGGGTCAAAGGCAGATCATCTTTTAAGATTATTTAAAGTAGTCTTATGATACATCCTAACTGAAATACTTCATTTCAAAAGCAACACATTTCTGCCCAGCATTAGCGTTTATCCAAACAGGGACACTTTTAACTTATAAAAAGTAATGCTGTCAGGGATGTAACTGATAATAAGTTATATAGCAGCCATTACTATACCTATTAAGCAATATAACCATATACTGATTAAAATATTATAAGTTAATGAAGATTTTATAAAAAGAAGAGAAAAAATAAAAACAACAAAACACAAAGAGAGAAAATAAATAAATAAATAAATAACTATTTGGGAACATTATTATGCATTGATTACTCTGATTAAGAATATGAAAATAATAGATGGATAATAATGAAAAATAGAGTAATGTTTAAATTATGCTTAGTATATTGATGTGATTTGAGATAAATGTATTTACATTTATGCTAATTTTGACATTTAAAATATAATTGAAAACAGTACCTGTTTTGGTGTAACTTAAAGACAGTAAGAACTTTTCTTTTGTTGTTAGTATTATTATTTAGATTTTTACAGAATATAACATATGTAAGATTATTTGTCCTTTAGTTTTTTTTTCTTTTGCTCAACAGTTTTCCAATTATTTACTTCAGCATTTCTCTTCGGTGTACTTATTGTCCAGTCCATAGATTCTTCATGTGTTAGGATGTTGTTGTTGGTAAGGTATTTTATTGCTGAATCTACTGTTTCAAAGATTTTTATTCCATTTGGTAGAAACACTTTCAGTCTTGCTGGGAATAAAAGATGGACCTTCAGTTGCTTTTTCTTCAAGGTTTTTTTTATTGGTAGAAATTCTTTTCTTTTTGAAACCACCTTTGTAGAATAATAATTGTCAAATCTTATTAATGAATCATTGTATTTGATGGGAGAATTTGCCCAAACATTTCTTAATATAAGATCTTTATCTTGTGTAGAAAAAAGTCTCACAATTATAGATCTCAGCTTGTTCTTACCAGGAGAAGAAGCATTTCCAGAAGCCGCTAGTGATCTATGCGCCCGTTCTATACCATATGAAAGAGCTTCGGGTATTTTTGTTACATCTGGTATCCAGGTGGTAAGAAAGTTTATCATATTGTCCCCTTCAGATTTTTCTGGTAGACCATATATTCTAATATTATTTCTTCTTGTTCGATTTTCCATATCATCAAGCTTTTCTAGTAAATATGTATTCTGTTGAAGTAAGAATTCAGTTTGTTGTTCTTCTATTTGGACTCTAGTGTCAATGTCACTTAATGACTGTTCAATAAGTGATATCTGTCCTTTCTGCTGTGTAAACATTTCTTGAAGCTGTTCCAGTTGTTGTGAGCACTTTTCTTTAAAAGTATCTATTTTATTGTCCATCTTGTCGATTTTTATTGTGAGTTCCTGTATATTTGTAATGAGAGACTGCAGGCCTTTTTTGAGAGAAGAGTCTTGTGCTGTATTCCTTAGATGACTCATGCTGTAAAGCTGATATTGGTGCTGATTTTCCAGTAATTAATTTGACAGGAATTATTCAAGTTCTGACAATAAAATTGTTCTTATAGATGCTCAGAGTTATTAGAAATAAGTTAGTAATAAAAATTTCTTCAAATTAAATATTATTTTGTAAAATTCCTGTCAGGAATTTTATTGAGGTAAGAGAGCTGAAATGAAGTGCAGCTATCAGTTCAGCATCCTAGCCATGCCGATGTTACTGTCTTGAGATCCAGTGTTAGTATTATGTAAGCCCCCCATATATATCTGGGTGGTACCCTGTACCCTTCTCCTGGTAAAACTGATTCCAGCTTGACTCTGGTATTTCGGAACAAGTGCACAAATGGAGGCTGCAACTGATGTCTGGTGTGCCACCATGCACAGCCAGATCACGGTCAAGTGGGGCCCTAGGCAGTGTAATGGATCAGGGCCCACACACACAGAAGCACACACACACTGCCAGTCATTCCAGTGTCCCATTACTTTCCCATTATTCCCCAGTTACCATATACACCGTTCAAGCCTGTCAGTGTGCATACTATTTTCTCATTTACTTCTACAATTAGAGATATTTAAAAATTTTATTTCAGATTTTATAGCACAAACACTGATAGCCATTTGCTAAACAAAACAATTCAGTCTAACAACAAAAACAGACTTAGCATGAACAGTAAGCTTCTCCACCCTTGAAACACACATTCATTGAAATACCATTGAAACCCACATTCAAAGAAAATGCACCTGGCTAGTGGCAGATTAAGTTTACCTTTGTGGTGTTTTCAAACCATAGGCACATTGCACACATTTTCTGGACCATGCATACATGCATGTATTCTTCGATGCACTACTCTGATTATATTACATAATTTTCCTTGTATAATTAATACAGCACCACTTGTTAAAGTGTGTTTTAAAATTGTAGGTTTGAACATTTTTCCAGTAAGGAATGGGTGTCTCAGTGGTGCTGCAGTTGCATTTCACCACACAGCATGAGGTTCTCCATTTTCATTTTTGGCTGGGGTGCCTTTTGTGTGGAGTCTGCATGTCCTCCCTGTATTCATATCGGTTTCCTCCGAAATTACAAAGACATGGGTCTGGAGTGTTTCTCCTTAGGCCTCCACAGAAAATGGGCTCTGTCCCAGTCAGTCTTTCTTGGTAAACAAATGTTAAATAAATATCAGTACTGCGTGGATATGGTGTGGGAGTAGAACTCACAGCTCTTTGCACCAAAGGCAAGTATGCTACCTGTTGAGCAACTAAAACAGCTTCTAAAATTCACAGCATAAACACTGATGATGGCCATTTTCTAAACAATATAATTGCATATTGAAAACAGACTTATCATGAGCAACAGTAAACTTCTCTTCAATTGAAAGACAAAATTCCATGAAAATGCACAGAAAGTCAACATTCCTTGAAATGCACAGAAACTCTAAATTGTTTGAAAATATACTGGAGGGGGGCTAAGATGGAAAGCTGTTAGCAGCACTGAAAGTAGTTTCTGCTTATTTTTATTTTGACAGGATTTTTTATCAGAAAATTCTGCTTATAATCTTTTTTTCACTGGAAAATTAATAAATGAAAAAGCAGTTAGCTATAAGATTTTTACAGAAAAATCTAGTTGGTGATTTTTCTGTTACTTTTTACCTGTCAGAACAACTTAGTACTTCATTACTACATCGAGTCACATTACATGAACTACACAAGAATTGATAATGAAAAAAGAACTGCACTCTATACTAACCAGTATCCAGGATCTTGCAACAAAAATAGATAAACGGAAGATGAAAATGGACAATATTAAAAAAGAAAATAAGAAGCAGGTGGAGCTACTGAATGAGGTGATTAAGCAACAGTCACAGCAAATAACAACTGAAGAAGCAGTAAATGACATGGATGACATGGATGGGAGAGTGGCTAAAAATGAGAATCACACTGAATTTGTTCTTAAGCAGAATTCTGAACTTATACAAAAACAGAAATCTCAAAAGTAGGTCAAGAAGAAATAATATAAGAATCTATGGAATACCACAGAATTAAGAAGACAACATGATTTATTTTAAAAAAGCTGGCTTCCTAAGTCCCTAAACTTACCTGAAGCTCTCTGATTTGGCATTGAGAGACCACATAGATCTCTCTCAAATACTTCACTAAAAAACAATCCACCTTCTCCTAGATCAGTTATAGTTGTATTCATGTCAAGTCAAGATAATGACTTAGTCCTGAAAACAGCCTGGGCTAACTCAACTATAAAAATAAGATACAACTCCATAAGGTTTGATAATGACTATTCCACTTCTATTATGACTAAAAGAAAGGTGTGTGTTCCCTTAATAAAAAAAAAAATAAAGAAAGTAAATATCAAACCACAGCGTGTATTCCTGGCTAAAATAAGAATTTTTTTATCTGAGGGGCAAAAAAGAATTAAACACCTTAAATGAAGCAGTGGAGTTTGTACAAAAAATAAATCTTTGGACAAGACTCGAGATGTGGATTGAATACTGACATGCCACAAGAAATGAATGGAATTTAAAAAAAAAACAAAGTAAAAAAACCTAGAGACTAACGAATGAACTTATACTGGACAACTTGTAAGTTCTTAATATACTCTTGCTGTCAGTAACTTCTAAATAAGAGTGTCATCTGAAACAAGGTAAACACTTTTTTCATTTGACCTTATAGATGTTTTAATACAAAGCTACTTATTCAATTTGATCTACATATAGGTTATTGTTGAATAACGTGAACAAAAGCCAGGGAGCTAGTCCTTCTGAGGTTAAGAATACTATTCATATTCAAATAACAGCTTGAAGTGTCTCATTACTGTATAGTGTAATTAAATTGCATAACATATAAGTTCTACACTAATAATAAGTAAATATTAAATACTTAAAGAAGGACAAACTCTGCAACAATGATATTTTAATGTTGTGTGGTATAGCTATTGTGAATCTGTGTGTGTGTGTGTGTGTGTGTGTGTGTGTGTGTGTGTGTGTGTGTGTGTGTGTGTGTGTGTGTGTGTGTGTGTGTGTGTTTTTTTGCTCTCTCTTCTACAAAATATTTAATTGTTTAAAAAGTATATGGCTTATATAGCATGGTAAACCTGCTTCCCTCAGTGATTCTGATGTTGAATGAAATGTATACTTTTTTCATAAAACAGCTTTACAGTCAATTTTTCATATGAAAGTCAATTTAAAATGGCTTTCTGTATTGTATTGTAGCAGCTCACCTGATGTGATTATAAGCATTTTACAAGTTTAAAAGTGAAGTTAAACACTGTTTTTCCTTCCTGAAGCATATTTAAATGTTTTTCAAGCTTTGGAACATGTCTTGAGCTGTTTCTCTCTCACAGAAGCTTCACAATAATGTCATAGACTTGCTGTAGCTTCAGGAAGAACTCTTTGACCTTTGAACACCCTACAAAACAAGAAATAATTCCACAAGGTCGCAGAGGCAGAAAAGAAGACTAAATTAAACAAGTTGAACATTAAATACAAAGTTTTAATGTTAATAAGTTTAAAATATATATTATTAGGTCTAAATGAAACTCATAAACAGCTTCTTTAGTTTTTTAGCAAAGAATGATGTAAATGTACATTTGATAGTATGGGAATACGTTTGAATATATTTGAACTGCACTGACTTTGCTGTACATATTGTCTTGTCAGTTAATATTTGGTGTCTTACATATGCAGCTTGTTCTTTTTTGAAGCTTCACATCATTAAAATGGGCTATATTATTTTAAAAAATAGTATGTTAGTAAATGAAACTGTTAAAATTTGCATTGTAATACATACAGTAAAAGGAAACAGAACTTTCTTGTAAAAACTGAAATTATACAGTGATATGTGAGTTTATATAATGAATATAATATAGTATGTTTTATTTATATTTGTGTTATAGTTGTGTTTATGGAATATAGAAAATGTAGTTTAAATGTAGTTTATACGTGTTGCTTACTATTTAATTCTTATAGGTAATAAAATAAAATACAATAAAAATAACACTGAAGTAGGTATATTGCTATGCCGATACAGTCATATACTTGATATAAGGATATAAGACAATATATGCAAATTTGTTTATATTTCCTAACATAAAGAGTTAGAAGCACAGTTCCTTTTCATTTATATTGATATTCTATTTACTTAAAGTGGACATTTGTGTTTATCTTATGTGCATAAATACATATTTGTATATATAGTTATGAATGATAGTTCATTAGTGGATAGTTTGACTTGCACACAAATTAATATATTATAGAGAATGATAAATAGCAGATTGGGCATATTTGAAATATATAACAAATATTCTTTGGGTGTCCGGTTATGTTTTATGTGTATTGATTAAAAAAAGATAAAAGGTACATTTTAATTTTAGTTTAAGCATAGTTAAATAGTTATTTAGGTACGCTGTGGTCTGATTTATAACTACTTTAACTGTTTCATTTTTCTGTTTTGTTTCATGTTGATAGTATTAGAAGTCAGGATATAACAAGAATATAATATAATGCATTCTTAGCGTAATATGCTTATATTATAGGTTGAGGTTATCATATTATGGTTTTATATCACAATAAATTTTGTTTCCCATGATTTTGGTTGCAGGTATTCTGGCAATTAGTCCAAAGGAATAAAACCCTGGCAATTACACAGTCCAAAGGAATAAAACCGTGGCAATTACACAGTCCAAAGGAATAAAACCCTGGCAATTACACAGTCCAAAGGAATAAAACCCTGGCAATTACACAGTCCAAAGGAATAAAACCCTGGCAATTACACAGTCCAAAGGAATAAAACCCTGGCAATTACACAGTCCAAAGGAATAAAACCAGAGAATAGTACCATTAGATAAGATGAGGTTCTGACATGATGGCTTTGTGGTGTCAAAAAGACTATGTATTACTTACAAATGATAATTCAGGAACTAAAAGTTAATATGTTATGATTAATATAAGCCTAAAAATTGCATGATTATCTAAAAAAGAGGTTTTGACAATATAATAATGCAAAGGAAATAAGCCTATATGTTTCATGCTAGTGGTATGAGAAATCCTAAAGGTATTATATGACTCATTTAGATATGCAAAAGTCATAAAATATGTTATGAGAGGAGATTTAATAATAATAATAATACTATATTCTTATTTATACATTTGCTTTCTGTAAATATAGAATATTAATGTTATATATAAAAGTAATTTTGCAGTTTTAAGTACATTAAGCTATAGTGGACACATATACAGAAGTAAAGTTAATATGTTTGGACTAACTGAAAATGAGTGAGTTTGAATATTTAACTTTAAATTGGTGTTAGCATTAATTTAGAAGTAGTAACAATAAGATTAGACTAATTTTATGGAAGGCTAAAGAGGAGTTTGTATGATTACATCATCAGACTATGAATGTGTTATTTTATGATAGATTGTACTTTTGTTCTTTGTATTAGTTATTTAGTTTTAGTCATTAGGTTTTTGTCCATGTCAAGGTATGTTATAAATAAAAATATTCTTATCTGTTTTACATCTAAAGTCATATTAATATATAAAGTTTTGTCTAGTATAAATGTCAGTTTATAAATGTATGTCATTGAACATTAATAGTAACCCAGTTAAAATAAGTAGTCTTTTGAAATACATGAAACTTCATAAGATTGGTATTGTCTTTTTGCAAGAAACAGACTTGCTATCCAAAGATGTAGATAGAATGTTCTTAAAAGATTGTTCTTTGCAAGGAACACACTTGTGATCCAAATATGTAGGTAGAATGTTCTTAAAAGATTATTCTATCTTAGTTGGGTCTCACTTTAGAACAAAAAGAAAAGTCACAATTGAATTTTGAGAAAATTCAGTGAATATGCCAAAAGTAATTGATTCTTATTCAGATAAAAATGGGATATTAAATTTGGTGGTAATAGAAATTGAAAAAAAAACATATTATATATTAGTTAACTCTTAATGAATCTCAAGAAATGGAGCAAAGGTCTATAAAAAGTTCTTAGATACTATAGCTCTTTATATGAAGGGTGAAGTAATTATAGCAGGTGATTTTAATTTGAGTTATCTGATGACACCACTGCTAATAGAAAACTTAGATTATCATCAGTTGCAAAACATTTTAATCACTTCATTAATATAATGAACTTTAGAAACATCTAAATCTCTTAATTATACACATTACTCTTTAAATTCGGCACTCAAACCAATATAGACAAGTTTTTTGTCTCAAAAACTTATACTCTAAAGCTGAAGATATAGTAATTATTTTATGTTCATTGACTGACCACAGTGCCATTATGTTTAATCTCATGTTGAAGTCTAGTAATCTAATAATATGTAATAGATGTCCTGCATATATAATAATAAAACTAAGGGTTTTAAAGACTGCTATTTTAATGAAATTAATACCTTCTTAGAGTTTAACAATAATGGAGAGGTTACCAAGAAGTAACCAAGATCATTTTTTACAATTCTTTGAAAGCATATTTAAATAGTAAAATTAAAAACTAGTATCCATGTAAAAGAAGAAAATGGAATAGATAATTAAAAGAGTTACAAGCTAAGATAGATACTTTAAAGTCAAAAACTAAGCCAAATAATCAAACTAATAATTTAGAATTAAAAATCTTAAATGAAAAATATGTGGATATTCTTAGTCATAAGATTCCTATAAATCTAGAAAAAATAAAATGATAATCTTATTCAGTAAATTCTATTAGTTTACAGGGATTGGCCATTAGATCAAAGAAAGTGAATAAATTAAATCATATAAAGGAGATTTCATATAAATATGGAAGTAAAAGTAATACAGTTACCGATTCAGAGGATATAGTAGAATGTTTTAGGGATCATTATGAACAAATAAATAATTATAATAGTAATATGATAAACAGTAATAGTCTTGCAAGCTTGCAAGCTTTCTAAAAGAAAACATTACCAATAAGATAACTAAAGAACAAAACAACTACAAAGAAATAGCATTGATAAACCTTTTTTGCTTTAGGAAATTAAAGATGAAATTAAACATCTTAAAATAAATAAAGCTCCAGGTTTGTATGGACTAATCCCTGAACTATATAAATCGTTGCCAGAAAATATATTAAAGATTTTGGTGAAAGCATTTAATGCTGTTAAATATGTATCAAATGTACCCTCATCCTGGAGATTTTCACTTGTTTCGCCAATACTAAAACAAGATAAAGACCCTAAGTTTTATTCTTTGTATCATCTTATTTCACTTCTAAATATAGATTATACAATGTTTATGTAAATAATGGAAAAGAGACTAAATATTTGGATAAAATTATTAACAATGATCAAACAGGCTTTATATTAAACAAGAGAGTGTATGATAACATTATTAAACTTAACACCTTAATATATTTTGCTAACAAAAAAAACTTTCAATTATAAGTTTAGATTTGGACAAAGCATTTGATTCTGTAAACTGGAATTGTTTAAAGTTCTTGAAGAATATAATTTTTCTGCAGAATTTATAAACTTAATTAAGATGTTATATAACAATGCATCTGCATTTATCAAAATAGTTTCTTTCCTATCTAAATTTTAAAGGGTACAAAACAGGATTGTGCACTTTCTCCATTTTTATTTGCTTTATGTATTGGACCATTTGAAAATCACATCAGATCAAATAAAAATATAAAAGGTTTTTCATTCAATGTGTATTACTCCTATAAAATACAGTTATTTGCAGATGATACATTATTTACTATTGGTAATACTGATTCATCGTTACAACATATAATCAAAGCCATGGGATGTTTTGAAGATATTTCTAGATTGAAATTCAATCATAACAAAACCAACACTTTGTTAATTAACAAAGATCTAAAGTCAGACATAAAAAGTATATGCATTTTAAATGGGATAATAATCAAATTACATATTTGAGAGTTACTATAACTTCAACTAGTAAATAACTAATATCAGTTAACTATACTGAAATAACTAATAAGATTACACAACTAATTTCTTTTCGTGAATATGGAAGATAGGCTCATGCTAATAAAAATGATAATATTAACAAATATTTTATATTCAGTCTTTAATCATATCATCAAATAAAAGTTGTTTTAATAAATTCTGTATTAGTTAAACGTTTATGGTTCTCTAATAAACATAAGAGTTCATTAGAGGTTCATATGAAAAGCTGGGAAGATGGTGATATTAGCTTCCCTAATTTTGATTTGTATTTAAAAGCAGAAAGTATTTAGATTATAGCTCAATGGTTAAATAATTCATATGATTCTAAGTGAAAATTAATTCAAGAAAAAATATTGTTTAGCAATAATAAATTAGTGTTTGATCCACATGTATAGATTGTTTACAATAAATGTTATTGGATATTAAAAATGCATTGTCTGAGTAGTGAAAATAAATGAGTCTCTATCCCACTGATTAATCATATTTTATCAACATGTAGAAGATATATAAATAATAAAAAATAAAAGATCTTGCATTCTTGTTATTTTCCATACAATTCACTATTTAATGTTTAACAACTCATAATCTAAGAAAAATGCTTGATTTTAAAGATAGTAGTTTAAGATTTTGGCACCAGTTTATGCATGGTACCAAAACACATTCAGATGAGTATTTATTAGCCAGATATAATTTACAACAGAATAATTGGTTGAGTCTCCAATGTTGTAAGGATTTTGTAAATGATAAATTAAAAGTGTCCTTAGACACTCTTGTAAAAAATGTCCTAAAAATTTTAGAATTTTTATTTAACATTAACACTAACATAGGTAAGTATAGGTCATATCTATCAAAAATATATAGGATATTAAGAATGAATGGTTCCTTTATAGAAGTAACATTTGGGGATTACTCTACAACAGTGAACAATGCAGAGTTTTCTGAGGTGAATTATTTAAATCTATAAAGGAAAATTCTTTTTCACTGTACTGCAAGTTATTTGCTTGAAAATATCTCCATAGAGCTTTTATTATAACTCCCCATAAGGTTGCAATAATAAACAAAAAATCAAATGTTAATTGGTGGTGATGTGAGAATAATATAGAAGCTGACTGGCTACATGGGATACTAGAATGTAAAATAAAATGTCTATTTTGGAAAGAGTTTAAACTTTTTTGCAAGTGCTGTGGTCAGATAAATGTAACTCATTAATATTGTTTAATGCTCCAATTCCAGAAGTTATTCCAAAAACACAAGTGATTCTTTTATGGTCAATTTTAGTGATTGCAAGGAAATTTATTACTTTAAATTGGAAATGTAAAAATGCCATGCTATTCTCTGAATTGATAAATTTAGCAAAAAGTGAATGCAAGAAAGAATTGCTAACATTAAGATGAGAACACCTAACATCACACATCATTCTATTGCATAGAAAAAAAATTGAGTGATTCACTTGAAAAATACTAATGATATTTGTATTAATTCTTAACAAAAACCTTGATATGGACAATTGTAGATAGTTTTTATGTATGTTTTAATAATATATTTGTTTGTTATATTGTGACTGCTAATAAAAACTGAATAAAACATTTTCAAAAAAAAAAAAAAAAAAGTACACTGGAACGAAACATTGTTTGTAAATGCACCAAAACTCAACAGTCTTTGAAATGTATGTGGCAATGACAGTTTGGCAATTAGTGTAGAGAATTCAGGCTGTAGGGTCCTGTACTGATGGCATAGGGTTTGAGCTTGAATGAGTTAACCAACCTGACACACACACACACACACACACACACACACACAAATGCACCTCTCTATTAACCTACTCTTTCACAAATTATCTATTCTCTGCATTCATCCAAAACAGCAAAAGCATAACTCCAAATCACCAAAAAAAAAAATCACAATCTCCATTTTAGTTAAAAATGTGTGCATCATACTGAAGACACGTAACACTACTAAGGATGTATTCTGTGTGAGTCCCTTAAAAAAGAAATATAATACATGCAGAGTGCATTCTTAAAGAAGAAAAATAAGTTTCTGTGACAGCCTCCAAAGACAGTGGGCCTTAGGGACTGCCTATGTCACCTAGTGCTGGATCTGGCTCTGCCACCATGCTGGATCTGGCTCTGCCACCATGCTACACATCATTGCTACCACAGCATTATCCCTGCTCTTTGCCAATTCAAAGTCGTGTTTGAAATCTTCATGGATACCCTGTAGGACCTTCAACATTTCAAGCTGACTCTGTTGCACTAGTTTGAGACGTAACTATGTCACAGGACATTTCCTGTTATGAGGCCAATGCTTTATGTGTTTCCTGAGGTAGTTCAAAATAATTGTTGAACCTGGCACCTCTTTGCAATGTTGTCACTGCTGGAAATGTGGCCTCAGACTGCCTGCCTTTATCCGCAAACTGACCTTCTTCATGTGGAGATACTGGGATAGATGTGCAGGTTTGTTCCAGGTGTACAAGGATGAGGGGAATGTAACTTCAGCTTATTCCCTTGTGATAAAAGTAATTACACCAAAATCAAAATGCAGTGCTATCTGCCATTGCCACGTATTCCTCCCTCACTGACAGTAGTAAAACAACAATTTCAATACACATCTGTATTTCTGTCTTCTGCACAGTACACATTCTCAGCTGCAATACCAGTTTTCAGGTGGATGGGCAATCCCAAACTTCTGTAATGATGTATTGTTACCTTATTACAATTTCAGTGAAACACTCCACGTCAAACAACTTTCAAGCACTTCAACATAATTAACTAGTCATGCGATGTTATTATTAAATGCAAACTACAGCTACAAATCCATTGCAACTGACCTTTAAAACAGTATGACAGCAACTAATTTACCTCTTAATAAGTATTAATTAGTTTTTAAACTTTTTCTTACTTTTTGATGTCTGTCACCCATCTCAGCTATTCAAGAGCCAATATGGTGCAGCTCAACCTTGCATTATAAGTTCAGGCTGATTTATATATTAAGTATGCAAATTAGACTAATTTACATGCATGTCTATGAATTGTAGTATAACGCAAATGTATTACAAAGTACATCTGCCTATTATGCATTTTCGTCAATTGCGAATGCATGTCACCTAGTACATGAATGAATCTGAAAAAGCTGTGGCTGTGCTGCAGATATTTATGAATTCTGTAGGAGTGTGCAGCAATGCCATGCTGTTTGCAGACATGTGCTGCTTCGATTAACGTTGCCAGTATGAGTATACACTTGAAAATTCAAAATGGAGTCATTTGAATGTCAGGTTGTAATGAATTTGAAGGTTAATCCCTCGCCATCCAAGTACATATGTCACACCCTAATAAGTGATACTTATCAAAAAGTCCTACAAATAAGGCTTCACTAACTCTAAAAAAAGTGATAAAAAAGGAATAGGCCCCACTTTGTTGCATGAAAGCAAATGCTGCTAAAGCAAGACAGAAAAAATTTAAATGTTATGATGAAATATTATTAGCAATACTTACTGTTATTTATTTATTATTTAATTTATTTTACATTTGTTGACCGGGAGAGTCCGACTGGATACATGTCCATTTTCAGCGGAGGCCCGGGGAGAAAAGCTCCACAGATTTAGAACAAATAAGTATGAGATTTATGAGATTTCTACATCGCAAGCAAATATCCATAGGAAAACTCATGGTTTAACAAGACTCCATAGTTTAAAGTTACAAAATACAATATTCATTGATAGTTGCAAGTTTCAACAAAATTCCATAATTTGAAGTTAGAGTAAAGTAGTACTTAGAATTTATTGGTTTATAGTAATAAAATTGATTTAGACAAAGGTAAGTAAGAGGAGGATGAGAGAGGATGTTAGGGTTAGTTTTGTAAGAAGTGATTGGGTTTGAAGCTGGAATGTGTATAATTGTGGACTGTTGGCGTGGGTTATAGATAAACTTAGAAATAATTCATTGGTACTTGTACAGTCAGGTAAGTGTTTCCCTTTAAGAAAAAACATGCGCAACCCAAAAACGTCTTGTAGTTATGTAACTTGCTTAGCGTCATGCACTTTGCAAGAGGAAGGTAAAAAATTAAACCCCGATCTATAACCTGAAGCTTTCAACCTTAAACCTGCCAAAGATAACTTGAATAACAACTGGTATTTCCATAAACATGTGCAACATTTAAGGAGCTGACTTTTTAAAAATATTGTGTAGTAAACTTATAAATTAATTATTAGGTAGTAAAACAGAGTAAAGCAGACATTGTACGCAAAAAAAAACTTGCATGTCAGCTGCATAAATTTCAGAACTTGCATGTCAGCTGCATAAATTTCAGTAATGAGTCTGATATGCAAAGCTATGGAGTGCATCATCATGGACTTAATTAACAAAGATATAGGGAGTCTCCAAAATCCCACGGAATTTGGTTTTGTGAAAGGTAGATCATGCCTGCTCAACCTGGTTGATGACTTTGAGTCAGTCATCAGAGCTGTGGATGAAGGTAAGGCAGTGCATACAGCCTACCTCGATCTGTCCAAGTTATTTGATACCATTCCTCACTCAGGAATTATTGATAAACTCAGCAAACTAGGCATCAACCCCTATATCGTTAGGTGGGTTGCAAATTGGCTCACAGATAGAACCCACAGTGTGAAAGTAGCGGACTCCAAGTCAGACTGCTGACCAGTCATGAGTGGAGTCCCACAGGGATCAGTCCTGGGTCCTCTCCTGTTTGACATCTACTTCTCAGTCCAGACCAACATGGAGGGACTCTAGCTGACCAAATTTACAGACGACTGCAAGCTGGGAGCCATTATTAACTCCCCATGTGATGTAGACATCCTACAGAAAGGCCACACTGAGACCAATGACTGGTATTGAAACCATGGCCTTAAGCTTAATTCCAAAAAATGTATAGTCATCCCATTTGGGAAAAAACTCAGTTCTCACTAATTACCACATCAATGATAGCCCACTGAACACTGAAGGTATTATAAGAGATCTGGGGACACAGGTTGACAGCAACCTCTCCTTCGACCACCACATTGCCACTGTGGTCAGAAAGTCCTTCTATGTGGCACATCTCATCACCAAGGGTTTTGCATCCAGGAAGAAAGAGGTCATCATTTCTCTCTACTCTTCCATTATTAGACCAATCATCGAGTACAATGCCCCATTTGCCATGTACCTCACTAGACACCTGCAACAGTTGGAGAGGCCACAAAAGTACCTCACAAAGAGGATCCTAGGCGTTAAACACATGTCCTACATGGACAGACTCAAAAAACTCCAGCTATTCTCTGTCTCATATCATCTACTAAGAGGTGATCTCTGCTTGACTTACAAAGCCATGTCTGACCCAGTTCTGTTAGAAATGCTGCATCTAAAGAAATCCCAATCCCTCTGCACCACACGCTCCAGAGACCTCAACCTCTTTGCCACAATCAGTAGAACATGCTGGAGGGACAGGTTCATAACCCAGAGACTACCCATGTTCTGGAATAGACTTCCCATACATGTCAAGAAGAGCACCTCACTAGCCCTCATCAAGCAAAATCTTAATGAGCAGATGGGTAATAGAAAGTTCACCCAGGGGATCATTCCAGTGGCTGTACTTGATAGAGGTACTGGGAACTAACAATGGACGGCACAATGCCAGGGCACTTCTATGGGCTAGGCTTGTAAAGGCTCCAGGGACATTAGCCTAGTACACACCTATGAACCTATAATGTGCTATCACTTTTTATTCTTTATAACTTCGACAAATATAGCACTTGGTTTGATCTGTTTATTTTAGTCTAAAGTGCAGCTTTTCTTGAGCAATGAGGAACAAGGAATATAATAAGTTACTGTGGTGTTGCAACTGTATAAACCACTTAATATGTTCTAATGAGGGGCTGTTACAGTCATTAAAGATTGCTCTAAAATAGTTGGCCTTTTCGGACATGATACATGTTGGACATTTACTGTTAATTTCTTTAAAGAGATGTGCCTTTTTTGACATGCTATATGGTAAATGTTTACTGTGATTCCGTTACTCATACCACATTTGAAACAGTGTCGGTCTTTCTAAGAAATTAAGTATATTTTTAGAGTTTTGAATTTTGTATTGATAAGGAAGAATGCAGAGACTGTACTCTTTTTCAGAGATGTTACCAATTTATATTAATCTTTGTTTCTAACATGAGACAGTAACAGTTGGCACACTGAACATTTTTGTATTAATATATATCCACAGGAGTGGAATAGATGACATGTGCAATTATGATCCACTGAAAGTAAAACTACAATTATTTCAGGCATTCCAATTTTTGTATAACTTTCACCACTTTTCATATTGTATTTATTTCAGTTAAACTGATTCTGTGCTGCATTTTTTTCTCCATAGATTGTATTCTGTATGACAGAGAACACTGAATCTTCACACTGATTTAGTTTCCAGCAGTTATTTATTATAATGTTCATATTATTCATTTGACTTACATATTACTATACCATAAGCAGTGTAAGTTACTGTAGCCAGGTTTACAGTTTGTAATGAAAACACTTAACATGATTTTGTTATTCCAACATTAGCATATGATGCCACAAAAATATGAATTTTAACACTTAAATAATGGTCACGTAATTGGACAGTATTATAACCAGTGTACATACAAGACAACAATACTTCTTAATAGGAATTGTTACATCAGTTATAGTAACATTAGTAGCCTGAGTTCTAATAAGTGAAACATGCAGTTGAAAAATCCCCTTTGAACTTTCCATGAATAAAAACATGGATGAAGTATTTTATCTTATACTGAATAGAGCAAAAAACAGTTATACATTTTATTAACAACAGTTTAGCTACATTAGAATTCTTGTTTACCAAATCAGAGAAACAGTAATATACACACAGGGATGATAAACCTCAGTTCTAATGCCTGCAAATATTTCCTGACATCTGACCAGTAAAATGATACTGTGTAACTAAAAGGTTTACAATGTTTGCAATGCGTTGGTTCACCCCATATACTATAACATAGACTCTGGAGTGCATAAATATGCCCAATGACCACCCCAATCATATAAAGCTAACTTAAAGGTTTACAAAGTAAGATTGCTCCTGATTGAGAATGGCAATTCAGTTTATCATTTGACAACAGACAACTTGTCTTCTTGTAATGCCACTTTCCTCTGTCATACATATCAAATTATTTCCTTTAAGGCAAGTCAGTGAGTATAATACTGCTACTCATTGCTATTCTTAGGTATTCATGAAATAATGCTTTATATCCCAAACATAATTTCCCTGTCATTAATGTATAACTGATGGATTATAATCTAGGATGGGGCAATATCTGATCATGGGTCATATTGTTACATTCATCAGATTTCCTTTTAAATGTTATCTGGACACTTTCCATGCTCAACAAGTCATTTACAGAATAAGAAGAAAATAATGAATTATATTCAATAATCAATCTAACATAAGTAATATTTAGCCTTTTTGAGACAGAGACAGGGTTCAATTTAGGTCTGTATCAGGGCAAAACTTGTATTGCTTTATCTTTGACTACTGATGTATTTAATGCATATTTCATATTTGTATTTACATGCAGTCCTAGGTCTTTAATTGTAGGTCCATAGGTAAGTACTAGGCTATCGGCCCCTGGGTCTATATAAGCCTACCCAAAATGGTTCCCTGGCTTTCACCACCCAAGAAAATTATTTTCCTGTGCCTCTGTCAAGCAGTGCCGTGGAAGTGATCCCTGGGGTGAATTTTCTATTGCCCATCCAGTCATCAAGATTTTTCTTAAAGAGGGCCAATGAGGAGCTTTACTTGACATGAATGAGTAGTTTGTTCCAGAGTATGGGAAGTCTCTGGGACAGGAATCTATCCCTCCAGCATGTTCTGTTTATTGTGGTGACAAAGTTTAGGTCCCTGGAGCGTGTGGTTCAGAGAGATTGGGATTTCTTTAAGTGTAGCATGTCCGACAGCTCTGGGTTTGACATAGCTTTGTATGTCAGGCAGAGATCGCCTCTAAGTAGGTGATATGTGACAGAGTAGAGCTGGAGTTTTTGGAGATGGTCTGCCTATGGCAACTGTTTGAGGCTGGTAATCCTCTTAGTGAGGTATTTCTGTGGCCTTTCCAATTGTTGTAGGTGTCTTGTGAGATACATGCCAAGCGGGGCATTGTAGTCTATAATGGGTCTGATGACGGATGAGTAGACAGGAACAATGACCTCCTTTTTTGTAGAGGAGAACCCTTTTGTGATGAGGTGTGCACATAGAAGGATTTCCTGACTACTGTGGTGATGTGGTTATCAAAGGAGATACTACTGACCACCTGTGTCCCAAGGTCTCTTATGACACTTTCAGTGTTTAGTGAGCTACTGCCTATGTGGTAGTTCATGGGTACCGAGTTTTTCCCAAAGGGGATGACAATGCACTTCTTGGCATTGAGCTTGAGGCCATGACTTTGACACCAAGCATCTGTCCCTGTGAGGCCCTTTTGTAGAATGTCTACATCATTAGGTGATTCTATTATGGCTCCCAGTTTGCAGTCATCTTCAAACTTTGTTAGTCAAAGACCTTCTGTGTTGGCCTGCCCTTCAGAGAAGTAGATGCCAAACAGGAGAGGACCCAGGACCAAACCCTGTGATACTCCACTCATCACTGGTCTGAAGTCAGACTTGAATCAGTTACTTTTACTGTGTGGGTTCTGTCAGTGAGCCAGTTGGCCACCCATCCTGGGACATAGGGATTTATGCCCAGTTTTGTGAGTTTATCTATAATTCCAGAGTGGGGGATGGTATTGAAAGCCTTGGCAAGGTCAAGATAGGCTGTGTGCACTACCTTGTCCACGTCTATGGCACTAATGACTGCATCAAAGAAGTCAATCAGGTTTAGTAGACATGATCTACCTTTTGCAAACCCAAACTGAGTGGGATCAAGGGTTTGGAGGTTACCTATGTCTTTGTTTATAAGCTCCAAGATGATACGTTCCATGGCCTTGCAGACCAGGCTCAACAGGCTAATGGGTCAGGCTTGTATATTCTGTACATTAATGTGGTTCCCCAATACAAGATTATTGGTGGAATTTGCCTTACCAAAAAGCATATCTGCACATTTATTATGGTTAATATTATGACCATTATTCAAAAATAAGAGTTAATAGATGCCAAATACATATTAAACATTATAATATCATCAATTGTCATCAAGGCTGCATTGTTGATATTGTCTATATATTTGCAAATACAATATTTTGTGGCATTTAGAAGGGTTGAAAACACAAAATTAAACAAGACATGCCTGAGTCAATAGTGACCCGGTGAGAAAACTGTCCTTTTGTCTTAACACATTCTGTTCTATCCATAACCAGCCTTCAACCCTTTCAATGATATAATAATTTCTATGTCGTGTCATTTAATCATGATATAATAATTTATATGTCATTTAATCATGATATAATAATTTATATGTCATTTAATCATGCTTTCAGTGATTATGTCAAGGATACTATCAACTGTCTTTGCCAAATCAGTATAAACAACATACACTTAAAACTCTTCATCAAAAGCCTTACTTATAGATAGATAAAATTTGAGCAAACTAGTGAAAGTCGATATACCTTTTGTAAATCCATGTTCAGTAACATAAATGCCACTTCCCAGTTTATCAGTATTTATTATCGCTAAAAGACATCTTCCAAAGGTTTTAGCTAAAAGCAATGTTAGGCTTATTGTTCTATAACTGGACACTATGTTGCATCTTCCGCCATATTAAACAGCATCTTTAATACAGGGATCACAGGCCTCTTTAAACTAGCAAAAAAGTTGGCATGTATACAATCTGGACCAGTTCTGCAATCTGCCTTTATTTTCTTTAATGCCAGATTGACCATTTCTTCTGATATCATTCAAAATGTTCTGTTATTTTTATCATGCAATACATTACTATTGCATTTTTTATTCCCCAGTGACACATGTTCAGAAAAATATCTAAAAAGTGTATTAGCAATTTCCTTACTATTGCTAACAATATTTTTATTTTTAAATAAAGGACTAGTATGCCCTGTTCTATGTTCTGCAACATTCACATAATTATAGAACTTTTTCCTGTTAGAATTGGAAGCTAATTTCATTTCATAATGTGCTTTGGCTTTCATTATTTCAGTTTTTAATTTTTGTATAATCTACTAAAGTTAGCTTTCATTAGTCTTGTTTTTTTCTTATAAACATTATATCTTCTTGTCTGTTCTTCTTGAGTATTTTTGATAGGTCAGAGTTCCACTATGGGGGCTAAATCTGTCCTATATTTATTTGACCGAAAAAAATCAAAATTCTGAAGGTAATAATTAATTATATTTTGATGTTGAACTCCTGCCAAAGCAGTGAAATAAGTGATGGTATAGGGAGTTATAGCCAAGCATCTTTACTTCAAGCATCAGGTGTGCAAGTCACATGACACTGAGAAACAGAATGCTAATGACTGTTTTTTGTAGAAAATCCTGATTCCAATGTAATATCTAAATGTCTGCAATGATTCCTTTGTTTTTGGGGAAATCTTCTTTCTTCATATTTGTGCAGCTATGGACCTGGTATATATAAGTTCAGGGGGTATGACAGATTTCCACCCCCTCACTTGTGGGAATACAGGGGCTTGCCTGTGTAAACAGTGCTTGCAGTCTGACATTTCATGCTTTTGTATTTTGGGCATTGGTTATTAATGTTCTAAGTGGGCTAGCTTGCACTACATTTGAATTGTTTTGACTGCTGTTTTAGCTACTTTTCTGTATATATAAAAATAAAATACCTTTCCTGTAACTAATGTAGTCCAGATTCAGATTTGCTGTATCCAGGACTGTATGTAAGTTTCTGAGCTCCCCCCAAGCTTTATGTGTTGGAGAGAAGCCTTCTAGCTTATCAGTGGAAGCAGTAAGCACTAGGTAACCTATCTACCACAAAAGGAGTGGCTCTGGCCCAGAAATTGTAGTTATTGGCCATTTGGGTAGTTTTCCATCTCTCTCAACTTTCTGATTTAAAAGCCCACATTTGCACTTGTTTCCCCCCTTTCCTGTAACTAGTTTAGTCCAGATACAGATTCTTAGTTTTAGCACTTGAATTTGTTTATTCGTGATCAGCACTTGTTCAGAACTTGTAAGCACTAAATAACCTACTAAATACTACAGCGCTCAACCTTCCTCATTACCTAGAGGAAAACAGTTTTGGTACTTACTTTCCTCACTTGCTTAGAGAAAAACAGCTCTTGTACTCACTTTCCTCACTTATCTAGAGGAAAATAGTTTTTTATTCAGGCATGTCCAAGGGTCAGCTCCCAGTGTTCTCTCCTGTCTATCTGGTGAATCTGGGCATCTTGGGGCAATGTAGAAATTGCCTCATGTACACAGACAACCCTCTCCTCCTACCACCCAACACTACAACCTGTGGGAGATGCACTTATCTAGCCAAAGTGGAGGTAAAGCTCTCTCCAATCTAGACTGAACTTGACAGTCAAAAGGAGAAGGTAAACACTTGCACCACACCACACTCATCACATAGTCTCACTAAATCTACACCACTAAAATCCACACATAGAAACACAAAAACATTTGCGGAGGCTCTCAATAATAATCTGCTCAAGCAACAGAGACCTCCAAAGCAGAAATGCAAGGAATCTCCACCCCCCCAAAACAACCCAAATGACACATAGCCTGCAGACTCGGTGTGCCACTCAGCCACAGCCAATAAGGCAAAACAACGTACCCAACACACTAGTCATAGGTGACTCTATAGTCAGGCACACTGATGTCCCACTCACCAGGCTAAACAAGGAGAAGGTTACTGTCAGCTGCCTGTTGGGTGCCAGGATCCGCCACATAACCCACGCACTCAGGTCACTCCACAACAAGTACAAATATGATTCTGTTATTGTCCATGTTGGTATGAATGACCTAAGACGTACCTCCCTGAACTACATGAAAAGAGACATGGAAGAGCTCTCCGATCTTGTAGCCCAGGCAGGTATGACCCTAGCCCTGAGTAGCATTCTGCCATCACCCAGAATGATGCCGCAGTACAAGGACAAAATTATTAACATCAACAATTGGCTAAGCTTCTGGTGCCATTCTAAAGGGATCCAGTATCTGTCTGCCTGGGATGACATGGTCGACAGACCACGATGCTTTGCCAGAGATGGCCTGCAGCTGTCACCCCTGGGATTCCAGATACTGGCTAAGGTTCTTGCCTCCCATATAGTGCCTTTTTTAGGCAAGGTTCAAATGACAAATTCACCACCATAACAGAAACAGGCAAGCAAAAACTGAGGGTGATGCTACTCAATGCTAAAAGTCTAAATCTCAAAATGCACTCACTCGAGGCACTCCTTAAAATGGAGAACATCGATATCTGTGCAGTGACTGAGACCTGGTTCAAGGCTCCAGAGAGCACCCCTCCACTACCAGGCTATAACTCATACCACACTTTTCGGCCATGTAACCTGGACAGGAACACCAAAAGTGGAGGTGTGTCCATATTCATTAAGGATATCCACACCTCCAGGCTAGTTTCTCAGCATAATGCAGCCGAGGTTATCCAAGTGCAACTAACTCTGGGCAAAACTGCAATCCAAATTGTAGCTTGCTACAGATCACCCACTATTCCCCAGGATCCCCACTCCTCTTTTCTTGATGTACTGGAAAATATTAGGGTTCAACCAAACCCCCTTATAATGGGTGATTTCAACTACCCCACCATTAACTGGGAAAACTACTCATGTACCAACTCTTTCACTCAATGCTTTCTGGAATTCATAAACTCCAACGCCCTGGATCAACTTATCCACAGCCCCACCAGGAGCAACAATATCCTAGATCTAGTCATTACCAATATGAGTGACCGGTGTTCCACACCTGAAGTCGACGCCTCATTGGTCCGATCCGACCATACGCTAATTACCCTAGATATCCACATCCTGCCTCCACCTGCCATTAAGGAAACCATGGTAAAAAATTTCTCCAAAGCCAACTTCATGCTTCTTAAGACAGAAGTGGTGAACTTCATGACACCCATGCAGATGGACAATACAGTTACAACTACTGAATCCTACACAATTGCACTTTATAAGCACTTACATGAGTGCATGGATTGTGCTATCCCAAACAGAACCAAGACGCTATCCTCCAAAAAAAGGAAGTCAATCTGGTGGTCCCCTGCCATAAACAAACTGTACAACAGAAGGAAGAAACTCTTGCAAAAGAGAGTAAAATCCCATGAGTGGAGGAGCTCCCTGGTCAGCCTCAGTAAAAAGCTGCGATCCCTGATAAAATCCTCCAAAGCTAGTTACGAAAAAAAAAATCACCACTGATTCTAAAGATATCCACAAAGCATTCTATATCTATGTCAAGAATCTCAATGGTAACATTCAGATCTGCTCTGAGTTACAGCACAATGGCACTAAATATACAGACCCAACTGATATTGCCAACATCCTGGCAGATAGATTCAGTGCTAACTTTAACCCCCTCTCACCCCCTAAAGAGCCCATCTCTATACTGGAAGCATGCAAAGTTCCTGTAATCATGACTGCACAGGTAAAAACCACACTCTCCAAAGCCAAGAACACAGCATCCATCAGACCTGACAACATCCCAGGCTGCGTTCTACATGAACTATAGAATAAACTGACACCCCACCTAATTACCATCTTCAATCATAGCCTCACCTCAGGCTTTGTGCCTGCTGAATGCGCACAGCAACGGTTATCCCACTCCACAATGGTGGAGCCACCACGGACCCTGGGAACTACCACCCCATTAGCCTGACGAGCCTGGTCTGCAAGGCCATGGAATGTATCATCATGGAACTTATAAACAAAGACATTGGTAATCTCCAAACTCTGGATCCCACCCAGTTCAGGTTTGTAAAAGGCAGATCATGTCTCTGAAACCTGATAGACTTCTTTGAAGCAGTCACCAAAGCCGTAGACAAGGGTAAGGTGGTTCATACAGCCTATCTAGATCTTGCCAAGGCTTTCGACACCATCCCCCACTCTGGAATTATAGATAAACTCACTAAACTAGGTATAAATCCCTATGTCACAAGATGGGTTGCCAACTGGCTCACTGACAGAACCCACACTGTGAAAGTAGCAGACTCCAAAGCTGACTTCAGACCAGTGACAAGAGGAGTACCACAGGGTTCAGTCCTGGGTCCTCTCCTGTTTGGTATCTACTTGTCTGAAGTACAGGCTAACACAGAAGGTCTTTGGCTAATGAAGTTCACAGATGACTGCAAACTAGGAGCCATAATCAAAACTCCTAACGATGTGGACATCCTACAAAAGGGCCTCACTAAGACAAATGCCTGGTGTCAAAGCCATGGCCTCAAGCTCAATGCCAAAAAGTGTATTGTCATCCCGTTTGGTAAAAACTATGTACCCATGAACTACAAAATAGGCGGTAGTAGACTTAACACCGAAAGTGTGATAAGAGACCTTGGGGCACAAGTGGACAGCAGTCTCTCCTTTGATAATCACATCGCCACAGTAGCCAGGAAATCCTTCTATGTGGCACACCTCATCACAAAAGGTTTCTCATCCAGAAAAAAAGAGGTCACTGTTCCCCTCTACTCATCACTCATTAGACAAATTATAGAGTACAACGCCCCTTTTGGTATGTACCTCACAAGACATCTACAACAACTGGAAAGGCCACAGAAATACCTCACAAAGAGGATTACCAGACTCAAACAGATGCCCTACGCAGACCGTCTCAAAAAACTCCATCTTTACTCCGTCGCGTATTGCCTACTCAGAGGTGATCTCTGCCTAACATACAAAGCTATGTCAAACCCAGAGCTGTTGGACATGCTCCACTTAAAGAAATCCCAATCCCTCCAAGCTACATGCTCTAGGGACCTAAACCTTGTCACCACAATAAACAGAACATGCTGGAGGGATAGATTCCTGTCCCAGAGACTTCCTATACTCTGGAATAAACTACCTATCTATACCAAACAAAGCTCCTCATTAGCACTCTTCAAGAAAAATCTTGATGATTGGATGGGAAATAGGAAATTCACCCCAGGGATCACCTCTGTGGCTCTGCTCGACAGGGGCACAGGAAAATAATTTTCTTGGGTGGCAAAAGCCAGGGTACCTTTTTGGCTGGGCTTGTATAGGTCCCAGGTTCGATAGCCTAGTAACTACCCATGAACCTATGAACTTAGACTGTCACCTTTTAATCACTCAAAGTTTGGTGTTGGCCCACAGGAGTATCAGTTGGTTTTTATCCTAGGCTGTTTGAAGATTTTTGGTTGGAAAATGTAGGTCCAAACCATCTGTTTTCATTTCCTTTACAAAAGTCTTTTATATTAAAACTAATCTGGAAGAAATTATTCCTGCCTGTGTCTTATGACAGTGTTGTTGCCAGTATCATATGAATTTAATAACGTGTTAATAATGTGTTACATATCCACTTTTGAAATCTTTCTGGAAGTAACTGAGGACTCTTAGGATATTACCCAATCATGCCCTGTATAGTAGGAATGTTTCTTCCCTGTATAAAAGTTGAATTCATAAATGCACTTACGTTTCATGTATGTTCTTCCTTGGATAACTTTTTTTAGCGAAAAGATACATTTACTACTTTCCACCTGACATTGATAATTCCACATAATTAAACAGTCTGCATACAAAAGATAATACAATATGCCTACTTTAACAATAACTTTAGATGAGGAACCAAGAAGACGAAAGTTGTAATAGAGACAACAGACTTACAACAATGTTAGAACTGAATATCTCTTAAATACTTTAATTAATTGGATTAATTAGTTAATTAAAAAGGCAGTCCTAAAAGACAGTCCTAAAAGAACCACTCAACAAACCTACCATTAAAATAAGTTAATTTGACAAAGTAAATTTATCGTAATTTTTAATTAACTAATTAATCCAATTAATTAAAGTATTTAAGAGATATTCAGTTCTAACATTGTTGTAAGTCTGAGGAAGTTCAAAATAACTTTAGATGAGGCATTATGTTTGTCCTCTAATTTTAAAACGTCTCATGTCCAAAAATGTATTTTTGTGGCACTTCTCTTAATGAATTTACCTAGAACCACACCTTCCATCTTTACCATTCATCTAGTTACATCAAAATTATAAAACTAAAAAGCATAATATCTTTAAAGTCCCTCATTCTTCAATGCACTAGTCACATATAACCATGCTCTCCTTACTGAGATGAATGCCTTCCTCTTATTTATTAATGTTCATCTCATCTATTATATTGGTAATAATCTCATCTTTTATTCAGAATTTTCATCAAGATTCATCGTATTCCTTGCTTAATCTATGTATAGCATTTAATATACCTTAACTTTAATTTAAAAAAAAATCTTATTACATTAATATATATATATATATATATATATATATATATATATATATATATATACATAGGTCCCCTTCAAAACATCTAAAACCCATAACATCGAATTTCATAACATCTAACACTACAAATCACATGAAAATAACATCCCTCCACATATAATGATATATAATGACTCCAGTCTGCCAAACATACTTTTTACTACGTTTCTGCAGCAGGGCTTGATACAGTGGGGTTAGGAAATTAACTTTTTCCTACTGTAGTGTGATCTTGGAGTTGATATATTTAATTTACGGGAGAAGCCCCACATAGGGGTGCAGGGGGGCTTGCCCCCCTGCAGAAACGTAGTAAAAAGTGTGTTTGGTAGCTTGGTGTTGTTATATGTGGAGGGGATGTTATTTTCTTGTGATTTGTAGTGTCAGATGTTATGAAATTCGAGGTTATGGGTTTTAGATGTTTTGGGTTTTAAATGTTCTGGTTTCAATGTTATGAAATTAGATGTTATGGGTTTCAAATGTTTCAAAGTAGACCCATATATATAGATATATATATATATACACACACACACACACACACATATATATATATATATATATATATATATATATATATATATATATATATATTATATCTATATATATATGATCTGATTAAAATGGAATGACATTCCTTTAAATATTATTATTATTATTATTATTATTATTATTATTATTATTATTATATAGGGTCTATATCATATGTTCTAAGTTTTATAACTTCGAACATTAAAATATCGAATTTAAATGTTCAAAGTTATAAAACCGAAAAAAAAAAAAAACACACCCCCCGCTCTTTAAATATACCAACTCCGAGACCACACTACAGTGCAGTAAGGGAAAACTTCCCTTTACCACACTATAGTGTGGTCTCAGAGTTGGCTTGCCCCCCTGCCTACACTATTCAGGTAAGTTCCATTTGTTTTGTTTTTTTTTTTTATATGTACAATGTTTGAAACTTTGAACATTTATATTCGATTATTTAACATTCTAAGTTTTCAAACTTTGAATACACAATATAGACCCATTTTATTCCTTGGCAACACATGACCTTAAAATGGCACGTCCTTTCCTCTTTGTTACATGCTTTTTCTATCCGCTATCTGGCAGTTCAGTGTCTGGGATTCTCTCCCCTACCACTTCTGTTTGATAAGTATTAAAACTGCAAATGTTTTTAGATGTGCTGTCATATGAGCTGCTGAATTGGGCAAATCTATATTAGTAAACTGTTTGATTCTTTAATGAAGAAACCCAATGAATAATCATATAACCCAATGAATAATCATATAATAAATTTAAATAAATATAATAAATCTTATAATAAATGGCCGTTCTCATACCCTCAGCTTTCTAGCTGCCCTTGTAAGAAGAAATGGTAAAAAGGCAAACCAAATTTATTTTTGCTCCATTCACTTTTGCTCATCAAATGCCACATAACGGAATAGCTTTAGCATACTGCAACAATGTAATTAATTTAGTCATGGTCATCAATGATTTTGATAGAGTGTAGTACAGAATAAGAAGCTGAAAATACCTGCATCCCAGTTGATACCTGACATTTCTCCATGAATTAAATCCCAAATAAGTCAAAGTTATCTCATCTGCTGGTTGCTCTGATAATGCTGAAATTCATAATGAATAGCTGCTATGTTGCCAAACAAAGCAGAATACACTTTTACAAATATAGACTGTTGAACAAATTGCTGGAATAAAATGTATGTGACCCACCTGTGTGGTTTTCACAAACTACTTTAAAGGACTCTTACAGTAATGCCTCTGCTGTGCATTTTTTTGATAAGGAAAGGAAGACAACTATAATAAGGCAACTGTCCAGTCTCGCAAGAGGCTGACTAGGGTATATTTAAATCTTAAAGCACCTGAACACCAGGCCCTGCATCATAATGTTATCAGCTGTATATATGCTTGTGCACATTTCTTGATTCTAATTGCATCTATGTACTCCTGTTCACACATAACAAAATGAGTCTCTCTTTTGCATTCTCCAAAACACTTCTTGCAAGGAGTAAACCTCCTCACATGCCACAGAAACCCTAATGCGAACAACCCCACAATCGCTAAGCATTCCTCTTTAGGATAGCCCCATATATCTTCCACCATTAATTTAGCAATCTCCCATTTCTTCCATCCCCGTCTACCTCTTAAGTACCCATCATACCACTTGAAGCAGACCCGCTAGATACTCTGAGTTAGACAACCTGTGTCTATGGTTCATATATCATTAGAGACAGTACATTGTTTACCATCCCAAACACATTTACAAACTCTGCCTCATCTGAAAGACAACTTCTAAAATATGGAAGACTGCTTTACTCAGATCCTTCCAAAGCAACCAAATCCATCTAAAGGCTTTAATTTCTGCCCCATCTCCATAGTAATTAGCCAGGGAAAATCCTGGAAAAGATCATATATAATTAACTCTGTTTATACTTACAACAATGCCACCTCATTTATTTAAAACAACATGGCTTCTCGTCAGGTAGAAGTACCATACAATAGCTTTCTTGACCCTGAGTGATGCCTTCAAGCTAAACATGGATAAAGTCAATCCTTTTTATCAGCTGTGCATGCACCTTTGACCTACCAGACCATTCCAACCACTCTTTAACCACACAACTGACATCAGATTTAGTCCAAAAGCCTAAGAATAGTTCCAAAATGTCTTTAGCTCCAGAACCTTCTGGGTAAACATTGCAGCATCATTATCAAGGTCTAGCCTCTCCCACACAGAAATCCAAGAACTATTTCAAAATCAGCTTCTCGTTGTCTGCCTGACTGTCAATAACCTATTGTTAAATTCTTCTTCTTCTTCTTTCTGCTTTTTCCCGGTTAGGGGTTGCCATAGCAGATTACCTGTCTGCTCATGACTGCAGTGGAGTTTTACGGTGTCGAGTTGCCAGCCCGGCGCTCAACCTTCCATGGAAGGCACACACACACACACACACACATGCACTCACACCTAGGGCCAATTTAGAGTGTCCAATTCACCTACTACATGTCTTTGGGATGTGGGAGGAAACCGGAGCACCCGGAGGAAACCCATGCGACCACAGGGAGGACATGCAGACTCCGCACAGAAGGCACCCCAGCTGAGGATCAAACTGGAGAAAGCTATTGTTAAATTCTAACTAAACTAAAACCACAATTTCTTGAGCTCCCTCAAAAATGTGCAAAGAGCCATTTACCTTTGGCATAAAAGAACAAAGCAATCAACCCAGTGAAACAACAGACACCTTTAAATATGAAGGAATCTGTATTTATTTTGCTTTTCTTAAAAGTACTCAATTTTATTTATTCTGCTGCATTTATTACTGCTTAGTAGTAGCCTGATTAAATTGTAACTGTTATTCTAAGTCTTTTGGTTTGAGCACTTGGGCATCATACCGGTTGTTTTACATTAAGAAGGTTTGTGGTCTGCATTGTTGTGGCAGGGCAGGTAGCTTACATCCTTCTAAGCTGGGAATTGATGATTGAAGGCCCAGTGTCTGCTATTCTATAAGTGTATTAGTTCTGGCTTAAGCACTTGGGCTTCAGGCCAGTTATTCTACATTAAGAAGGTTTGTGGTCTGCAACTCTTGTGGGAGGAGAAGCTGGATTCTGCCCTTCTGAGGTGGGAATATCTGGTCACAGGCTTATTGTGCCTGCTTATTTGAACTGTTTCTTTCTGAAATTGGTGTGTCTTGTTGCTGTAGCATAGACCAGATTCAGGCCTGCTGAATCTAGCTTTGTTTGTATAACTTGAGCACTGATCCAGGCCATCGTTTTTGCAGAAGGTTCCCCTGCACCCTAGCAGCAGGAGTGTGCAGTTAGAACTTGTCTGATTGAAGACTGTTGATGCAGGGCTCAGTTTTGAGCTTTTTTCTGGTTAATTGGGTAACTTGTTTAAATCAGTTTATTCATTTTCTATTGTTTTATATATATAAAAAATGCACTTTATCCATCTGCTTTTACTGTATTTGTGTTTGTTCCTACTTTATTACTAGGGGCATTGACTACAACTCTGATCTGCGATATATAACAATAAGTATCCTTTTCTGTGCATTTAAAGTGTTTTTTTTTATTGTATCTGCTTTATTTTCTGAAACAAAAAAAACAAAAAAATATACTTGTTTCCTGCCTTTCTAAGCTAGTATAGTCCAGTTTTCAGGTTAGTGCTGAATTCAGGGCTGTGTTACAAATCACTGTGTTTGCCCATACCTTACTTGGATAGAAGGAAGTTCTCTGTTCACCTGTGAGAGAGGGGAGCTTTGAGCAGCCTATCTGTCCCTGGAAGAGTGATTTCAGCCCAGAAATTAGTAGTTTATTGGCCATTTGGGCTAATTTCTATCTCTTTCATTTCCCTGATATAAATACCGTATTTGCCCGGTTTGCGCACCGGGCAGCGCCGGTTAGCAAGGGTAAAACTATTCCCAGCTCCACAAAGTCTCCTCTTCAATTTTTCCCTTGGAACTGGACAAACTTTCAACTTAAGCACTCAAGCCATACATTTCTCAGCCTGGCACTTACTCAAAACTTATAGCAAGCACTTATAAAGCCTAGCACTAGACCCTCCTGTACTGTACAGAAGGACAAGGCTCTCTATTCGACCTAACCAGCCATCCAGTAAAACAGTTCACTGTACCTATCCAGGCGTGTCCAAAGGGCAGCTTCAGGTGTACTCTCAAGTCCAACTGGTGAATCTGGGCATTTTGAGGCAATGTTACAACTGCCTCATGTACACAGACAACCCCGTCCTCCTATCACCAAACACTAATACATGTGAGAGATGCAATTATACAACCAAACTGAAGGCTAAGGTCTCTCAACCCAAGACTGGATCAGACAGTCAAGAGGAGAAGGGAAATACTTGCATCAGACCACCAGTCTCAAATAAACCCATTAAAGCAGCACTGGAAAAAAACACGCATAAATACATGAAAACATACTCGGAGGTTCTAAATAAAAATCTGCAAAACCAACAGAGACCTCCAAAGCAAACATCCAAGCAACCTCAACCCCCCCCCAACACAAACCATGAAACACATACTTCACAAAACCAGTGTGCCTTGCAATCACAGCCCTTAAGGCAAAATAACATACCCAACATACTAGTAATAGGTGACTCTATAGGCAGGCACACTGACGTCCCACTCACTAGTCTGAATAAGGATAAGGTTACTGTTAGCTGCCTGTTGGGCGCCAGGATCCGCCACATAACACAAGCACTCAGGTCACTCCAGAACAAGTACAAATATGACTCTGTCATTGTCCATGTTGGTGTGAATGACCTGAGCCGTACCTCTCTGGACTACATGAAAAGAGACTCTGATCACATAGCCCAGGCCGGTATGACCCTGACCCTGAGTAGCATCCTGCCCTCACTAAGAATTATACCATGGTATAAAGAAAAAATTCTCGATTTCAACAATTGGATAAGTGTCTGGTGTCATTCAAAGGGGATCCAGTGTCTGTTCGCCTGGGATGACATGCTCGACAAGCCACTCTGCTTCACTAGAGACAGCTTGCACCTGTCACCCTTAGGCTTTTGAATACTGGCCAAGGCTCTTGCCACCCCCATAGTGCCCTTTTTAGGCAAGGCACAAAAGACAAACCCACCGCTGTAAATAGCACAAATAACAAAAAACTGAGGGTAATGCAACTCAATGCCAGAAGTCTGAACCTCAAAATGCATGCACTCAAGGCACTCCTCAGTATGGAGAAAATCGATATATGTGCAGTAACAGAAACCTGGTTTAAGGCTCCAGAGAGCACCCCAGCACTACCAGGCTACAACTCATACCATACATTTCAGTCACAGAACCCAAACTGAAATACAAAAGGTGGGGGTATATCCATATTCATCAAGGTTACCCACACCTCCAGGTTAGTGGCACAGCACAATGCTTCAGAGATCATCCACGTGCAACTAACAATGGGCAAAACTGCAATTCAAATTGTAACTTGCTACAGATCACCCACCATGTCCCGGGACCCCCATTCTGCATTTCTGGAAACACTGGGAAACATAAATGTCCTACCAAACACCCTAATATTGGGTGATTTCAATTACCCAAACATTAACTGGGAGAACTACTCAAGTACTAACTCCCTTTCCCAACATTTCCTAGAATTTATAAACTCAAACGCCCTGGTTCAACTGGTCAACACTCTGACCAGAGGTGACAACATATTGGACCTGGTCATCACCAACATGGGTGACCGGTGTTCCACACCAGAGGTCAACACCTCGCTGGTTAGATCTGACCATAAACAAATCACTTTGGATATCCACATTATGCCCCCTCCCTCGGACAAGAAAATCACCATGAAAAACTTTTCAAAAGCAAACTTCACGTTACTTAAGACCAAGGTGGAAAGTTTCAAAGCCCCCATGCTGAAGGATAATGCTGTCCAAGCTGCAAAATCCTTTACTAATGCATTCTACGGGCACCTACAAGAATGCATGGATCATGCCATCCCAAGCAAAACCAAGACTCACTCCTCCAAGAAAAGGAAACCAGTCTGGTGGACTCCTACTATAAACAAGCTATACAATAGAAGGAGGAAACTAGTACAGAAAAGAGTAAAATCCCAAGAAGGGAAGACACCCCTGATCAATATCAGCAAGAAACTACGATCCCTCATAAAATCATCCAAGGCAAGCTTTGAAAGAAAAATTGCCAAGGACTCCAAAGATAACCACAAGGCATTCTTTAGCTATGTCAACAATCTAAGTGGCAATGCTCAGATCAGCTCAGAGTTAGTGCAGAATGGCACAAAATACACTGAACTGACCAATATCGCCAACATCCTGGCAGACAGGTTCAGAGCAAACTTCACTCCCCTCTCACCCCCAAAAGGGCCCATAACCATACCAGAAAAATGTAGAGTCCCTGAAATCATAGACACTCAGGTTAAAACAGCCCTCTCCAAAGCCAAAACACAGCATCAATAGGACCGGACGGTGTCCCAGGCTGCATCCTACACGAGCTCAAAGACAAACTAACCCCTCACCTAAACACACTGTTCAAACTCAGCCTCTCCATAAGCTACATACCCATAGAGTGTCGCACAGCAACGGTTATTCCCATCCACAAAGGTTGAGCCACAACAGACCCCGGGAACTACCGTCCTATAAGTCTGACTAGCTTGGTCTGCAAGGCTATGGAGTGCATCATCATGGAACTCATTAACAGAGACATTGGGAACCTCCAAACACTGGACACTACCCAGTTCGGCATTCTTAAGGGCAGATCATGTCTCCTAAACCTGGTGGACTTCTTTGAGACAGTTACCAAGGCTATAGATGAAGTAAAGGTGGTACACACAGCCTACCTAGACCTCGCAAAGGCCTTTGACACCATTCCCCATTATGGTATTATAGACAAGCTCACCAGCCTAAACATAAACCCCTACGTCACAAGATGGGTTGCTAAATGGCTCATGGACAGAATCCACATGGTGAGAGTTGCAGGAGATAGGTCCGACGCTAAACCAGTTACAAGTGGCATTCCCCAGGGCTCAGTCCTAGGACCCCTTCTGTTCGGCATACACTTCTCAGAGGTACAGGCAAGCACAGGAGGACTATGGCTGACCAAGTTCACAGAAGGCTGCAAACTAGGGGCTATAATTGACTCTCCGGCTGACACAGACATCCTCCAAAGGGTCTCATTGAGACGGATACCTGGTGGAAAATTCATGGCCTCAAGCTAAATGCCAAAAAGTGCATAGTCATCCCTTTTGGAAAAAACAAAGTACCCACAAACTACCACATAGGTGGTAATCCCCTAAATACAGAAGATGTAATAAGGGATCTGGGGACCCAAGTAGATAGTAATCTCACCTTTGATAATCACATTGCCAAAGTGGTCAGAAAATCCTTCTACGTGGCCCACCTAATCACAAAAGGGTTCGCAACCAGATCAAAAAAGGTCATTGTGCCCCTCTACTCATCACTCATCAGACTCATCATAGAGTACTATGCCCCATTTGGGAAGTACCTTACAAGACAGCTGCAACAGCTGGAAAGACCACAGAAGTACCAAGGGGATCACTGACCTCAAACAGATGTCCTATTCAGCTCGACTGAAGAAATTACAGCTGTACTCGGTTGCATACCTCCTACTCAGAGGTGATCTCTGCCTGACATACAAGGCCATGTCCAACCCAGAACTGATGGACATGCTCCACCTAAAGAAAACCTTATCCCCGTGAGCCACACGCTCTAGGGATCTAAACCTTACCACAACAATAAATAGGACATGCTGGAGGGATAGATTCCTGTCCCAGAGACTTCCCATGCTTTGGAACAAGATCCCAATCTACATTAGGCAGAGCTCCTTGCTAACACTCTTCAAAAGAACCTTGACGACTGGATGGGAAACAGAAAGTTTACCTCGGGGATCACTTCAGTGGCTCTGCTGGAGAGAGGCACAGGGAACTAATCTAAGGGAGTGGTGAAAGCCAACACATTCTGGCTAGGCTTATAAATGCCTTTGGGCAAATAGCCTAGTACCTACCTATGAACCTATAATCTGTATTGACCACACTCATAATTTTCAAATGCAGTAGAAAAATATTGAGATAAAATTAACCAACAAATTCTCTAATTACTTTTCCGGATCTGCATGAAATGTTATAGGAAAGGGAATTCCAGTTTAGAGTATGGACTTCCTTAAACACAAACTCTGCCAAATTGTCCACTGGCAAACCCACCTATAACCTCAGATCTCACTGTAAATCAGAACCCATTCTTCAAATACCAAACACTGATCAACAGCAAACTAACCACAGTTTCTCATGCTTTGCTCACAACCTCAGGCAGTCTCTGTCTAACCTTTAAAATGACCTTAGTAACTTCTACAATTTCAGGCCACAATTTTAAGATTACCTTGTCAACTAAAGCAAATGCAAATACTCCATTTCTGGCCATGACCTAACACCTTTACACCATTGCATCTACTACATTAACATACATATCTGTTTGTGGCTCTTCTTCTCCACCAAGGTTTAAAAATCTTTGCTTATATTGTAAACAGCCTTTATCTTCACATGGTTGTTCATAGGTTCATAGACTAGTACTAGACTAACTGTGTTTGTGGGCCATTTTAAACTTAGCCAATTACCCAATGGAAGAATCAAACCCTGAACCTTGTGTCTGTAAGGTAAACACCTTAACCATTACACCAACCTCCCACCCCAAGAGTTGTTTTCAACTCTAGTTAGATTATTCATACTTGTCTTTGTATGTTCATGGTGGTTTCACATTATGGTATTTCTGTATTTTGTAACTAGTGTTTTACAGACGTTCTTCCTTATTTGTTTTATCTGCATCACCCTGGATAGGCCTGAAATTGGTCCTTTTTGATTAGTGCCCGGTTCCTGTAAACAAACTTAAATAAATATTCCTTTTGCTTTTAGTTGTTTTGTCTATGAAGGAAGCTGTGGCATCCAGTTAATGTTCACTCTCTTTATTAGTACATATACATTACATGTATAAAACTGCAGTAACATTTATTTTACTGATGGTTCTAACCATGATTTAACAAAGATCATTCTAAATCATTTTGCAGTTCAATTACTATGTAGAAAATAAAACAGATGAAGACATCATCCTTACAACCCTAGGTGCTTTCTTCTTTGGAGGTGTGAATTAGAAAGTAGATTTTAAAGATTTCTAGCCTCAAAAGTAGTTAGTGGAATCTGAAGGCAAAACTACAAAGCAAGTATCTTCCTTGACTGAAAGCAGGCAATAAATTACTTTGATTCTTGATATGCTTGTAATATTACTTGAAGAAAATGTGCCTTTATCTTTATCCAGTTGTATCTGACTACTCTAGAACACAAAAAAACAGAAGCAGTGAAACAAACTAAATAAATAAAAATGCTGGCAGGAGGTTTAGGGTAGGCCATACCATTAGCATAATCCTGAACATCCCTGACCAGCTTGTTCATTTTAGCAGCTTTCACTTTTGTTATGTGCTGGTCAATGCTAGTGTAAATCCTGTAATGTTCAAATTTCATGTTGCTATACTCATGATCCTCATGGATGGAAGAGTCTGGAATTGCAAGGTCTTTGAATAACAGTTCCAGTTCACTGTTGTTATGTTTAATTAAAAGATATAAAAGGTCGAGCCCACATTTATAAAATAAGTTAACTAATTCAGTTCATAGGTTCATAGATTCATAGGCTCATAGATTAGTACTAAGCTAACTGCCCTTGTGAGTCATTTTAAGCCTAGCCAATTATCACTTGTGAGATTCAATGTACAAAACAGAGTCATGCTGTAAACCAGTAGGAAAGCGCCAGACCCTCAAACCTTTGGGAACCACTTTAAGTCTAGTGCATTCCCTTAGGTAGGCATTTTCCAGTTGGAGTTTCTTGCATCGTGATAATTTAACATCAAAATCTGTCAGCTTACCTTCCAAGGAAGGGCTATTGTGTCTGATGCTTCAGTTAAATGAAACCCCATTCTGCAACCACTCCTCCAACTGAGGAATGTCCTTGTTAAGAGTTTCTGTTAGTCCATTTCTTCCTGTAGCATTCTGAGAGCTCCTGTTGTCAGAAAAACCCATTCCTGCCATGCGCATATGCATTGTGCCTTCCTGCCTCAATTCACTTTGCTGTGAATCGGAAATGAGGCATAAAGGTGTATTATGAAAGTTAGTAGCATGCTCACTTGCCTCCCCATGCTGATTCGAGTGTGCAAGAGCAGAAGTGGTACTATTCAGTTCCACATGTTCATACAGACGATCCATCCTCTGGGTTAGTTGTAGAATGAGAGCAGTAAGCTATCCAATCTCCGAGTTGTTTCCTTCATGCTCTTTGTTAGCTGTTGGTGTGCCAGATAACTCCATGCTGCCAGAAGCCATGAACAAACTCAAAAAAACAGAAGCAGCAACACAAACTAAATAAATAAAAATGCTGGCAGGCAGAGTTTCACAGGCACAAATCATTCAGGTGATGATAAACCAAAGGTGCATTTAATGATAAAAATCCACAAGAAAAACAAATAAAATGTGAGCGCTTTCGTTAAACAAGTGTTAACTTCATCAGACACCATTAAAATGTAAGACAGCCATTTATATACGTATAAAAACATTCTGATTGGGTAAGCAAAGAGAGGCAGCTAGCTAAGCAACACTGAGACAGAACATTAATTAACCCCTTGATGACTGTGTTACAGTTGAAACTGCTGCATCTTAAATACAAGTAAAACTTGTAATTAAAAGATAAATTATTAGTCTCATACTTGTGTCATCAATGATTCTAAATAGGATAAAACTAAAACCAAAGTCATTTTTAAAATCTCATGTTAAATATTCACATAATGCTAAAATGTTTACCAAAGCCAAATACATACAAAAGTGCTTGTGCTTAACAAATGTTTTGAGATAGTTTGTTCCTTTTAATTTCAATACAGGAGAGATGGATGTCCTGTCATTTATCCCTGGCCATCTATCTGCCTGTAGTAAGAACTACTAGTAAGTACTCTAGAACACATCCTAAATTGGACAGCAACATCTCTCCATCAGGAAACAAATATAATGGGTGACTTTAATGTGGACTGGCTTTCCTGTAGCTCTCAAAATCCCACTGACCCCATTAACCTACACGGTTTCTCACAAACAATCCAAACTTCTGCTAGAGTAGAAAAAACATCAAACAAACTTCAGTCCTAGACTGGATCCTTATAGACAGGACAAATTTATCCGTACACTCTGGCTGTCTCCCAGACAGCCTCAGTTACCATATTCCAACTTATATTCTCCGACACCGAATAAATCCACAAAAACTTACCGTCTACCTCCAAATCCGAGATAAGAAAAAATTTATCCCCAAGAATTTTTCCCCCAAGACTTCATAACTAGTTTAAAAAAAAATCCAACTTGGCACCACTCAAAGATCTCCCTTTAGACACTGCAGCTGAGTACTTTAACTCACCCTTCCTCAATAAGCTAAACATCTTGGCCCTCCTCAAGAAACAAAAAATACACCAAAGAGGCTGCAACAGGGAACAAAGTCCATTTATTAGTGCTTATGGTACCTCAGCATACAGCCTTCAAGGAATAATACAAGCCACCTACCTGCCCCATTATATTTCAAAGCTGCATCAATCAGATACACCCATTCAATAATTCAATTAGCATTTCTTAAATGAACATATCCCCATGAAAACCCCATCTGAACAATAATACACCATGACATATTTTTTAATAATAAATAACATTGTATACATTTAAACATTTAAGTTAACTTCCAAATTCATACCTTTAGGTTTCATAGTATTATAATGCAAAATAAATCTACTTTCCATCCTTACAAAAACTGGCTAAAAAAATCACCACTTCTAGCACGAAATGTATCCAGGATACCGAAGAAAAAACTGGCATCAGATTCCCCATGGGGCTTAATCAAATGTTCTGCAACTGGACCTGTGTCACTGCACAAGTCCCTGCTATGCACTCGTATGCTATATAAGGCTAAAATCATTGGCTTGGCAAATGGAAGCCCACATAATTGGTCCTTATCATTTTCAGCATCTTGCTTGGTGATGGTTGGCTGACTTTGACCAACATTCCCTCCCTCCAGGATTGGCAGTCTGGCATTGGCCATTCACTTACTCATACCTGCCCCAACTTGACTCTTGCAGCACCTGACTCATTAAACAAACATAGGTCATTTGGTTCATGATCAGGGCTTTAATTCCTCTGTGTTACAAAACCAAGGTTTATTCAGATGTTTTTGTTTTAACTTGTTTACATAGTGTTTTGTGAAAGCAAGAAATATGTGAAGATTTGCAATGATTAAAAGAAACAGAGTTAGGCCGTGAGTAAAAAAATATGTTAAAAGAGTAAAGAGTAAGTAATCCATTCAAAGATTAAATTAATATAGTGTAGTCCTAGGTTCCAACTATCTGAATGTAGTGAGACAAATTCTCCTTTGGCTCACTTTATTCTTTCTTGAACATTTCACAAATATATACTGTAAAATCTTGGTTGTGAGAAGTAGCACCATAACTCGGGTAGGGTGAAGGGGGAACTGCCCTAGGTACAAGCTGTTTGGGGCATGATCAGTACCTCAGAAAAAGTACTAACTTGATGGGACTGCAGTACCAACATTCATCATACCTCTCAACTGTCGAGATTTCTCCTTGTATTTTTGGCCTTTTTCTCATGAAATTGTGGTTTTCTGGCAAATCACTGGCACATCATTGAAGACTGTAGTCAGAAAATAATGACAGACATTTGAGTTTCAGACTGCATATCCTTCAGAAAATTCATGCTAATTCAAAACCTGTCAAGTCTATCAATTCTGTATGTTTGTAAGAGCAATACTTAAAAAGTGTCCCTATTTTGGGCCTGTATCCCCCATTATTTGTGGCTATTAGTAAACTATACCAAGGAGTTAGTAGAAGATTTTCTCTAAGTCCTGCAATTCTGAATATATTTTTTTTATTTTTGTCCTCAGTGTTGGATTGGTTGGATCCTATTCAAACTGATCAAGTTATGATTCTGGTGATCAGAGACCCAACTATAGTGCTCTGTGTTCTGCAGCTTCAATACTCAAAATATTATAAAAATTACTTGGTCCAACAAACGGTTGCATTTGTAAAGCAGTGTCTTATTACCCATTGAAACAAACTTACAATTATTTATATCACAGTATAAGAAAGTATGCATAGTAGATGGTGACGTTATTTCTTCACATGAACACAAAAATCAGTAATCTATGACTCATACAAAGAGTTTCAGACCATTTCTTAGTAGGGTCTATATTAGAAAAACGAACGCTTAAAATATCAAGTAGGACATGCTTGACAGTTTTTAATCGAACGTTCATGTAAGCAAAACCCCAGAATGTTGAAACAAGGAGTTTTGCAAAGTTATAGTTGGCCAGCCATCAGAAAGCCATCAGCTGATGGCTACAATGTACTGTGCACAATTACAACCCCCCCCCCAAAAAAAAACAAAAACAAAACAAATCAACAAACAAAATAAAGTGGGGGGCTTTGCCCCCACACCCCCAACTTGGAGAGCTGTGCCTCCAAACCCTATACCAACTCTGAGATTGCACCACAGTGGAGGACTGTCATAACATTAGACAGGGTGAATGTCGAGACCGCACCACAGTGAAAGACTGTAAGAATGGAGAGACAGGATGATGAACCTTCTGATGTCAGCTGCTGGCTTCCTCATAGCTGGCCAACTGTAACTTTTCAAAACTCCTTGTTTCGACATTATCAGGTTTCACTTAGATGAACATTCACTTAAAAGGTGTCGAGCATGTCGTACTCGACATTTTGAGTGTTCATTCATGTAATAGGAAACCTCTTAGTAGTTAGCATTTCTAAAATTCAGTGACATGCAAATATTTATTTTTATTTTTATTTTATATTTGTTTACCAGGAAAGTCTGACTGGACAAAATGAGGTGTCCAGGGAGAAAAGCTTTGCATTTATAAATAATAGTGCGATACATATACAACCTACAGATACAAATGGTGGTTCAATCTCAGATACAAGCACAAAATGAAAAACACATGCTATACATTTCACTAATACAATCTAATAGTCTAGGTAAGAATAAAAAGAATAGCTGTGCTGTGACTGAAGGTAAAAAAACAAGCAAGTTAAGTGTACATATGCTTAGTAGGGTATACTATTCAAATAAAAAAAACTGATTGTGTTCCTTTAACTGCATTAAGACATCTATTTCCTAACCAGGGTTTGTGCAAGAGCAGGTCCAGGATTCAGGTAGGTGTGATTTGATATATTTTTTTAAAGTTATCAGGAGTGGCTTACTCACAATTAAAGGATCCAGATGTCAAAGTATAAAAAGCGGGGACGAAGATTTCCAGCATATACAGTGTCACCTGGTCCACTGATTTGGACTATGGGATCTCCCTCCAGCATTTAAGATGGTTGGGAGGGGATCAAGGCTCCACAGATGGCTTCTCAGTTAATTGATGAGTCTTATAGAAAGGCTGTCACTGGTCTTAGGATCCTCTCTCTGTCATTAGTGAGAAAGAGTTCCATTGGTAGGTGCCGTGTGCTCGGATGTACAGGGAGGTGCCGCTGTGCTCTTGTTTTGATCTAGACTGCCCAGACAGTTGTCGAGGAATCCTGTCTGTGCTCGCCATCTTAGCACTCTTTTCTATTGCCTTCTTCCCACTCACAAACTCAGAAAGAAAATGTCTATAAATCATATAATTAGGTGGATAAAGATAAAGCATATGAATCAAGCATCACAGTATAAAAATAAAAAGGTAAACAGGACCATAAAACAGGTGTAGTTCTTATTAGTTGAAAAACATTACCATTAGCAGGAATCAGACCTTACTAAGTAATTATTTATGTATAGATGCCTGATTATCTGTAACTGCAGGTAGGAATCAAAAAAGAATGTTAATTGTGAGGCACAGAGCAGTGAGAAAAGACTGATGGGAATGCAAAGATACAAAGGGGAATGAAATATCTTAGGGGGAGTGGGTGTGAGTAAGAAGGGTCTCGTAATGCATAAAACCAATTGGAAAATGTCTAGAAACCATATAGTAATGTGGATAAAAACTACAATTAAAAATTAAAACGTACGTATCAAACATAAAATCTGAGTATTAAAGTTGGAAGTCTTAGTAGCTGTTCTGATATTTAATCGTAGGGAATTCCAAGTAGCTCAGACCAGCTACCAGAGTTGGGGCCAGGTCAAAATTGTGAATGCTACAGTAACTGCTTTGCAGATGAGCAGTTAATCATTTCTCAGCTGTTATACTTGAGAGGTTTTCAGTGTCTCCAAGATCTTAGTATGAATGCTATATATTATTAGCATATTACCGATATAACAACTGATTTAACGTTTTTGCTAGTGAAGGTTTCTTTGTCTAAAGCATACCTCTAAACTTCTTCATCCAAAAACTTCTGGGCAAAACCAAAAATAATGGGAGGACAAAAACCCCAAATCAGGGGAAATATTTTAAATATTATTTTTATTAACTTATAATGCTACTATAATAACAGGTTTTAAATTATTATTATGCACTTTCTGAAGGACACGTTTGAAACTGAAATGTATATCTTAAATCCTCAATGAACTGCTAGATAACAATAAATTTTATGAGTAACAGACCAAAAATATGAGGCACAAATCAAAGAGATGTGCAAACTTTTGGACAGTTGAGAGGTATGTAGCCTAAAATTATAATAGAAACAGGACATGATATACACACATACACCCACAACCACACACACACACACACACACACACACACACACACACACACACGTGCGCGCGCGCGCGCATACACAATCGTGCATACATGCGAGCATGCACATGCACACACCCATATCAAATTGGAATTTTTTTTTTTTTAACTGGCAGGTATGGCAGTGATGTACAAGGAATCTGGCTTCAACCAATAGCAAATGTTTGTAAAATACAAGAGTGGTGCTGATGCAAGTGCTTGAAGCATCAGTAATATTAGGTTTTAATTCTGGGTTATTATTTGATACATCTATGGGATAAAATATATTTTTTCATTACTTTAATATGCTATTGAATATTCTGGGTCTATATGAAAGGATTTTTAAACAATAATTCAACACTATGTTCTTATGCACTTTTCACAGGATAATGTGTTAGTAACAAGGAATGTAGTGATGTAACCTGACAAATAAAATACAACATTAAAAGCATTAAAAATAAGTTGTTCCTCTGTTCCTGATACAGAGTAGCATAGCAGAACTGTGAAATTCTAGACTTGCAATAATAATTAAAATACTATTTAAACTGCTACATAATGACTGCTAATACATTTCAGTATTTGTACAACTTCACATCATGTTCTAAATATAACAGCCCCAGACATAACAAGTGCACTCATGTAAATCTTTAAATTGAAAAATTGAGGTCATTGGTAGAGATTAATATTTTTAAAATTCAGAAAATAGTTTTTCATTGGCAGTCTAGTTTAATACAAGAAAAAAGCACAGTATGACTGCTAACACACAGGTTTCTTACTATAAAGTACATGTATGATATGTGTATATATATATATATATATATATATATATATATATATATATATATATATATATATATATATGGGGTTACCTACACTTCATCTAACCCTCACTGACTCATCAGTCAAGCAGCTGACTGCATAATATAGACACTGTAAATTAGTGACACAGTAAAAATATCTAAACACAAAATACTGACAAAGTGGAAGTTATACTAAGGAAGGTTTATGCCCTTTCCTCACCACTTTGTAACCTTGTTGATGGTATATATAATTAACAGGGGGTGCTGGGGCTGCAACTCCCCACATGGCTGGTGAAAAAACATTGATAAAATGTGGTTTGATTATTATCAGCTTTTACAATGGTTTGCTGTGATGTTAAATTTTGTCATATTTTAAAAAATGTTCTTGCAGGGGGACAAGCCCCCCCATCTCCACATCCTTTACTTATTATATATACCATCTTTGAGGTCGCACAACAGTGGGGAAAGGGGAATAAACCTGTCCCTAGTATAACTTTCATCTTACCAGAATATCAGATATTTTGCAGTTTTGCTCTAGTTTAGATAGTATGCAGTCTTTGACTGTCAATTAAATGTGGATTAAGTGTAGGTAACCCATAGAAATATATTGATATATATCTGTATATACACACGCACACACGCACACACACACACGCACACACACACACACACACACACACGCACACACACACACACACACACACACACACACACACACACACACACACACACACACACACACACACACACACACACACTCTATAATAGTATAGAAATACCTAAATTAAAAAATATTGCAAGGCACAAAAAAGATTAGCTTCTCCATTGTACTCTGGGATAGTCTTAGTTTGCTTTGTTACCCTTGGTGTTAACAAGGGCCACACATACTGTTTCTTCTGATAATCTTCACTTAGTACTTCATGAATAATTCATCAGCTAACATGTTGAACTAACATTAAGTTTATCTGTTCTAGCTGTACTCTTTGGAGTCTTACACTGTAATGATGCTGGGAAGTGAATGTGCATATTTTCTGCTTAATACTTCATAATAAACAATTTCTCCTCTCAGTGGTATATCCTCCTCAGCAAATCATGGGAAACTGAGTGCCACATTCATATAAACTCACACAAAAGAACCAGGACTCCCCGCATGGATAGGTGATGGAAAGTTCTGGCATAGCAACAGTGAGAAACATTCTTTATGCCAAGTCAAGACAAAACAAATTGTGTAGCTGATGGCGTATTTCACAGAAGCAGTAAACCTACTCATGCTGAAAGACCAGCTTCAGATCCCCCCTTACAAAAAAAATTCTAGTCAAAATGCATTAAAGTATGCCTCGGTTAAAGTTTCATATCCAAAAGAATCCTTGGTAAATATAATATTGAATACCCAACTGATCATTTAGTGAGGCAGCATACAAAGCAAAACCTTATTAAAGTTCTGTTTTGTTCTTGAAATGCAGAAAACCATTATCTATCTATCTATTTTATATGCTGAAACTGTGCCGTGTCACAAAGAATGAAGGTAGAATGTAAATGGTAAATTCCGGACATGCTCATTTCTGTAATTTTATAGATAAAACATTGTCTACAAATCACAGCCATACTAGAATATGTCGTGTTTAAATCATAGAACAAAATTTTAAGCATTACATATTTTTAAATACACTATGATATCTAAATATTAGCATTTTTTGCCATGTGAATATAAAGTTAAAGGATAAGAAAAAAAGCTATTATGGCAATGCATACTAAACACAACTCATCACAATTAGAGGGGAATTTTTTTTTCTTTTTTACAAAATGTTAATAGAACTGTGAGATTATATGCTCATATATAAATATTAACTGTCCTTCATCAAGTTCAATTAAAACACAGACATCAATATTTTATACTGTTCAGTATGTACATAATATAGCAGAGTCATATATCACAGTTCACTGAGGCTATTTACAAATAGATCCTTAAGGCACCTAGTGGGAGGTTGCTGCAAATTCGCAATAAAATTAGTGAAGAACATTTACACCACTATAAACTTGACAAACAGCCTTATTGTGGCAGTGTGCACAAGCTTCCTTTTGTTAGTATGGCTGTAAATGTTCCTGTTGTGCCATTTGTCTCATTACCAGTCAGTCTCAAGATTTCAGATATTGTAAAGCCTATTAATTGAGTTAGTAATGGTAGCAAATAAATGTCTGTCCTGTGTCTAAGTTCAAATGGACAAGAATCAGAAAAGTTTATCAAGTGATTCTCAGTAACTTGCTGTTATGACTTTCTTGTCAAGATAAGTTTTGATCAAATGTGTTATTTTCTCACTCTTGCCCCTAAAGTACTACAATGACCCACACAACAGTTTCATTCACTATCTCACTACACACAGAACCCCTCACTTTTGGACAGTTGAGAGGTATGGAGCCTAAAATTATAATAGAAACGGGGCATGATATACACACATACACCCACAACCCCTCACACACACACACACATGCACACACATACACACACACACACACACACACACACACACACACACACACACACACACGCATGCATGCACGCACATATCACAGTGCCAGTTACTTACAAGAAATTTGGAATTTTTTTCTATTATGTATAACATGAGATGGTATTTTTCTTTTCCCACCTCACTGTTGCAGATGATTACCAAAACTGGAACTATTACAATAGCATGAAGTATGAGAAATCCGTAATGCCCACTTGTATTGCTGATCCAAACAATTTAACAATTATGGCTCATTCCTTCCACTCGTTGCCCTCAGTTCAAAAGCTGTACACTGGATTACAAGCCTATTTTCTCTGTCTTTTTTCTCATCACTACAAGCAGTTTGTTTTTATGTTTTGTAAGGGGGTTAATTCCGAAACAATAAATAATCTGGCTTGCCTGATTAGCACACCGACTAGAAATTAAGTTCTTTCAGCACTGTCTTTCCATCTGCTTCCCCCTCTCTGTTCACTCCAGCATCTAACAAGCCACTGTAGTGCCTTCTGATGATGCCTTTAACCACATCACAAATATAATATAGCAATAACCCATGCCTGGGTGTGGGTAATGCTGGATTTACCCATGGTTGGTGTGGTTTGGTCACGAGGGTGAAGCCTGAGTGACCAAACAAAGACAACCGTGGATAAAGCCAGCATTATCCACACCCAGAAGTGGGTTATTGCTATTATACATTGTCATTATTTAATAAAAAAAATACTTACTGTTCTTAAATAATGGCATTGTATAATGCCTCCTTGCTGCCCTTCTCCAGCTGTCTGGTATTCTGCGGCAGTTCGGATGTACTGCACATGCGTATGCTTACGCAGTACATCAGAGCTGTGGGTGGAAGCAACGGAGAAAGCAAGATGTCCGTTGCTTTTTCAAAGTGTCTTGCTATGTTAAAGGAGTTTAACATAGTGAGACAGCTTTAAAAAAAGCAACAAAGAAAGGTAGATCTCCGTTACTTTTTTTAAAGCTGTCTCCCTATGTTAAACTCCTTTAACATAGCGAGACAGTGTCTAAAAAGCAACGGAGATCTTGCGTTCTCCGTTGCTGTAAAAACAGACTTATACTAATGGAAAAAGTCCAGACGACCGGACCTTTTTCCATTAGTATAAGTCTGATTTACAACGTGCATGCTGACCAATCAGAGTGCACGTTTTGGAATATTAATGGAGGGGGGGGTCATTGTATAATATGTATTTGCCAACTCTGTCTTCTGTGTTTCTCATTTGCTAGAAATGTGTTAGTCTCTTGTCAGAATGTGCAATTTCAAACTACTAAGAGATAAATTCTAGCTCCTTTATGCCTCACTTCATTTGCACTTATCTAGAAGCAGTGGTAGTCAAAGCCCATAATCAAGAAAACAACTATTAGATATGTGCCTTCTGTGTTGCACTATGTTCTGCTTTAGGTCCATCTGTTGCCCATAAAATACATTTATGGTTTAAAGAGGGAATTCAGTCACAAGCCATCACTCTGGACACTAACTAAAAGGGACAATGTTTCTCATGACCGTATACTAACTATATTACATTACGTTGCATTCCATGTGTCTTTCTCTTAATCATTAACATAATCCTCTCCTTAATACATATTCTCTCATATTTCCCCTGCCTGGTAAATAGTAGGTTGGTTACATATGACTGCACTGCATTATACCCATGTTATGTGGATGCAAACACACGTCAACTTATGTTTTAGCTCAACTCTTGTCCCCCTTTATTTAACACACTTAGTTACCCACACAGACATTCCCATCTCACTGGACCTGATGTTTATGATCATTTTAAAGCACTACTATGTGCTCTGCTTTAAGTTAAAGTAATCATGCTGTTTCAAATGCATGAATGTCCTTTAATCTTATTTAATATGTACCCCATTATGTCTATGCCTTTGTTATCTTTTTCAAAGCACTGTTTCCATGCATCTTTGTTATTTTTGTAGCACTATACTGTCTTCCTTCTGGTAGTCTGGTACATCTCTCCATGCTTTTACTTTCTGATTGCTTACCCACCTCCAGCACTAAGATCTGTATTTCTTCTCTCATAAGCTACCCTGTGCTCGTCTCTTTCACTGCAAAGCTACACTATTGTAATTCTTCTTGTCTTTTTTGATATTGTTCTCTTTCACTGAAAACTCTTTCCCACAACTATCTTATCTTTATGTACACTGGAAAAATGTATACTGTCCCATAATGTCCCTCCTTATTCAATACTCACTGCACCTTCTACATTCTTGTTCCTGCTGTTCATACCTTCTGTGCCTTCTCTGAAGTAACATGTTGTCTATTTTTGGAACAGTCCTTCATCTGGACTATCTTGCTTGCCTCTTACTCCCCCCAGTGGGTCCATCATATCCCATCATCCCTTGCTATCTGGTACAGTTATCAGTGCTGCTAACCACATTCAGTTTACCTTCACCGTAGTCCGGCCTCTCTCCTTCCAAGCCACAGAGCTGGGCTTTAGAATCATGTCTTGTGCAACCTATCATGACTCAATATTCATCTTGAAAAGGGTTAAAATAATCCAAACTTCTTTCTCTTCTAGCATCCTCCTTACCCTCTTAGCTAAGACTTTATCTGTAAAGCTGTATTAAGCAGAAGAGACACTAATCTCTAGCCTTGTCTTGTTCCTGTCTTTAATGCCAGCTGACAGAATAACAGTGTGTTCACCACTATTTTAGTGGTAGGATTACTACAGGTTGCCTTACCACAGCAGTGACATGTTCTATTAACTCTACTTCCTCCATATGATAAAATAAGAAAACACCATCCAGAATCAAATGACTTCTTTATGTCAAAAAAAAAAAAATCTTCTCCAACCTCAGCTTCTTTTCACCTCTCCATTTCTTGAATAAAACTTTTGAACAATGACCAGCTATTTTCTCATACGCTTCCACTGATAAAATATCTGCTTGCCTTGTTTTAGCCTTACCATAATATTCTCCTATGTGGAGTTAGAACTTTTAGTTATTTGTTTTAGATTTCCATAACAGTTAGGGATCTTTTTAATTGCCCATGTATAAATATGATTTTTGTTTTTATGGTAGTGGGAGGCAATCTTTTCCTAATCCTTAGCCTATTAAATGCTTACCAGTCTCTTATGTAAGTCTTCCCTTAATGTTTTATAAGATTTCACTGAGAAACCATCTTCCCTACAGCCTTGCCCACTGTTTCTGAATCAAGTGCCTTCCTACCATATGCAGACGATATTTCCATACTGACCATTTTTCTGTCCAGATTCTTCAGTTCTTCTGACATCCATGGTTGTCCTTATTACTGTCCTTTCATCATCCTGATAAATGCCTGCCATAATGTCCTCTGCACTCTGCTGCTCTTTTAATTAAGCCCCTTCCTTCAGCTGACCTACATGTACCTCTACCATCATATCCTTCATCTTCTAAGCCTCTGCCTTTCTGTTGTTTTATCTTTCCACCAAAGCTCTTCTGCAGTAACTCTATTTCAGTAAAATTCCTCTCCTTACCAGACATTTCTGTAATGAGCCTCTCTTCTGTTCTGTCTTTCCTTTCCTGTATATCTCTTCCTCCTCCCTTTGAAACTGTTTTAGTTCTTTTTACTCATCACAGAATCACTTTTCCTTTTTTTCTCCACCACTTTCACCCTATAAACTGTCCCTTCTAGTCACTTTAATGGTATACCATTGCAACCTCTATTCTTGACCTGCTCTCATTTGTTAAAACCTCATCTTACCTAAGTTTCCCATGTCTTACCTCATTTGTTCTAGGTCCCATCTCTTCCAATAAGATGCCTGTCTTCTCCTATTTTTCTCACTTTTCTTAACATTCAAATGCACATGGGTATAATTTGAAAGGTTTCATTTCCTATTCATGGACACTATGATGCTGTCTCATAAATATTCGCTAAATAGAGGTGTACCTGTTTCCTATCTTGTTTGGAACTACCATAGAAAAAGAACACTGTCACTCTTGCTTAAGTCTTTTTCTCCAAATATAATATGTAATTTCTCTACTTAGTCATCTTCCAAAAGCTGTATTCTGTTCTTATAGTAATCCTTTTTTTTGTCAAATAGTTTGCCTCTCTACGGATACTGAGAAGCATCAAAATATACTGTTCTCTTTTTTCTTTGATTTTTCAAAATCCATTATTTCACATTCCATGAAGAGCTCTTTAAAAGCCTACTCTCATCTTACTTATGAATATTACATCCATTCCTGTAAATATTTGTTTTACGTCTTGCAGATATGAGGGCATGTTCAAATATATAGAAAAAGAGTTACTAACCTTTAACTTAAAGGAATTGCATAAATAGCATTTAAGTGTAAGTCCATCTTTGAAGCAGTTTGATAGGTTGTCCATATCTGGCTTTTGAACTAAGTTTGGAGTGCATACCAGACTCTAGTTTATGCCTTTTCATCCTTAAGCATTTGGTTTGGCCCCTTCAGATAAGTTAGTCTGCACCTCTGAATCTAAGTTTTTTTACCAAGTTTTCAGTAGGCATATATAAATACAAAATAAATTTAGAATCTTTTCTTTTCACGTCTTTTTCTCTCCACAGATCTACAAAGACTTTGCCCTGGAAGTTGGTTTTAATAGCTATCCCCTCTTTCTTCTCAAGATGTGACCCTAATTTGTAAAAGTTAGGAGCTGGTAGCGTCAGCTTCACAATCCACCATTAGCTTAGGCTGTATTCACTCTTGTCATTAGAATCCTGTAATCTGTCATCATCTCCTTGGACAACCTGGTGGGACTCCTAGACCCTCTCTCAATAGCACTTTCTGGTATGGTTGTTCTAATTCCTACTTCTCTCTTAGATTTGTCACTTTTCCAGCTGTAGCAGCACTGATAAAGTTCATACCTTTGTTTCTCAATTTTTTACCCATGTGTATCCTGGCAGGTGATGGTCCCAAGAGAGAGAGTGGTGTGTTGTGGTACTAAAGGAGTGCTCATCAACAGTCCAGGTTTTATCATTTTTTTCAAGATGATCTTTGCAGTTTAACTGGTCCACTGCACTTACCCATTTGCTTGCAAGTATTTTTGGCTTGTAGTGGTATAAAAAAACTCCCATATGGCTATAGGAATGTAAAATGTGTTCATAAATTGTGCGCCATTGCTAGAGTTAAGAATCTCTGGAATACCATTATGTAAAAAGATTTCCTTTAGAACCATTCCTATAGATGTTTTCTTCAGCTTGACCATTTCAATGTACTTGGAATAATTATCTGAAATCTTTAGTGATATAATCTCTTCCTTTGTTTGATTCCTGGGAAGCATTTTACACATATAACATGAAATAACCACATTCTCTTTTATGGTAGACTTACCAGGTCAAAACTTTATATCCATGGCTTGTTGTTTTCATTTCACAGTATCCAGGTGGGCACTTTGGATTTACTGCATCATCTGGCCTTTGCAGTGGTGCAGATATTCACTTTAAACAACAGTGCTTGGGTGTGACTTATTTCATCCTTGATTTGCACTAATCTGCTACCAGCTGCATCGGTCTGTATGTGGTGCTCAGAATACTCAGTTAGACCCAGTACATTTCCTTCAAAAATATTCCATCAGGGCCATCCTAATCCCCATTCAAGGTTATTTCAACGGTAGCCCTGGATATCATGCACAGAAATCAAATGATCTCCCTTCTATTGCTAGCCTTCTTCTACCACTTGGTGTCAGATGACAGTGTAAGAACTACCTCATGTTCACTGAAAATGAACTTCTGTTCAACTTAATTAATTCTATCTCTGAGAGGTATAAATAGCTAGTAAATATGGGGACGTCCTTCTCCTGATCCGAAGCAGGCAGTGACCGTTTAACTGCCATATCCTTACCTATTCAAATGCAGCATCCTCATAAAGAAAACCCAAAACTGTTGTAAACTGAAACTTTTAAAATTACTAGCAAAGCCTTCTAGATCTCTTAAAATTAGGTATCAATGAATCTCTTCAAAACATATCTACATCATACACCCACATCATCAATATGTCACCAACAACATTCCATTCCCATTGTACAGCAATCATGAAGCAGCTTCTGGAAATATCTTAGTAACTGGTGACTCAATACTTCTCAACTGCTATGATTTAGGCATAGCGCTATAATTTAGGCTTTCAGATTTAGACTTGCTCCTCCGAAATTTATGATGTCCCTCATAAAAGCAAATCAGTTTATGAGTACATACTTTATTAAATAGATAAATTAAGCCTTTGCAAAGATTCACTGCCGCTACCTATATAGGTGCTAGTATATTAGGGAAGTGTTCCTCTTTCTGACCCTCTGATGATTTTTAAAGGCCAGTGATACGATATCTAATCCTTGCAGGTTGAGAGGTGTGAGTCACTCTATTGTTAGACTCATAGTCTCTGCGATCACCATGCTGGACAAGAACACGATTACTGTCTTCTGCCTCTTATGAGCTAGGATTGCAGACATATCAGGGGTTCACAACACCCTCTCCACCAGCATGGATGACTATTACTAAGACATAATAGTAGTCCATGTGGGAGCAAATGATCTGGCATAAAAGTCATTGAAGAACATACAGAAGCACATGTTGGATCTTGTTGTGCAAACTTCAGACAAGCGTAAGACTTTGCGCCTGAACTGTGTTCTCCCGTAAATGAGAATGATGTTTAGATTCAAGGAAAAGATAACTGAGTTCCACAGCTGGCTAAGTAGCCAGTGTCTTTCCAGGGTGATACGGTTTATATCACTCTCGAATGAGATGATTGACAGACCAACTTGCTTTACTTATGTTGGGCGATACTTCTTTTTGCATATTAGTCAAAGTGTTAGTTGACCCCCACTGTGCCTGTTTTTAGGCAAAATTCATATAATGAACATCCTTACCTAATAACAATCAAATCCCATATTAGAAAACATCGATGCCAGGAGTCTTATTAATACACTGGCTGATTTGTAGGGACTTCTGCATCTGCAATATGTCCATGTTTGTCTTGCATTGTTACCGAGAGACAGTTCAAATATAAAGAGAGCAATCCCTCACTACTTGGGTTTGGTGCTAACCAGTGGCAGCTGGTGACTTCAAATCAAAGGGGGGCTGCAGGAGACAGCTGAATGCGTGGGGCTAAGGGGAAGAGGTGTGACCAACTAGTAAGGGGCAGAGCTATGCTCACAACCACAAAAACTGGGACTTTAATTGAAAACGCTGCCCTGGGTGCCAAACCATCACTATGAGAGGCCAATCAAAACTAAATGAAGTGGAGAAGAAAAAAAGTATTTTAATGCATTGGTTACATGACAACGTACTTTATATATAGATGAAAACAAAAAGGTTGTGAGGCATTAAAAAATACTTTTTAAATACATTACTAGAATGCCAGTCAAAATCAAGTGTAAAAAACATGCAGCACTCAACTCAAACCACTTCTCCTTGCACTGCAGTTCTAATTATAATTTATATTCAGCTTTATAAAAGTATGAAGTAACATGCTGAAAGTAGCAATTTCTGTGATATCCCGGGTCTATATCATAATATCGAAGTATTAAAAGTTCGAATCACTAAAGTTCGAACTTTAATGATCGAACTTTTAATACTTCGAACGTCAAAAAAAAAACATTTTAAGCCCAAAACAAAAAAAATGCTCTATGCAGTGAGGCAAGCCCCCTTGCACCCCCCGACACCCCTCGCTACTTAAATATACCGACTCCGAGATCGCACTACAGTGCAGTAAAGGGAAATCTTACCTTCCCGCACTCTATGGTGATCTCTGTTATATGATTCAAAGTTTTAAAACTTCAATCATTAAAGGTCGACCTTTAGTGATTCTAAGTTTTAAACCTTCAAACATATGATAAGAACCCGATATCCCCACTTGTAAAAATGTTTCTTATCCCAAAAAGACCTGCTGCCTGACAACAACTATTTAGTTGTTTAATGGTGAAAACATGATCAAAGTAAAAATGAATAGCAAACAAGAAACAAGCTCAAGATAAATTTGTTAAAGGATTACTGCACAGGTTATGGACCACACATGATAGATTGGCATTCTGTTTAGTTTATGGGTAAAGCCTGCAAAAATGACTGCAAGTCTGCCAGCAAATGTAATGAGCTTCTGAAAATACTGTAATGCTGTCTTTTATTACAAATACTGTCATATGCACTCTACTTAATACAGAGAGAAGATTTGAGAAGACCAACCCACTTAGGTTCTTCCTTCCTCTCTGCTTGCACTTTACTAAAGAAAAAAAAATTGCACTTTATTCATCTGCTTTTACTGTATTTGTGTTTCCTCCTACTTTATTTTGCTTTTGCCTCTTCTTAAAAGTACTCAATTTTATTTATTCTGCTGCATTTATTACTGCTTGGCAGTAGCCTGATTAAATTGTAACTGTTATTCTGTCTTTTGGTTTAAGCACTTGGGCTTCATATCAGTTGTTTTACATTAGGAAGGTTTGTTGTCTGCACTGTTGTGGCAGGACAGGTAGCTTACAGCCTTCTAAATTGGGAACTGCTGATTGAAGGCTCAGTGTCTGTTATTCTAAAAGTGTATTAGTTCTGGTTTAAGCACTTGGGCTTCAGGCCAGTTATTCTACATTAAGAAGGTTTGTGGCCTGCACTCTTGTGGGAGGAGAGGCTGGATTCTGCCCTTCTGAGCTGGGAATTTCTGGTAACAGGCTTAGTGTGCCTGCTTATTTGAACTGTTTCTTTCTGAAATTGGTGCACCTTGTTGCTGTAGCATAGACCAGATTCAGGCCTGCTGAATCTAGGTTTGTTTGTATAACTTGAGCACTGATCCAGGCTATCTTTTTGGAGAAGGTTCCCCTGCACCATAGTGGCAGGAGTGTGCAGTTATAACTCGTCTGATTCAAGACTGCTGGAACAGGGCTCAGTTTTGAGCTTTTTTTCTGGTTAATTGGGTAACTTGTTTAAATCAGTTTGTTCATTTTCTATTGTTTTATATATATATATATATATATATATATATATATATATATATATATATATGTTGCACTTTATTCATCTGCTTTTACTGTATTTATGCTTCTTCCTACTTTATTACTAGGGGCAAAAGTAAATTAAGGCACCAAAGTTACACACTGGAAATCAGTCACTGTACTTTATTGCAGAAGACAAACGGTTTGTCTTCTGCAATAAAGTACAGTGACTGATTTCCAGTGTGTAACTTTGGTGCCTTAATTTACTTTTGCTGTTGTTGTGTGTTTTGGGCACCTCAGTGTACCTGCAGCCATTTGGTTTTTGCATCTTCAGTTCCTATTTATTACTAGGGGCATTGACTACAACTCTGATCTGAGCTATATAACAATAAGTATCCTTTTCTGTGCATTTGAAGTGTTTTTTTTTATTGTATCTGCTTTATTTTCTGAAAAAAAAATAAAAAAACAAAAAAAAATACTTGTTTCCCACCTTTCTAAGCTAGTATAGTCCACTTTTCAGGTTAGTGCTGAATTCAGGGCTGTGTTACAAGTCTCTGTGTTTGCCCATACCTTACTAGGATAGATGGAAGTTTCTCTGTTCACCTGTGAGAGGGGAATTTTGAGCAGCATATCTGTCCCTGGAGGAATGGTTTCAGCCAAGAAATTAGTAGTTTATTGGCTGTTTTGGGCTAATTTCTATCTCTTTCATTTACCTGCTATAAAAACCACATTTGCCCGGCTTTGCTCGCTGGGCACTGCCGGTTAGCTAGGGTATAACTATTCCCGGCTCCACAAAGTCTCCTCTTCAATTTTTCCCTTAGAACTAGACAAACTTTCAACTTAAGCATTCAAACCATTCATTTCACAGCTCGGCACTTGCTCAAAACTCATAGCAAGCACTTATAAACTTTCGCACTAGACCCCCCTATACTGTACAGAAGGACAAGGCACTCTATTCGACCTTACCAAGCAATTAGTAAAACAGTTCACTGTACCTATCCAGGCATGTCCAAAGGGCAGTTTCAGGTGTACTCTTCAGTTCAACTGGTGAATCTGGGCATTTTGAGGCAATGTTACAACTGCCTCATGAACACAGACAACCCTCACTTCCTACCACCAAACACTAATACATGTGAAAGATGCAATTATACAGCCAAACTGGATGCTAAGCTCTCTCAACCCAAGACTGGATCAGACAGTCAAGAGAAGAAGGGAAATACTTGCATCACACCATCAATCTCACATAGACCCATTAAACCAGCACCGGCAAAAACACACATAAATACACAAAAACATACTCGGAGGCTCTAAATAAAAATCTGCAAAAGCAACAGAGACCTTCAAAGCAGACATCCAAGCAACCTCCATCCCCCAACAGAAACCATGAAATGCATACTTCACAAAACCAGTGTGCCACACAATCACAGCCCTTAAGGCAAAATAACATACTCAACACACTAGTAATAGGTGACTCTATGGTCAGGCACACTGACGTCCCACTCACTAGGCTGAAAAAGGAGAAGGTTACTGTTAGCTGCCTGTTGGTGCCAGGATCCACCACATAATACAAGCACTCAGGTCACTCCAGAACAAGTACAAATATGACTCTGTCATTGTCCATGTTGGTGTGAATGACCTGAGCCTTACCTCCCTAGACTACATGAAAAGAGACCTGGAAGAGCTCTCTGATCACATAGCCCAGGACGGTATGACCCTGACCCTGAGTAGCATCCTGCCCTCACCAAGAATGATACCAATAAAAAGAAAAAATTATCAGTTTCAACAACTGGCTAAGTTTCTGGTGTCATTCAAAAAGGATCCAGTGTCTGTCCACATGGGATGACATGTTCGACAAGCCACGTTGCTTCGCTAGAGACGGCTTGCACCTGTCATGCTTAGGCTTTCAAATACTGGCCAAGGCTCTTGCCACCACCATAGTGCCTTTTTTTGGAAAGGCTCAAAAGACAAATCCACCGCCATAAATAACACAAGTAACAAAAAACTGAGGGTAATGCTACTCAATGCCAAAAGTTTAAACCTCAAAATGTATGCACTCGAGGCACTCCGCATTATGGAGAAAATCAATATATATGCAGTAGCAGAAACCTGGTTTAAGGATCCAGAGAGCACCCCAGCACTACCAGGCTACAACTCATACCATGCATTTCAGCCACAGAACCCAGACTGAAATATAAAAGGTGGGGGCGTATCCATATTCATCAACGATAAGCACACCTCCAGGTTAGTGGCACAGCACGATGATTCAGAGATCATCCATGTGCAACTAACAATGGGCAAAACTGCAATTCAAATTGTAGCTTGCTACAGATCACCCACCATGTCACAGGACCCCCATTCCACAGTTCTGGAAACACTGAGAAACAGAAAGGTTCTACCAAACACCCTAATATTGGGTGATTTCAATTACCCAAACAATAACTGGGAGAACTACTCAAGTACTAACTCCCTTGTCCAACATTTCCTAGAATTTATAAACTCAAACACCCTGGATCAACTGGTCAACACTCCCACCAGAGGTGACAACATATTGGACCTGGACATCACCAACATGGGCGACCGGTGTTCCACACCAGAGGTCAACCCTCGCTGGTTAGATCTGACCATAGCCAAATCACTCTGGATATCCACATTCCACCCCACCCCCGATCAAGGAAACCACCATGAAAAACCTTTCAAAAGCAAACTTCATATTACTTAAGACCGAGGTGGAAAGTTTCAAAGCCCCCATGCTAAAGGATAACGCTGTCCAATCTGCAAACTCCTTTACTAATGCATTCTACGGGTGCCTACAAGAATGCATGGATCGTGCTATCCCAAGCAAAACCAAGACTCACTCCTCCAAGAAAAGAAAACCAGTCTGGTGGACCCCTGCCATAAACAAGCTATACGACAGAAGGAGGAAACTAGTACAGAAAAGAATAAAATACCAAGAAGGAAAGACATCCCTGATCAGTATCAGCAAGAAACTACGATCCCTCATAAAATCATCCAAGGCGAGCTTTGAAAGAAAAATTGCCAAGGACTCCAAAGATAACCACAAGGCATTCTTAAGCTATGTCAAGAATATAATTGGAAATGCTCAGATCTGCTTGGAGTTAGTGCAGAATGGCACAAAATACACTGAACCGACCAATATCGCCAACATCCTGGCAGACAGGTTCAGTGCAAACTTCACCCCCCTCTCACCCTCAAACGGGCCCATAACCATACAAGAAGAATGTACAGCCTCTGAAATCACAGACACTCAGGTTAAAACTGCCCTCTCCAAAGCCAAAAACACAGCATCAATGGGACTGGACGGTGTCCCAGGCTGCATCCTACATGATCACAAAGATGAACTAACCCCTCACCTAAACACACTGTTCAAACTCAGCCTCTCCACAGGCTATGTACCCATAGAGTGGCACACAGCAATAGTTATTCCGCTCCACAAAGGTGGAGCCACAACAGACCCCAGGAACTATCACCCTATAAGCCTGACTAGTTTGGTCTGCAAGGCTATTGAGTGCATCATCATGGAACTCATTAACATTAGACATTGGGAACCTCCAAACACTGGACCATACCCAGTTCAGCTTTGTTAAGGGCAGATCATGCCTCCTAAACCTGGTGGACTTCTTTGAGACAGTTACCAAAGCTATAGACGAGGGAAAAGTGGTACACACAGCCTACCTGGACCTCGCAAAGGCCTTCAACACCATTCCCCATTCTAGTATTATAGACAAGCTCACCAGCCTGAACATAAGACCCTACATCACAAGATGGGTTGCCAACTGGATCATGGACAGAACCAACATGGTGAGAGTTGCGGGAGCTAGGTCCAGTTCTAAACCGGTTACAAGTGGTGTTCCCCAGGGCTCATTCCTAGGACCCCTCCTGTTTGGCATATACTTCTCAGAGGTACAAGCAAGCACAGGAGGACTATGGCTGACCAAGTTCGCAGACAACTGCAAACTAGGGGGTATAACTGATTCTTCGGCTGACACAGACATCCTCCAAAAGGGTCTCACTGAGACGGATACCTGGTGTCAAAATCATGGCTTCAAGCTAAATGTCACAAAGTGCATAGTCATCCCCTTTGGAAAAAACAAAGTACCCACAAATTACCACATAGGTGGTAGTCCCCTAAATATGGAAGACGTAATAAGGGATCTGGGGACCCAAGTAGATAGTAATCTTTCCTTTGATAATCACATTGCCAAAGTGATTAGAAACTCATTCTATGTGGCTCACCTAATCACAAAAGGGTTCACATCCAGATCAAAAGAGGTCATTGTGCCCCTCTACTCATCACTCATCAGACCCATCATAGAGTACAAAGCCCCATTTGGGATGTACCTTACAAGACACCTGCAACAGCTGTAAAACCACAGAAGTACCTCACCAAGAGAATCACTGGCCTCAAACAGATGCCCTATGCAGCGCGACTGGATGAAACTCCAGCTGTACTTGGGTTGCATACTGCCTACTCAGAGGTGATCTCTGCCTGACATGCAAGGCCATTTCCAACCCAGAATTGATGGACATGCTCCACCTAAAGAAAACCATATCCCCTCTAGCCACACGTTCTAGGGATCTAACCCTCACCACAACAATAAATAGGACGTGCTGGAGGGATAGATTCCTGTCCCAGAGACTTCCCATGCTTTGGATCAAGATTCCAATCTACATTAGGCAGAGCTCCTTGCTAACACTCTTCAAGATAAACCTTGATGAGTGGATGGGAAACAGAAATTTTACCCCGGGGATCACTTCAGTGGCTCTGCCAGACAAAGGCACAGGGAACTAATCTAAGGGGGTGGCGAAAGCCAACACATTCTGGCTAGGCTTATAAATGCCTCCAAGCAGATCGCCTAGTACCTACCTATGAACCTAAGAATACCTAAGGCTTATATGTTATCTAGTCATGTAAATATTCTCTGCATGGCAATAACAAAAAGGCTTGCAATGTTGGTAATTCTTTAACAGTATGCTTATTAAAGCTTACTTGCATCTTACAATCTCAGACAAGCTTACCTGATAGCCATTAAAGCATTGCTACTTAAACACAAACCAACAGGCACTGCAACGGCATTTTTATTTTATTTATTTATTTTATTTGCAGTTGGTTTACCACGATAGTCCATTGGGTAAAGGAAAACTGTTTTCAATGGAGTCCTGGGGAGAAAAGCTGCAAAAAGAAACATGCATTTTCTGAATAATAAGAAGCATAAATCAACAGTATAAAAATATGACAGAAAAAGAGAACATTCTGCAAAATCAAGGACAGATGAAAAGCCACTGTACTACTTGTGTCTACCTTGGATGGGGGGGGGGGTACTCTGCACACTCACACTACATAACTGCTCCTTGCCTTGCTTGGACACATCCAGAGTCACTACATGGAGGAGTGGGGGTGCAACAAGTACATCACAATTTGAAATGTCTCTGGCTGACGGTGATGGCCCTGACACATTTGTCATACCTCTGAACCTCAGAGCAAGAAATCTGGACAAAGCCATAAACAGAAGTGGGAAAGAGGCTCAAAAATAAGGACAATTTTTAAATATTGCTCTTATAAACTTAGAAAGATAATAGAATAGTAGGTCTTGCATTAATATGAATTTTCTGAAGTGTATGAAATCTGAAATTCAAATGTCTGTCATTATTTTCTAACTTCAGTCTTTAACGATTTGTCACTAATTTGCTAAAAAACCACAATTTTATGAAACACAGACCAAAAATGTGATGTAAAAATATAAAGCAGCCACACAATACAGCCAGGAACCTGTCAAAGAAGGGATGTTTTTTTTAATATTAGTACTGTTAAGTTGGGCAGCTGACAAAATAAGAGAATCTACATGCATTTCTGAAATAAAAGTAATCTATAACGCTGATCATTACAATTATTTATTAATTGTAAACCCTCCACAGTTTCTTCCAAAATTGCCATTTTGCTGAGGGATTATTAGGGAGAGAGCAACATTTTGAGCCAAAATCAGGGACAGCTGAGAGGTTTGGATATACCTAATTCTATAAAGTGATTTATTTGGTTGTACCTCTCAACCTCTTAATGCAGGAAATCTGGACAAGGCCAAATATATTGAGGGAACATACAAACAGTACTAACAATTGCTCTTATATTATTTATTTATTTATATTTGTTGACCGGGAGTGTCCGACTGGAAGTAAGTCCATTTTCAGATGAGGCCAGGGGAGAAAAGCTCCACAGTAAAAACAAACAGACAGTAGCTACATTGGATTGCATAGCGATTAACAATTTGCATAGCAATTACTTACAACATATTTACAGATGAAGAACATAGTACATCAGTAGACAACTAGAATCTATCTGTGAAGTACATAACAGACATTAACAAATGTTACAATAAGAAGTTCCTGCTGTATAATAAGTACTAGGCTTATGAGCATCTGAGCTTGCTATAATCAAGGTAGTTAGTGGAGTGGAAAGAAAGGTAGTGGTTGGATGGGGTGGGTGATATTAGAGTGGGAGTTGCAAGGGCATAGCCAACATGTTTTTATGTGTGCTTTTAGTAAAGTTTTGAAGTGGGTGCATGATGGTATGGAGGTAATTGTGGGTGGGAGGGAGTTCCATAATTTCGCTATGGCGCAAGAGAATAGTGCTTCACCGGCAGAGTCATTGGCTTTAGTGATCTGCAAGTGATTTTTGTTGCTGGATCTTAGTGGTCTGGTAGTGCGATAGGGTTGGAGTAGATTCAGGAGGGATGGGAGATTTAGTGGATGGTTTACTAGTTTGTGGGCGAGTGAGAGTTGATACCATTGAAGGAGGTGAGGGAGTTCAAGCCAGCCCAGTTCAGCAAGTGAGAGACAGTGGTGACTATGGTAGGATGCCCCTGTGGCGAATTTGGCGATTTTGTTATAGCAGGTCTCTAGCTTGTTTAGATCACATTGCCTTAGGTTGGTATATATTGGAGAGGCAAAAAGTAAGGTGGAGATAAGGTGGGAATTTGCTATTGAATTCTTTGCTGCTTTGGTGAGAAGTTGCTTATTTCTGTATAACGCTCCTAGTTTTTTGTGGGCTTTTTTATGGTCGTGGATATGTGAATGTCAAATTTTAGTTTACTGTCTATTTCCACTCCTAGCAATTTGGTGTGTTCAGTTGGGTATATAGTGGTGTTGTCTTTTGCTGTGATATTAAAGTGAAAGTTGTTTTGAGTATGTTTGGTGGGTTGGAAGATGAGTAGTTTAGTTTTGTTTGGGTTGAGTATTAATTGGGCATCGGATAACCAAGTTTCAACAGAGGAAAAGGCTTCCTGTGTGACTTTTTGCAGTTTGGGTAGGGACTGGGCTGAGCAGATGATGGTTGAGTCATCTGCATATTGTATGAGTGTGCCATGTTTGGTGGCAGAGGCTAGATTATTGGTGAAAACAGAGAAGAGTAGGGGTCCAAAGATGGATCCTTGGGGAACTCCTATGGAGACAGGTAGTTGGGGAGATATGTCATTCTGCCATACAATGGATTGTTGGCTGTCACACAGGTAACTCTGAAACCACTTGGTGACCGATTGTGAGAAGAATAGGTTATTGAGAACAGAGATAAGTTGTTTGTGTGGGACCATGCCAAATACTTTAGATAGGTCTAGGGAAGTAGCAGAGGAGAGATAGCCACTTTTTTATGCTGAAGGATAGTGTTAGTAAAGGAGAGTAAGGCAGTGGTAGTGCTATAAAATTAGACAGTTGACATAATAACAGGTCTTGCTTTAACAATCATTTTTCTGAAGGGTGTGGAGTCTAAAACTCAATGTCTGTCATTATTTAGTGACTTTATTACTAAATGATTTTCCATAAAAACACAAATTTTACGATGGACAAACCAAAAATAAGCAAAAATCCATTCATTCTGTGAAAATCTGTACAATTGAGAGGTATATCTCAGCCGGGGCTGTCTTTGAGTTTGCCGCTCTTCCCCCCTCACAAAATCATGGTCGCATGAGGCCTCCTCCCCGCAGCCATTCCAATTTCCCATTACTTGGCCATTTCACCCCATTTACCATAAACACTGTAATGTGCATACTGCTTTACTTCTATGATGATTTGGATTTCATTTAAAAGTTTTATTTTACATTTTACAGCACGGATACTAATAGACATCTGCTAAACAAAACAATGCAGTCTCACAATGAAACTAGAATTAGCATTAAAACTTCTCTGCCCTTGAAAGTCACATTCATTGAAACAGCATTGAAACCCACATTCAAAGAAAATACATCTGGTCAGTGGAAGATAAAGATTAACTTTGGGCTGTTTTCAAAGCATAGGGCCCTTGCACATGAAACATATATGTGTTCTTTGATACACCTTCCTGATTGTATTAAATTATATTGTATAATACAGTACAGCTGTTAGAGGGCATTTTAAATTTATTGTTTTGAACATTTTTCCAGTAAACAATGAAACAAAATGCATGCACCAACAATGACAAAACTGCCCAATTCAGAAAATTTCCATCATAAAAGTCTACTCAAACTTCTACAATCCACCAGTCATCTAAATAATTCCACATTAAAGAGATCTGCAACTAATGAAGAGGTTGCTGCTAGCAAAGAACTTTATATTTCATTGTTTCATCTACAAATAAAGTGCCTGTCGCCCTTAATGAATACATTGCCTATGTTACACTAAACAAATGATAAGCTAGTAATATTGCAATAGGGACTGGATGGCAAACTGATAACAGGTTCCTAGTTACAAGGTATCTCCACTGAAGAGGACATTCTCAGGACTGCAGCATCCACCCCCTTTAAAAGTACAACACAGTACAGTATCAGCAATGCATCTACATACTGTGGGAGTAGAACCCACTGCCTTCTGCATGAAAAGCAAGTACACTACCTGTTGTGCTATTAACAAAGCAAGCAGACTCAGCATAAGCAACACTAAACTTGTCTTCCCCTGAAGCTCTCTGCTCCTTGTAAAATCCACTTGACACTCAACTGTATCTCTCAACTTTGCAGTACAAGAAATATGGATAAAGCCAAAATTTATTGTGGGGGGGGGGGCAAAAGCCCAAAAACCAGGGACACATTATAAACATTGCTTGCACAGTCTTGGAAAGTTGCTAGAATAAAATGCTGTGTGACCACCATGCATTTCACTGCCAAGTCTTGAGCTCAGGATCCTGTGCACTACAGTCAGAGCAACATACACTATGCCAAATTAGTTGTTTCTGCAAAGACAGGAAGACTGAAACTTAAATGGTTATCATTTAGTGAATTCGGTTCTCACCATAGCTCAAAACCTCTTAGCACAAAACACCTGGACAAAGCAAATAATGGGTGAATACAGCCCTCAAACATATTCAGTGAATTCAGTTCTCACCATAGCTCTCAAAAACTGGACAAAGCGAATAATGGGGGAATACAGCCCCAAAATAGGGACAAATTTCAAATACTGATCTTATAAACTTAGACAATTGCTAGAATAAAATATTTTGTGTTACCATGTACCTTCTGAAGAATATGACGTCTGCAATTCTAATGTCTATCATTATTTAGTGAATTAGAATCCAGAAAACCACAGATTTTATAAGGAACATAAAAAAATATGAGGCAAAACTCTGAAATATTTTTACAAGTGGTGGGTAGAGAATTCTTGCTATCTGCATCCAAGGTACAGGGTTTGAGCCTGTCTCTAGCCACCAGGTATATTGAACTGTGGCATTTTACACACACACACACACACACACACACACACACACACACACACACACACACACACACACACACTCTTCCATGGCTCAGACAGACACATACTCTTCCATGGCTCAGACACACACACTCTTCCATGGCTCAGACACACACACTCTTCCACAGCTCACACACACTTTCTTCCATGGCTCAGACACACACACACTCTTCCACAGCTCAGACACACACACACTCTTCCGTGGCTCAGACACACACACTCTTCCATGGCTCAGACACACACACACACACACACACACTCTTCCACGGCTCACACACACTCTTCCACAGCTCAGACACACACACACTCATGGCTCAGACACACACACACACATACACACACACACACACACACACACACACACACAGACACACACACACACACACTTTTCCATGGCTTAGACACACACACACTCTTTCACGGCTCAGACACACACACCACTTCCATGGCTCAGACACACACACACACACACACACACACACACACACACACACACACACACACACACCTCTTCCACGGCTCAGACACACACACCTCTTCTATGGCTCAAACACACACACACCTCTTCCATGGCTCACACACCTCTTCCACAGCTCCTTGTAATAAATCCCATAGTCTGTAAAAGGAACTTCAGTACGGTCCTTGCAATGTCCTCCATAGTAGTTAAAGTTAACTCTGTCCGTGAACTGAAAGTCTTGAGTTTATGAGACACAAAAGTTATTAAGGCTATCTGTATGGCTGAAAAACATAGAGGAAAAACCTGAGCCATGTGTAAAGTTCACCTGGTCCTTCAGGAGTTGCTAGGTCCCGTGGGAGCCGCAGCTACAGGTTTACAGCTATCCAGCCTGCAGACATTGCAGTCCAATCTTCTTCTGGGGCATCTGCAGTCTGATGCCTTGTTTTCCAATCTGGACTGCTGTTTAACCAGTCCAAGTTTGGGAACACTCACTCTAAATTATTTATTTATTTTTTTACAGCAGTCTGAGTTCACGGACACTCTCAATTATTTTTATTTTCTTACAGCTGGGGCAGGGGGGGCTGCAGTCCTGCAGTACAATAGCACAAGCCACCACTGGTGCTCACCATGCCTTTCAATGCACTGGCAACTGTGGAGAAGACTCTGTGTTCATCATCAACACTATCCCTTCAAACTCCAACTCACCTTAGTGAGCTTCCATGCCCACCATACAGCTTGTTATTAATACCATGGCCTCACAAAAATCATGAAAACTTGCTGGCATTCCTTGAAAATATCTGTTTAGCCAATGCCTTGTTTATCCTTGGTGACTTAACTATCCATCCCCATACCAGAGAGACTAAACTACCAATGCAGGTATGCCCAATACTTCTTGGAGTAGGTAAACAAGAACTATCTGGATTAAGTTGTCCTAATCCCACTGGGGTGAGAAGATTCTTGACCTGGTTCTAACAAATGTAGCTTGACCCTATTCCCTCATTCTGGTTGGTCCCTTATTAGTTATGTGAGAACACTTCCTGGTTACCATTTCCCTCAAAATATTTACTCCCATCACAACCAACAACATCATCTTTAGAGACTACAAAAAGGCAAACCTTTTACAATTTTATAAATAAATCTCTAAATTCAAGGATGAAAACTCTACAGTTGACCCAGGATATACAGCTACCTAAACTAAGGATCTTTATATCTATTTAGACAAATGCATTGATCTGGCATTCCATACTAGAACTGAATATAGTGGTAAATTCAAAAACAAATCATCCTGGTGATAAGTCACAATTAACAAACTTATAACTGAAGGAAGTAACTGCTCAAAATACCATGTAGGGTCAGAAGCCCTCTGCATGAAGGTAATATAAAAAAGTCACTAAGAAACAGACAGCAACCTTAAGAAAAATTAAGAAATAATTAGGAACCTTCCTCCAAACTTTTCCATATTCGTACCACCCACTTAAACTTGAAAGACATGCTAACATATTAGAACTGTTCTCTGGTTAATCAGATTTGCTGATGACTGCAAGCTGGGATCAGTTGTCAAGTCTAACCAATATACTTATACCTTTCAAACTGAATTAACACAAGCCAACACCTGGTACACCAAAAAGTGGCTTAAACTAAATGCCAAGAAATGCAGTATCATCTCTTTTTTGGAAAAAAAGAAATTGCTTCAAGCCACTGCATGTATAACATTTATCTATTAAACAAGTCAGTGAATAGAGACCTTGGCACTTGGGTTGATGCCTCCCTTTTCTTTGATCACCATCAGGTGATTATGGTTTGGAAATCCTTCTACATCTAGTTGCCAGAGGCATCTCTTCTCAAACAAAGGAGGTCATTGTTCACTTATACCCTGGTGAAATCCATTATAAAATATAATACCTCTTTGGTATATATATATATATATATATATATATATATATATATATATATTCTCAGATGCATCAACAATTTTGAAAAAAAAAAACACAGAGGTTCCTAACAAAAATTATCTCAACCATTAAAAATCTTTAGCTACCAGGAGATCTCAGAGTCCTTGTCCCTTTACTCAGTGTCATATGGGCTCCTGTGAAGGGATGTGTGCCTCACCTACTGTACTCTCAGGGTTCCTGCTATACTTGACCTTTTTTGTTCTCCATAAGTCAGATATAGCAGCCATTACTAGAGCAAGAGATGTCCATCTACAACATAAATAAATAAAACTAGATGACTGGATAGGTTCATCACCCAGTGCCAGTATAGGAAGAGATGTCTATCTACAACATAAATAAATAAAGCTAGATGGATAGATAGGTTCATCACCCAGTGCCAGTATAGGAAGAGATGGCCATCTACAACATAAATAAATAAAACTAGATGGAAGGCTAGGTTTATCATCGACTGCCAGTATAGGAATAGATGTCTGTCTACAACAGAAAGAAAACTAGATGAATAGGTTCATAATACAGTGCTTCCCTCTCCTCTGGAATAGGTTCCCTTTTAAGGTAATGAGTGTGATTCCCTTGTATCCTTCAAACATACCTTGGACATCTGGATGGGTACCCTTAAATTTATTCCACATTTTATAAGACTTACCATCCTTGAAAGTGATGGTTGAGCTTGAGGGTGATTACTAGCTGGGTGCATATCATCTCTGGTCAAATTACTTTATGTAATCTATGTTTGTTTGATCTTAGAGCTCTCATAGGTTCATACGTTGTTACTAAGCTAATGACCACTAGAGTCCTTACAAGCCTAGCTGTGCATGCTATACCCACTTGGATCCTGACTATCATGGGTGGCTATTATGAGGAGCATGTTAGAATGGATGAAGGCAAGGGAGTTGTGTATGTGTGGGGTCTGTTAGGATAATACTTTTCTTATTGATAGCAACTGTCCATAAGGGAAATGTGGACCAAATGGGTGTAAATTTATGGTTTCTAATCCAATTGTCCAGGTTTCATTTGAATAGGTCAGGGATAAACTCTGTTTTACATGGATGAGGAGTTTATGCATAGCACAGGAATCCTTTGGGACACATATCTGCCTCTCCAGCCCATTTTGTTTATGTCTCACGTAATCTCAGTTACCTTTTTAGTCAGCGAATGTTCTGAGTTTTTAATAGTGTTAACAAAAATGTGGCACTTCTTGGCAATGATCTTTAAGATGGTCGGTTGGAGTCTCTCAAGAAATTTCTTTAAATCTCTGGTTCTTTTCTGGCTTTGCTTTGCCCCACAGAGAGATGTCATCTATGAGATTCACAATTCTATTGAGGTCTTCTAATATCTGCTCTATGGCATCTTGACAGACTTCCGGTATTAAATATTTCCAAAATGTCATTCTTAGGAATTGCTACTCTTTCAAATGTATGTTAAAGATGCATAACTTGGAGCAGGCTAAGTGAAACTTTACTTGTTAGAGCATATTGCTGTCATCCACTGATGAGAATGTTTTTGCTCCTGGCATCATGTCCATGACTTCTTCCACTACTTTTATAGGGCGACTCTTATAATTGCTTCTTCCTTGTCCTGTGGGTAAAGGTGTATTTGTATTTTGTTTGGCTTTATCTTAGTGACATTATTATTCATTCATTCAGTCAGTAGACTCAATTTCTCTTGCTGTATCTCACAGTTCACAACTAATCAAGTTACCTTGTGTTCTTGCTCAAGTCTCTTATGTTTACAGGTGCTCTCTGTGAAGCATGAATAACTGGTGTTATTGTAGGATTCAGACTGACAGTATTGTCTGTAAATGTCTCCCAGACTACTAAATAAATTAATGCATTTGACAAAAATGACTTTACAAATATCATTGTAATCCTTTCTCTCTCTGAGTTGATCTGTTGCTGTCCAAGATGAATGTGCAAATCACTGCATGCATAGCTCTACAAGTTGCTTGCTATGCCACTTTGCAGTTTAATATCACTGTAACTGTATGGCTTAACTGTATATGTGACTTTGTGTCTATATTGCCACACTATGGAGTCATGTTATCATGCTCAGATGTTTAAATGTAACTATATCCAATATATTAGTTTGCTGCTGTGCCACAATTTGCAACAGTAACTTGTATTGCTATTCTGTATACACTCTTTAGTTCTACCTGCCCTTCTGGTGGCAGTTTATGAATAGAATATGTCAGTAAGTAAACCCTGAGAAATCCACCTTTCCCACTCTTTCCAGAGCTATATTATAAGCTCTCATCTAAACTTTTACACTCAGATCCTATGTCTCGCTTAAATTGAATATTCTCTCTAGTGATACCATTCCATTTCATGCAAAAGTCATGAACTCAGATCCTCTCTGAGGATACTATGCCAAATGCATACACATCAGTAATTTCAACAAACAAATAATGTTTTTGACTCTGGGTTTATACTGCTGTCTAACAAGTTCATTTCACTTTCATCAGTTATTTGCAGCAACCATGCCCTGGTCCCCAACATTTGATCTGCTTGAATCACATATTTTATTAAAATAGTTTAAATGTCTATATTGCTCACATACACAATTAAACATTTAGCAAACTCTGCCTTCATGGCTAAAACCACTCATCTTGCAAATTTTCTGCTGACCATTTGCCATCTTGACTCTCCTGTTTTAAACGCATCATTAATTCATGTCTCCTTGCAGCCACGGTGGTGCAGCGGTAGCATTGTTGCCTCACAGTAAGAGGTTCTCCCGTTCGATTCTCGGCTGGAGCACCTTCTGTATGGAGTCTGCATATCCTTCCCGCTGTCAAGGGGCATTCAAAAGACATGTGTAGAATGGGTGTGCCTTTGTTAAATGTTGGGCGTCGAGCTGGCACCTCGGCACCCATAAAAAATCTACTGCTAATCATTAGCGGACCGGCGTTCCACTGTGGCGACCCCTAACCGGGAAAAGCCGAAAGAAGAACAACAACAACATTAATTCATGTCTCCTGGCTACTCTTCCTCAAATCACACACATTTTGACCTGAAACACATTATCAGAGTCAAAGTTATCTTCTTCTTTTGCTTTAACTCTATTTTCTGAAATTTACTTTTGCTCACACTGAGCCTATATATTTTGTATATTTATTATTACATGTACACTAAATACTTCCACTAATTTCCCAGTGGTGGTATGGCAGTAGCATTGTTACCTCACAGCAAGAGGTTCTGTTCGATTCTTGGCTTGGCTTGGGAGTGCCTTCTGTGTGGAGTCTGCATGTCCTCCCTGCGGTTGGGTAGCGTTCGAAAGACATGCGTGTGTAAATGGGTGTTCCTTTGTTGAAGGTTGGGTGTCGAGCTGGCACCTCGGCATTTCATAAAAATCTACTGCCAATCATTAGTGGACCGGAGTTCCACTGTGGTGACCCCTTACCGGGAAAAAGCTGAAAGACAAACAGCAATATCTTTTCCAGTCTAAGGTTTAATCCTCATTTGATCACTTGTTGTTTCACATACATTTATGTGTCTTAACAATGATTGATGTGAGACACCAAGTTCACGGTATGTCTCAATTCATTTAAGTAAACAACAATTTCATTGGACCTTGGGAGTTTCTTGAAATAGTAAACGACAAACACACAGCAATGTTTGCAGCTGTAACTGTGATTTAACTTCTCCACAATTTCTGATTGATTTTTGTCATCAGCAGATAAATCAAACATGTTATCCACTTTAACATCATTCCCTGCTGTATATAAAATTGTGGCTATTTGTACTTTAGCTGGTTTGGTCTGCAAACCTAAATCAATGCCAGAAATGTCAAACCTCTATGTCCAAGATTTTGTTAAACACTTAGCTAGGCTACTCTGATGTTGTAACTGCATAGGTGGGCTGATTATTGAGGATACCTCCATATTCTTGTTAATTTTCTGAACTATATCTTGACTGTACTAGAGAATTTTGATTTTAGCTCATAATGCCATTTTCTTTGTTATATACTCAAAGGTGGTACGTTTCTATTGTTACTTGCAGAATGCTAGGATTTTCATAATGGTGGTTCTGGTAACTTTCTTTTGTATTTTAGACTTTGATACAATTTCACTTATTCTTTCTTTTAGGTTTTTAATAAAATTCTACTCATTTGTCTACTAATTTCCGTTGTAATTATTTCTGTTTGGTTTCTCCAATTTGCCAACTCACTCCAGTTGTTTGGATAACTTCGGATAACTTATGAAGTTAAAAACCCCAGGCATGCAGTGGTTACACTCCAGCTTCCAAAAGTCTTTTGAATGGTTCATAAGTTACTGCTTTTAGAGGAACACAACATGTGTCTTTCCCAACATGCTTTACATATTAAATGAATGTCCAGCTAATAACATTTTGTCCAATTCTGCTTCTGAATATAACACGAATAATTGAGGTGCAATTTGAAACTGTATTTTCTATGGGGGTAAAACTAGCCACATTCTCATGTAAGCAGTTTTTCCACCCATATCAAGCTGCTTATTAGAGTCAACTGCAAGGTCATTACACCTTGATAAAATTAAGATTACTCTTGCACTGACCTCTGTTAATCAAGGTACATTTCACACAGTTTCATATTATTCAGTCAAATGGTCATGAAGTGGACCATCTGCTACTAAAAAGGCTAGTTCTGATAGGGTTTGCCTTAATAAATGATCAAGAGTGTGCCAGACCACTGTTGAAATATTATTAACAGGAGAATACATGCCTAGTCTGTTCACCTTCATTCACCATTAATGATCTCATGAAGTCTGTATAATATATAAGGAATGTAGTGTTTGCACATACACAAAATCTCCCAAAATGTGAATGTCATTTGAGGATAGCAGTATGACTCTCTACTCCATTTCGAGCAAGCAAGCAAGCTATCTTGAAACAGCACAGAAAGGGAATGATTACTGGAAACATGAGCATAGTCAGACATGCATCATGTATGCCATGGCATACACTTTAAAAATTATTCATTAGAGTATAAATTAAATTTAATTGCATATGTAATTTTAATTGCATATGTATTGTGGTTTGTCAGTATATACTGTGTCATTTTTTTTTTGCAATGACAAAGTACACTGTACAACACCATGCACTTTGTGTAGTTGCGGGAGAATGACACATGGGGGTACAATGGGGGTGATATATTTTAAAAGCTTGTTAAAACTACCATTTTCATCTAAAGGTACAAACGTATTCATTCCAACACTCCATGCTGTTCTCAGAGATAGTATTAAATGCCTTATGTGTACACTATCTTCAGAACTGCGCTGAAGAAGTAGTGCAGTTCAAAAAACTGAACGTCAGTGCCCTCAGCCCCCATGGACATGGTCACTGTCCTAATTTACTTAAGTGTGCACACAAGTACCGGTATGTTAGCATGTAGCAGGCAATCTAGTAGATAAGACTGGCAGATAGTTCTGTGTAGCCTAACAGTACTATATACTACACAGCTCTACAATGCAAGGCAACAATGCGTTACTATTGCACAATACACAGCTCTACAATGCAAGGCGACAATGTGTTAGCACTACAAACTACAAGCTCTACAATGCAAGGCAACAATGCATTACTATTGCACAATATACAGCTGTACAATGCAAGGCGACAATGTGTTAGCACTACAAACTACACAGCTGTACAATGCAAGGCAACAATGTGCTAGCACAACAAACTACACAGCTGTACAATGCAAGGCAAGAATGTGTTAGTACTACACTCTACACAGCTCTACAATGCAAGATAATAATGTGTTAGTATTACACAGTATTACAATGCAAGGCAACAATGTGTTAGTACTACTCACTACACAGTACAACAATGCAAGGTAATAATGTCTTAGTATTACACAGCACTAAAATGCAAGGCAACAATGTGTTAGTACTACAAACTACACGACTGTAGAATGCAAGGCAACAATGTGTTAGTACAATGTACTATACAGCTCTAAAATGGAAGGCAACAATGTGATAGTACTGCACACTACACAGCTCTGCAATGTAAGGCAACAATGTGTTAGTACAATGTACTACACAGCTCTACAATGCAAGGTAATAATGTGTTAGAACTACACACTACACAGCTCTGCAATGCAAGGCAACAAAGTGTTAGTACTATGTACTACACACCACTACTATGCAAGGCAACAATGTGTTAGTACTGCACACTACACAGCTCTACGTTGCAAAGCAATAATGTGTCAGAACTACACAATACGCAGATCTACAATGCAAGGCAACAATGTGTTAGTTCTACACACTACACAGTTCTGCAATGCAAGGCAACAATGCATTATACTGCATACTACATAGTTCTACAATGCAAGGCAACAATGCATTAGTATTACACACTGCACAGCTCTACAATGCAAGGCAACAATGTGTTAGTACTATGTACTACACAGATCTACCATACAAGTCAACAATGTTTTAGTACTAGACAGCTCTACAATGCAAGATAACAATGTGTTAGTACTACACACTACACAGCACTACAATGCAAGGCAACAATATGTTAGTACTACAAACTACACAAAGTTCCCATGCAAGGCAACAATGTGTTAGTACTACATACTACACAGCTCAACAATGTAATGCAAGAATGCGCTATTACTACACACTAAATAGCTCTAAAATGCAAGGCAATAATGTGTTACTACTGCACAATACACAGCTCTACAATGCAAGGCGACAATGTGTTAGCACTACACACTACACAGCTGTACAATGCAAGGCAACAATGTGTTAGTACTACACACTACACCTCTCTAAAATGCAAGGCAACAATGTGTTACTACTGCACAATACACAGCTCTACAATGCAAGGCGACAACGTGTTAGCACTACACACTACACAGCTGTATAATGCAAGGCAACAATGTGTTAGTACTACATACTACAAAGCTCTACAATGCAAAGCAACAATTTGATACTACTACACACTACACAGCATTGCAATGAAAAGCAACAATGTGTTAGTACTGCATACTATATAGCTTTACAATGCAAAGCAACAATGTGTTTGTACTACATACTATACAGCTCTACAATGCAACACAACAATGTGTTAGTACTACACACTTCACAGCTCTACAGTTCAAGGCAATAATGTGTTAGCATTACACAGTACTACAATGCAAGGCAATAATGTGTTAGTACTTTATACTGCACAGCTCTACAATGAAAAGCAACAATGTGTTACTACTACACAGTACATAACATTGCAATGCAAGGAAACAATGTGTTAATACCACATACTATACAGCTCTACAATGCAACACAACAATGTGTTAGTACTACTCACTACACAGCACTACAAAGCAAGGCAATTTTTTTAGTACTACAGACTACACAGCTCTGCAATGCAAGGCAACATCATGTTAGTACTATGTACTACACAGCACTACAATGCTAGGCAACAATGTGTTAGTACTACACACTACACAGCTCTACTGCACAATACACAGCTCTGAAATGCAAGGCAACAATGTGTTAGTACGATGTACTACATAGCTCTACAATGCAAGGCAACAATATGCTAGTACTACACACTACACAGCACTACAATGCAAGGCAATAATGTATTAGTACTACAGACTACACAGCTCTGCAATGCAAGGCAACAAAGTGTTAGTACTATGTACTACACAACTCTACAATACAAGGCACCAATGTATTAGTACTACACACTACACAGCTCTACAATGCAAAGCAACAATGTGTTAGTACTACACATTATGCAGATCTACAATGCAAGGCAACAATCTGTTAGTACTACACACTACACAGTTCTACAATGCAAGGCAGCAATGCATTATACTGCATACTACACAGTTCTACAATGCAAGGCAACAATGCATTAGTACTAATCACTACACAGCTCTACAATGCAAGGCAACAATGTGTTAGTATTATGTACTACACAGATCTACATTGCAAGTCAACAATGTGTTAGTATTACACAACTCTACAATGCAAGGTAACAATGTGTTAGTACTACACACTACACAACAATACAATGCAAGGCAACAATATGTTAGTACTACACACTACACAGAGCTCCAATGCAAGGCAACAATGTGTTAGTACTGCATACTACACAGCTATACAATGCAATGCAATAAGGTATTATTACTACACACTAAACAGCTCTACAATGCAAGGCAACAATGTGTTAGTAGTGCATACTACACAGCTCTACAATGCAAAGTAACAATGTGTTAATACTACACACTACACAGCCCTACAATGCAAGGCAATAATGTGTTAGTATTACACAGCACTACAATGCAAGACAACAATGTGGTAGTACTGCACAGTACACAGCTCTACAATGCAAGGCAATAATCTGTTAGCATTACACTTTACTACAATGTAAGGCAACAATGTGTTAGTACTATACATTACACAGCTCTACAATGCAAAGCAAAAATGTGTTACTACTACAAAGTACATGGCATTGCAATGCAAGGCGACAATGTGTTAGTACTACAAACTACACAGCTTTATAATGCAAGGCAACAATGCATTAGTTCTACACACTACACAGCTCTATAATGCAACACAACAATGTCTTAGTATTACACACTACACAGCTCTACAATGCAATGCAAAAGTGTGTTAGTACTACACACTACACAGCTCTAAAATGCCAGGCAACAATGTGTTAGTACTGCACACTGCACAGCATTACAATGCAGGGCAACAATGTTTTAGTACTACACACACTACACAGCTCTGCAATGCAAGGCAACACTGTGTTAGTACGATGTTCTACACAGCACTACAATGAAGACAATAATGTGTTAGTAATACACACTACACAATTCTGCAATGCAAGGCAACAAAGTGTTAGTATTATGTACTACACAGCACTACAATTCAAGGCAACAATGTGTTAGTACTACACATTACACAGCTCTACAATGCAAAGCAACAATATGTTAGTACTACACACTATGCAGATCTACAATGCAAGGCAGCAATGTGTTAGTACTACACAGCTCTACAATGCAAGACAACAATGCATTAGTACTGCATACTACACAGTTCTACAATGCAAGGCAACAATGCATTAGTACTACACACTATACAGCTCTAGAATGCAAGGCAACAATGTGTCAGTATTATGGACTACACAGATCTACAATGCAAGTCAACAATGTGTTAGTACTACACAACTCTACAATGCAAGGTAACAATGTGTTACTACTACACACCACACAGCACTACAATGGAAGGCAACAATGTGTTAGTACTACAAACTACACAGCACTTCAATGCAAGGCAACAATGTGTTAGTACTGCATACTACACAGCTCTACAATGCAAGGCAACACTGTATTAGTATGATGTACTACAGAGCACTTCAATGCAAGGCAACAATGTGTTAGTACTACACACTACACAACTCTGCAATGCAAGGCAACAAAATGTTAGCACTACACATTACACAGCTCTACAGTGCAAAGCAACAATATGTTAGTACTACACACTATGCAGATCTACAATGCAAGGCAACAATGTGTTAATACTACACAGCTTTACAATGCAAGACAACAATGCATTAGTACTGCATACTACACAGTTCTACAATACAAGGCAACAATGTGTTAGTACTATGTACAACACAGATCTACAATGCACGGCAACAATGTGTTAGTACTGCACAGCTCTACCATGCAAGGCAACAATGTGTTAGTGGTACGCACTACACAGAACTAGAATCCAAGACAACAATATGTTAGTACTACACACTACACAGAGCTACAATGCAAGGCAACAATGTGTTAGTACAGCATACTATGCAGCTCTACAATGCAATGTAAGAATGTGTTATTACTACACACTACACAGATGTACAATGCAAGGCAATAATGTGTTATTACTACACACTACACAGCACTACAGTGCAAGGCAACAATGTGCTAGTATTGCACACTACACAGCTCTAAAATGCATGACAACAATATGTTAACACTACATGCTACACAGCTCTACAATGCAATGCAACAATGTGTTAATACTACGCACTAAACAGCTCTAAAATGCAATGCAATGCAACAATGTGCTAGTACTGCATACTACACAGCACTACAATGCAAGGTAACAATGTGTTAGTATGACACACTACACAGCTCTGTAATGCAAAGCAAAAATGTGTTAATACTGCACACTACACAGCACTACAATACAAGGCAACAATATGCTAGTACTACACACTACACAGAGCTACAATGCAAGGCAACAATGTGTTAGTACTGCATACTATGCAGTTCTACAATGCAATGTAAGAATGTGTTATTACTACACACTACACAGATCTACAATGCAAGGCAACAATGTGTTAGTACTACACACTACATAGCTCTACAATGCAAGGCAATAATGTGTTAGTACTACAAAGCTCTATAATGCAAGACAACAATGTGTTAGTACTACACAGCTCTACAATGCAAGGCAGCATGTGTTGGTACTGCACACTACACAGCACTACAATGCAATGCAACAATGTGATAGTACTACACACTACACAGCACTACAAGGTAAAGCAACAATGTGTTAGAACTACATACTACACAGCTTTACAAAGCAAGGCAACTATGTGTTAGTACTGCACACTACACAGCTGTACAATGCAAGGCAACTATGTGTTAGTACTATGCTCTGCACTGCTGTACAATGCAATGCAACAATGTGTTATGCCATGTGCTGCACCATGGTGCTATAGTAGCAACTTGGAATGCATGTTCTATAGTATTCTGCTGCATTATACTGCACTGCTGCATTATACTGCACTGCTACATTATACTGCATTACTGCATTACACTGCACTGCTGCATTACACTGCACTGCTACATATAGCTGCATATCTATCTATATATACATGTATACCTCTCCTTCTCTAAATGCCCCATTTCATCTTATTCTACCTCTATACTTTTGCCACATTCCCTAAAGGATATCTTTTTTAATCCTTAACTTCTATGCATGTACGTCTTGAATGTTATGCGTGTTTTCGTTTTCATAATTTTGCTTTACCTTCAAAATCAATAAGCTTGTTATAGTTATAGTTTCCTTTTTTCACTTATTTCAACAATCTTCACATGTAAATATTTATGTATGAATTCTCCACTGTTTTTATTTTGAAATTGTTGAGCTTAACTTGCCTGTATACATTTTAATTGTTCTACATATCATTACTTGTTTTGGAACATTTCTCCCTGGGCCTCCACTGAAAACAGGCCCACAAGGCCCAGTGGACTATCATGGTAAACAAATGCCAATAACTAACTAACTAACTAACTAACTAACTAACTAACTAACTAACTAACTAAATATAGACAGAATTTGTTAACCTTGCATGACAGTTTGTTCTGTCAAAATTTGTTGATTATTGACCCCCTGAAGCCTAATCAGCTCACTGTTTCTATACCCCATCTGTCCTGGACAACACAAACAACACACTCTAACTATACCTATCCATGTATATGCAATAACCTATATATGAGTGTATGTACGTGTGTGTGTGTGTGTGTGTGTGTGTGTGTGTGTGTGTGTGTGTGTGTGTGTGTATATATATATATATATATATATATATATATATATATATATATATATATATATATATATATATATATATATATATATATATATATATATATATATATATATATATATATATATGCTTTTACATGTATATTTGCTTGAATATATATATATAAATATATATATATATATATATATATATATATATATATGGAAACTTAAACATTTATATACTCTTATTCAATTGTGAAATATCTTGCTGCAATGCCCTACCAGGTTCTTATCTACTCTCATTGTATATTTTGTACACTTGTATTTTCAACCAAAAAGGGGAATATCTTCTTATTGTATACTAATGGCTGTAAATTCTACAATCTGTATGCTACTACTCTTTAATGTCTTTTTCTTTTCTCTGTAAACTTATGGAGTTTTTCTCCCCAGGACTCCTCTGAAAATTGGCACTTGTTGTCTAGTCGGACTATCCTGGCAAACAAATGTTAAATAAAATAAATAAATAAGTATTACCCATTTTGTTCCATTTGTTTTTCATTATTATTATTATTATTATTATTATTATTATTATTATTATTATTATTATTATTATTGTTGTTATTATTATTATTATTATTATTATTATCATTATTATTATTATTATATGCATTTATATAAAGGCATTGTTTTATTCTATTTTCTAGAACAATGATTAGCCCTAGTGATCCAGTTGACCTCCATTACTTAAAAAAACTTAATAAATAAATAAACTGCTGTGAAACATATCATAACAGAGATGTAAATGGATCAATTGAAATGGTGAAAGATCAAATCACAAATGATCGATCCCAGCATATCAAACAAGTATAATACTGAAAACATAGAAAAACAACAGATTGCAAAAGGAAGCAACTAGTTTCCTCTTCTGATACATTAACCTGCCTTTAACTTCAATCATAATTTGTCTGAATAGCGGTGGTGTTACAGAAAGTTTTTTTCTATGATTAGGTGCAGGGTCAGGGTAGGGAAAGAAGCGGGTTTAGGATGACAGGAGCCAAATATCGAACTCTTAGTCCAGTCCTCACCTACTAACACTCACACTTCCAGCACCAAACCTACAATCACATACAAAAATCTGTTTTCCATTGGAACCAAATCTTCATTCGATGATATGGGTGTTCGATACATTTGATAGACACTACAGTCTTTCAACATAATAAGCATTCAACAAAAAGCTGGAAATGCCATAGGAAAGGCAGACTTCCTTCACCTTTCCCACTAATATGTAAAGGATTCCCTTTGGGTTTTCTTGTTGCCTAATTCGACTTCCGTCCCTATATTTGAGGAATTTGCCCATTGCCCTTGTGGCTTCCACAATTCATCTATACATGTTCTTTGCCCAGGATGATGTCAACAGGCATGCCACTGTTTCTTTTCAATCTACCAAATCGAACCTAAGGTCAAATCTTCTGTAGAAAGGTGCAGGAATAAACCAGAAAGAAAGGGAGAGCAATATCCAATAACCTGTCAACTCTAGGTGGTCACTGTCTTCCATGTAATATTAAATTTCATGTTGTTAACATCAGCTTTCTTCTAAGTGACCATGTTATGTCTGACCTTATATCATATCTGACAATCATTCAAGGCCTTTAACACCCCTTATCTGAAAGGAATCAGGCCTATGTATTACTCAACACCTCTTTCTGTAACAAAGATTCTATTAGTATGGGTAAGCAACTCCAAGAAAGCAATTTCTCTGGCCATTTCCTGAATCCCACCCCACTGATATTCAACCTAAAACAACTGGTTGATGATGTATCACCCTTAGCCCTAGTATCCTAACATTACTGGTATAAAAATGGATGTCAGTAGTGAAGATTGAGTCCTCTTGCCAGAAACATTCTCTGTTACAGAAATATATAAACTGATCCCAAAGTCTCCATACCCTCAAACATGTCAGGGGGGATGCTAAACAAGTGATGAGTCCCTGCCTAACCTCAAAATACAAATGGCATTTCTTACTCACCTGATATGAGTTATTTATATCCACATTATTCAAGATTTCTCCTACAGCATAGATAGCCCAAAATCAAACCTCCTCCTGTCCATTTTGGAACAAGAGAATGCTCTGACTACAAAGACTTGAAAGTGTACTGTCTAGAGGTATGATTCTAAATTAGGAAACTTTCTACACACTGGCTTCTGTGTATTCATAACTTGGAGGTTCAACCAGAGTCTATAAGGGACCCAAAAATATCTCTCCAAAATCTTTAACCACCTATTCACCAGTCTCCTAGTTGGGTTAATCATTGTTAACTGAATGATGTACAATGTCTTAAGTAGCAAAATGAAATTCATTTCAATTAACCATTCCTCAGTGGGTACAGTTTACTTGCATCATTGACTGATATGTTATCATATCTTTTGGTCTAATTCACCACACAGCACAGTGACTTAACTAGCAATTGGGACAGAGACAAGTGCTTCATCTTTAACAAAAGCATGAAGGCAGCTACCAAGTCTTGTATCTTGAGGGTGCTGATTCAAAGACCAACAGCTGCCGAATCTACCATGGCATACAACATATGATATAGCAGATCATCACAGATGGGTCGGTACTCAATAGGTGATCAGCATATGGATTTATAGTACCAAACATCTGCTCTGGAGTCACTTATGGTCTCCTTTCTTATACTTTTCTAGCAGACAAATCAGGGGGTCACTACCAGAGCAAAAATTAAAGGAAGAGGAGGCACTCCTGAGAAGTAGTTAGTACTGGTGAGTATCCTTTTCAACAGCATAGGTGAATGAGAGGTATGGATCCAGTTTTACACATTCCTTAGTCCCAGCACAAAGAGCTGTCATCCCTCCAATTATTGCAGAAAAACAAAATGGGTTAGTGTGACCTTCAGATAGTGACAGCCTTACTTGGATAAATGCCCAAGCTATGCTAAAATATACAGTAAGCAATATAACACACCTCAGTATAGCTAGGGAGACCTCTGACTGAACAAACCTAACATTAGCCCAGGTCTGTCTACCTGTAACAAATCTTTCCTGATCTGATTGAGTTAACTTAGGGATAACTATCTGGTGACTTAGGGCCCACAGATGCATGCATATTCTGGTGACTCAGGACCCACAAATGCATGCATATTCTGGTGACTCAGGGCCCACAGATGTATGCATATTCTGGTGACTTAGGGCCCACAGTTGCATGCATATTCTGGTGACTCAGGGCCCACAGTTGCATGCATATTCTGGTGACTTGGGGCCCACAGATGCATGCATATTCTGGTGACTCAGGACCCACAGATGCATGTATATTCTGGTGACTCAGGGCCCACACAAGCATGCATATTCTGGTGAATCAGGGCCCACAGATGTATGCATATTCTGGTGACTTAGGGCCCACAATTGCATGCATATTCTGGTGACTCAGGGCCCACAGTTGCATGCATATTCTGGTGACTTGGGGCCCACAGATGCATGCATATTCTGGTGACTCAGGGCCTAAGGTGCTTCAAGAAAGTATTAGTTTAAGGGTGTGCACACACAACAAAGTATTAGTTTAAGGGTATTCGCACTAATACAACCAGGGTATTGTATATTTTTTATTTTTCAAATGTTTTACCCTAACAGACTTGCTTGTTTTTCAATTGAATTGTACAGGTTATAGGTAACATTAAAGGTGGGAAAAGTTTTGAAATTATTTATTTTGGTCTCATTTTTTATATCACAAAAACCTGGCATTTTAACAGAGATGTGGGGATGTGTAAACTTTTTATATCCACTGTATATATATATATATATATATATATATATATATATATATATATATATCTGTGTGTGTGTGTGTGTGTGTGTGTGTGTGTGTGTGTGTGTGTGTGTGTGTGTGTGTGTGTGTGTGTGTGTGTGTGTGTGTGTGTGTGTGTGTGTGTGTGTGTGTGTGTGTGTGTGTGTGTGTGTGTGTGTGTGTGTGTGTGTGTGTGTGTGTGTGTGTGTGTGTGTGGTGTTTGCATACATTTGTATTGTAATTTTGAATGTAAATTTTATGAATTTGTAACTGAATATAACTGTTTTTTATATTATCATTTTTGTTTATTTTTCCATGCTGAGCCTGAAAATGGCCCATTGTGATCAGTGTTATATCCTGCCCAACAAACAGAAAAATAAAATAAAATAGAAAATAAGAACTGATAATCCTCTGCATGGGCAATGCTACTTTTTGTGTCACTGGGTACCTGAGGGAAGTCATTTTGTGAGTTCTTTAAGTTTTATACCTTAACCTTCTATACCAGTGTCTGATGGCTTGTTAAGACATTAGCATAAGGTTCCAGCTTCATTTGGGCTAAAATCACTACTCTTCTATATTTTATTTTATTTATTTTATTTCATTGCATTTGTTTACCAGAAAAGTCCATTGGGCCTAAAAGAGCCTTTTTTTCAGTGGAGGCCTAGGGAGAAAAACTCCAACAAGAACATACATACAGAAAAAATATAACAGTTATTGGTACAGATGTAGAAACAGTGTTATACATAGAAATTACAGTAATATATACAGAGTATATACATAAAAGCAGGAATCTAGTTGGTTTGATTACAGTAATATATACAGAAAATATACATTAAAGCAGGAATTTAGTTGGTTGTCAGATGAATTCAATCAGAGAGACATCAGCAGAGATATATTAATCAGTATTATTGTAGCAGAATCAAGTGATAAAAAAAAAAACAAATGCATATCTATATTCTAGAGAATCGTTCATTCTCTGTATTAAAACATTTACTGAAGTTCTTCTAATGGAGAGAAGGTGATATTTCTAGTGCACAGATAATTTCAGAGCTGCTAAACACTCATTTCCTCTTCGTCCATTGGTTAAAATCTGACAGCTTAGCTGGAAATGGCATCTTCACCTTCAGTGCTTCCCACTTAATAGGCTTAGACATCTGTTTATTTTTGCATGTTTCCCAGAATTCCTGATCATTTTTGTAACCAAACTCATTGAGAGTAATGCCCTAACTAACATACTCCCCCATAACCTCTAGAAATTTCCAAACTGACATACCCCCTCCTAATAAATGCCCACTATACAAAGGGACAAAACTATAAAGGCCCTGGAGGTCATTAACCTAGTCTATTCCTATGAACCCATGAGCCTACAGTAAGTAGGTAAACTCTAACTGAAAGTTACTGTCAGCTGCCTGTTTGGTGCCAGGATCCATCACATAATGCATGCACTCAGGTCACTCCACAACAAGTACAAATATGACTCTGTCATTGTCCACGTTGGTGTGAATGACCTGAGATGTACCTCCCTGGACTACATGAAAAGAGACATGGAGGAGCTCTCCAATCTTGTAGCCCAGGCAGGTATGACCCTAGCCCTGAGTAGCATCCTGCCATCAGCCAGAATGATAACAGTACAAGGACAAAATGATTGACTTCAACAATTGGCTAAGCTTCTGGTGTTATTCTAAGGGGATCCAGTATCTGTCTGCCTGGGATGACATGATCGACAGACCACGATACTTTGCCAGAGATGGCCTGCACCTGTCGCCCTTGGGATTCCGGATGATGATTAACGCTCTTGCCATCCCTATAGTGCATTTTTTAGGTAAGGTTCAAATGACAAATTCACCACCATAACAGGTACAAGCAAGCAAAATCTGAGGGTAATGCTGCTCAAGGCTAGAAGTCTACACCGCAAAATGCATTCACTCGAGGCACTCCTTAAAATGGAGAACATTAACATCTGTGCAGTGACAGAGACCTGATTCAAGGCTCCAGAGGGCACCCCTGCATTACCAGGCTATAATTCATACCACACCTTTCTGCCACTTAACCTGGACCGAAACACTAAAAGTGGAGGCGTGTCCATATTCATTAAGGATATCCACACCTCCAGGCTAGTTGCTCAACATAATGCATCCGAAATTATCCAAGTGCAACTAACTCTGGGCAAGACCACAATCCAAATTGTAGCTTGCTACAGGGCCCCACCATGACCCAGGATTCCCAGTCATCATTTCTTGATACACTGGAAAATATTAGGGTACAAACTAACACCCTAATAATGGGCGATTTCAACTACTCCAGCATTAACTGGGAAAACTACTCATGTACCATCTCTTTTGCTCAATGTTTTCTGAAATTCATAAATTCCAATGCCTTGGATCAACTTATCCACACCCCCAACAGGGGCAGCAATATCCTAGACCTGGTCATTACCAACATGGGCGACTGGTGTTCCACACCAGAGGTCAATTCCTCATTGGTCAGATCTGACCACAAGCTAATCACCCTAGACATCCACATCCTGCCCTCACCCCCCATTAGGGAAACCACTGTAAAACATTTCTCCAAAGCTAACTTCATGCTTCTTAAGGAAGTGGCAAACTTCACGACACCCACACAGACAGACAATGGAAGTACGACTGCTAATTCCTACACAAATGCACTTTATAAGCATTTGCACGAGTGCATGAATCATGCTAACTCTAACAGGACCAAGATGCTATCCTTCAGAAAAAGGAAGCCAATCTGGTGATCCCTTGCCATAAACAAACTCTACAACAGAAGAAAGAAACTGCTGCAAAAAAGAGTAAAATCCCATGATTGGTGGAACTCCCTGGTCAGCCTCAGTAAGAAGCTGAGATCCCTCATAAAATCAAAATGAAATTGCCACTGTTTCTAAAGACAACCACAAAGCATTCTATAGCTATGTCAAGAATCTCAATGGCAACACTCAGATCTGCTCTGAGTTACAGCACAATGGCACTGAATATACAGAACCAACTGATATTGCCAACATCCTGGCAGATAGGTTCAGTGCTAACTTTATTCCCCTCTCACCCACTAAAAGGCCCAACTCTATACCGGAAGAATGCAAAGTTCCTGTAATCACAGCTGCACAGGTAAAAACCACACTCTCCAAAGCCAAGAACACAGCATCCATGGGGGGGGGGGGGGTCTATATCAGTTCAGCAAAAACCTTTTTACATGAATATCTAAACATTGACCCCTATACCTCAAACTGAGAAAATCCTGAACGCACTAAACCACGAAAAATAAAATATCAAACTATCATAGTCGGCCAACCCCACCACCCACTACTAAGTACCTACCCAAACAAAATAAATAAACCACATACATACACTAACCAATCCCTACAGACATACACCCAAACAAAATAAATAATCCACATACATACATTTAACAAAACCCTACTTCCAACACTACACTAAACCCCATATACAAAACTAACTATGCACTATCCATAACTCCTCCCTAACCTTAAGGTCCGTAACTACCACACACTTCCCCTACAGACATACACCCAAACAAAATAAATAACACACATACATACGCTTAAAAAACCCCTACATCTAACACTACACTAAATCTTACATACATTACCTATCTATGCACTTACCTTAACCCAAATCCTAACATTAAAGTCCTATCTATCGCACACTTACCTTAAGGAGCTATACCGCAGACGGGCTAATCAAAACAAATCGACATTTCGGACTTTGCGGTTTTGGACGCTCGAGGTTTATGTACTTCACACAATACGGTTCGACATATTCATATTCGCATACTAGTGTTTTCACTCAACTGATATAGACCCTCCATGGGACCTGACAACATCCCAGGCTGCGTTCTACATGAACTACAGAATGAACTGACACCCCACCTAAGTACCATGTTCAATCATAGCCTCGCCTCAGGCTTTGTGCCCACTAAATAGTGCATAGCAATGGTTATCCCACTCCACAAAGGGGGATCCACCATGGACCCTGGGAACTACTGCCCCATTAGCCTGACGAGCCTGGTCTGCAAGGCCAATAGAACATATCATCATGGAACTTATAAACAAAGACATTGGTAATCTCCAAACTCTGGACTCCACCCAGTTTGGGTTCGTAAAAGGCAGATCATGTCTCTTAAACCTGATAGACTTCTTTGAAGCAGTCACCAAAGCCATAGATGAGGGTAAGGTGGTTCACACAGCCTATCCAGATCTCGCCAAAGCTTTCAATACCATTCCCCACTCTGGAATTATAGATAAACTCACTAAATTAGGTATAAATCCCTAAGTCACAAGATGGGTTGCCAACTGGCTCACTGAGAGAACACACACTGTGAAAGTAGCAGACTCCAAATCCGACTTCAGACTAGTGATAAGTGGAGTACCACAGGGTTCTGTCCTGGGTCCTCTCCTGTTTGGTATCTATTTCTCTGAAGTATAGGCTAGCACAGAAGGTCTTTGGCTAATGAAGTTCACAGATGACTGCAAATTAGGAGCCATAATTGAAACTCCTAATGATGTGGACATCCTACAAAAGGGCCTCACTGAGACAGATGCCTGGTGTCAAAGCCGTGGCCTCAAGCTCAATGCTAAAAAATGCATTGTCATCCATCTTGGTAAAAATTCTGTACCCATGAACTACCACATAGGTGGTAGTCAACTTAACACTGAAAGTGTGATGAGACGTTGAGACACAGGTGGGCAGTAGTCACTCCTTTGATAATCACATTGTCACAGTAGTCAGGAAATCCTTCTACGTGGCACACCTCAGCACAAAAGGTTTCTCATCCAGGAAAAAAAGGTAATTGTTCCGCTCTACTCATCACTCATTAGACCCATTATAGAGTACAAATCCCCTTTTGGTATGTACCTCACAAGACATCTACAACAACTTGAAAGGCCACAGAAATACCTCACAAAGAGGATTACCGGCTTGAAACAGATGCCCTATGCAGACCGTCTCAAAAAACTCCAGCTTTACTCCATCGCATATCGCCTACAAAGCTATGTCAAACGCAGAGCTGTTGGACATGCTCCACTTAACGAAATCCCAGTCCCTCTGAGCTACACACTCTAGGGACCTAAACCTTGTCACCACCATAAACAGAACATGCTGGAGGGATAGATTCCTGTCCCAGAGACTTCCCATACTCTGGAACAGACTACCTATCTATGTCAAACAGAGCTCCTCGTTAGCACTCTTCAAGAAAAATGTTGATGATTGGATGGGAAACAGGAAATTCAACCCTGGGATCACTTTTGTGGCTCTGCTTGACAGGGGCACAGGAAATAATTTTCTTGGGTGGCGAAAGCCAGGGTACCTTTTTGGCTAAGCTTATATAGGCCCTGAGGCCAATAGACTAGTACCTACATATGAACCTATTTGCATTCAATTTTATTCTTCCAAAGGAAGACAAAAGCTTTTAAACATGCTCCATGAAAACACTGATTAATGATCAGAGACAGTGTTAGGTGTCTATTACCTTTCCATTAAAAATGCTTGGAAAACACGACAGAATATAATGTTGCAAACCTTTTGAAATATTACCTCTTCACTCTCAAACAGTGATGAAATACTTCATTATGACCCTTAATTCTTCATACAGTTTTGTCTTGTAGAAAGGTTTTTTAAACAGACACAACCACATACACCATACACACATACACACACACACACACACACACACACACACACACACACACACACACACACACACACACACTTCCCTGAGATGACATGCATTAAAACACAGCTGTTTATAAAACCTGCCTGAAACTAGCAACATAAGCAAATAAATCCTCCTGACATGTATACTCTAGCTGTAGAATGACTGAAAAAATCCACTCCAGTAGATTTTTTTTGTATGGTAAACAAAGAAATCTTCCTGACTGATATGCGCTACTTGTACAATGACAGAAAAAATCCATCCCAGTATACAAAAGAGATTTTTTTTTTCCACGGCACAATCCTTTTGTACCCATCTTTCCCTAAACTTTACTCTGAGACTGCGTACCTTGAGTAGTGAGTGATTACTAAAACAAACAAACAAACAAACAAACAAACAAACAAATCTCTTACTCTTTCTTTGGGACACTGAAAGCACAAAGATCTTCCAAATCACACATTTCAGCAATGTACTGAAGTGTCATAGGCACCTTAGGAGTGGAAAAACACAGCACTGTCTGCAAATAATAGTTGTAGAAGGCTGCAAAACTTGGTTAAAAATCAAGGAATCAATAAAATATACAGGCTCCTAAAGTAATAATTCATACAGTACATTTATACAACCTGTTTATGGTCAATGCCTTGAAGATAGTCTCAAGGACAGATCAAACACAAACTAGATGTTATTGCATTTTGCTAGTTGTTTACTTATTTTGCTAAGTGTGTTTAGCTCTATATGATTTCTTAATGTGAAATTGAATTATATTTACTATTTTTTCCTGTATGGTATCATTCTTCAGATTAAATCTTAAGTCATGGATTCTTTGACAATTTACTTAGAAGGTTTAGCCATTACAAATGCGCATCATTCATGTTCTATTTTGTTGATAGAATAAATGTGTGATAAAGTTGCCTGCTACTTCATATGGCAGTGTCACATGATTATCATACTTGTAATGGAAGCTAAAAGAAGCAACTGTTTTCAGAAGCACATTAGTTAATAAGATTAATAACGGTATCAGCAGAGGAAAAGTGGTAGAGGATTACAGCAACATAAATGTAATTATTTTTCTGGTTTGGTCCCAAAAATAATGTAACGAGAATAACCTTTTACATGCTTAGCAATTTACACTGAAACAGTCCTGTCATAAGGTACCTCACAAGTGAACTCACTTTTCTATGTATAGTATAAATTTCAGAGACATGCAGTCAGGGAATGTGACAACGTATTTTCCAAGATTTGAAGTGGGTATGAACATTCTTGTTTAGCTGACTGTATGCCAAGTAGTTAAAACAGAGAAGATAAGGAAGCATTCCATGTATACCAGGTACAAGCAATCTCACACTCACTTCCAACTTAATCTACAAAAAATATTCCTCTGTGACATTTAAATAAACATGTATCATTAACAAAATATATTCTGATCTTCTGAGTTACACATGCCAGATTATTAATTCTGGAAGTTAAGCACCATGTCTATCAAATATTGTTTGTTCCAGCTGTGGAATTATAGATTGTTTCACTGGCATAAGGCATATCAACAGATCCTTGTATCTATACATACTTGGTCTTATAAATGTCACAGTAAAGATTTGAGACTACTTCATTCTAAATTTAGTTTTGTTTTGAAGATTTTTAGAGATTTTCCTACGGAATGCCTTACAAAGTATACAGAACCGCTGTTCTGATTTTTTTTCTCCGAAAGAAGAAATCAAGGAACAAGTGAATTAATGAAAAAACTTAACAAACATACATTATGTTCACAGAAACAAAGCAAACATAAATATGAAACAAACTACCCATCCATTACCCCTTTCCACAGCCCCCTTTTCCCTCTCACGCTTGCAATCCCACCTTTAATCTTTTTTATTCTCTGCATTTCCCACCAAACTATTACCTTCTTCTTTTCTACCTGCTTTCAGCCACTGCCACTCTTTCTACATTGCATTGTAAAAACATGCATATACTAGTTGCGGCTGCATTTTGTTTTTTTCATCTTATTGTTTCTGTAATATAAAAAACATCCTCCTGTAAACCTCTAAGATTTTGTTGTATTTTGTCCCCTCAGAAACTGGGCTTGGCCAATTACGGTTAACTTGGTCAACAAAATGTAAATGAATGACTGAGTGAATAAATAAATGCATGCATACAAACATACGTTATAGGCTTGCTTCATCCATTAATGAACCTATCCCTGAAGCATCTATTTCACAGCACACCGTCTGATACACAGGTAGGCATAGTCATAGCTCCAGTATGTGGTCCTTTCATTTTATATCCCATTCTTATAACATTTCCGATATCTTTATTATTAGAAAAACAGGTAATTAGTGTTCTGTAAACTGCAAGAATTGTTTAGTAAAGTCTTTTTTTTTTTTACATTTATCAGGCTGTTTTTATCTTCCTTCACTCACCTCTCTTCTGAAACAGTAAAAAAGGGGGTTAACCTACAGATATTAATGTTCCACTCCCTTCCCTGATGTATGCTTTTGGATGGTGGTCAGAATGCAATGGAGAAGTCAGTAGAATGTCATGGATACGGGTAATTACCTGGATAATTTCCCCAGGGGCTTTTATTTAAGCCTAACCATGCTTGCCAAAGATGAGAATCAAACCTTGTACCATGTGTCTGTAAGGTAAACATCTTAATTATTTTGCCAGCTTCCGAACCCTAGTGATTATCAACGCTGTTCATTTGGATTACTTGTACATAATGTGATTATTGATATTATTGTGTTCATAACATTTCTTGAAGACTGTAACCCAAATTACTTAAGCAGTAACTGAAGCAGGTACAATCATGTCAAAATGGTAGAAGCAAACATCTGATAAAATACTTCAGCAAAGGCTTTGCAAATGTCAGGAAGTAAATGTGGATTTCAAGTAGCCCATAATTAAATTGTTTGAGTGACCACTAAATGATGAGTCATTGCTAACTGTACCATTTAAAGTGAGTAAAAGTTAATTGTTTGTTGAACTGTTGCCTGTTTAACTGCAATATGGTTCTCAAATGTTTTTAGATGTATTGCTTATTCAAGCAGTACTTTGATGTAACAAACATACACAGGGCATTTATTTCTAGAAAAAATATATACAGTGCGTTATGTTATACATGTTTCAGCAAAGCATGGTTAATGAAATGCTGACATGTTACTTTCTACTTGTTGCTGCTTGCAAAGGTTACATTTTTCAGAGCTACTCACAGTAAACTACAGTTGACATATTTAACTGTAATACTGTGAAGCAAGTTTATTTGTCTGCATAGGGTGTTTTCTTAGTTTTGCGTGTGCTCCCTCTCAGAAGCCCTTTCATAGTAAAAGTCTACAATTTTTCACTTGTTACAGCTTGCCAAGCATCTATCATTGTAGGATTTATAAGCTGCCTTTCCTTGCCTGAAGGCCCAGTAATAATCTTTAATATAAAAATACTTTCCAGTTGCTAATATCCTCTCATTAAGCACACATCAGTATTATACTCTGTTCTGGATCATTTTTTTCCTTGCTTATTTGATGTTAATTGTAAATGGGAGGGAAAATAAAAGACAAAACATATCCTGCAACTCATTTCATAATAAAATGTGAGTTTCATTGTAATGTCTGGTTAATAAATGATTGAAATTATAGGTATATAATACACACACACACACACACACACACATATATATATATATCTATATATATATAGATAGATACATACATATATATATATATATATATATATATAGATACACACATATATATATATATATATATATATATATATGTGTGTGTATATATATATATATATATGGTACACACAAACACACACACACACACACAAATATATAGATAGATACATACATATATATATATATATATATATATATATATATATATATATATATATATATAGATACACACACATATATATATATATATATATATATATGTGTGTGTGTGTGTGTGTTTGTGTATAAATATATATATATATATATATATATATATATATATATATATATATATAGAACCATATATATGGGTCTACTTTTATTAGTCGAAGTTACCTTTCTTCGACTAACAAAAGCACAACCCGACTTTCGCAAAAGTGCACTTCAACGAAAGTGCACTTTCGCGGATTCTGGTTCATTAAGCCGACAATAAAAAATAAAAAAGAACACTTTAAAATCCATTTTGTTACAGTGGAGATAAAGGAATATACCTGTTTCCCTTATGTAGTGCGATTTTGGAGGTAGTATATATAATGTAGTGGGGGGTGTGGAGTGCAGGGGGGATTGCCCCCCTGCAAAACTGACTTTAAAGTGTTCTTTTTTATTTTTTATTGCCAGTTCTCTGAACTGGAATTCACGAAAGAGCACTTTTGTTGAAGTGCACTTTTGTGAAAGTCAGGTCGTACTTTTGCTAGTCAAAGAAACGTAACTTTGACTAATAAAAGTAGACCTCTATATATATATATATATATATATATATATATATATATATATATATATATATATATATATATATATATATATATATATATATATATATATATATATATACACACACACACACACACACACACACACACATATATATATATATGCATGTATATGTATATATATAAATATATATGTATATCTATATATATATATATATATATATATATATATATATATATATATATATATATACTATATATTTTTTGCCAACATAGTAAATGCTTCACCTGTAGCTGCTAAGGTTTACATTAAACATTTATTGCAAAGTGGCTCTTTTTCTTACTGCTCACCAGACCTCATAGTTAGGATGTTAGGATTTTTTTTGAGTTGTCTGGAGCTTTATGCTGATTGTTTTTTTTTTTTTGGGGGGGGGGTATATAGGGATAGGAGTGACTGATACTGTGAGTGGTTGAGTGCGTGGTGTAGGTAGTCATTTAAGCAAGTTGTTCTTTTTCATGGTTTTAATGAACGGTCAAGTGTGTGGAATACTTAGGTACACAAGTACTTTGTGCAGTGAACTGTCAAGTGTTTGGTGTGCAGGGATTTGAATGACTGGTTGAGAACACATTGTTCTTTGTTTTTGTGGTTGGTGTGAACAGTCAAGGAGTTGGTGCATAAAGGGATAGAAGACTTATATGAGTAATTGTGAGTATTGTGATTCTTAGGCTTATATATCTACATAGCTATATCTAATGTATATATATATATATATATATATATATATGTGTGTGTGTGTGTGTGTGTGTGTGTGTGTGTGTGTGCGTGGAGCCATTTAAGTTCATCAAAACTCCAAAATCTCGACATTTGTTTTGCTGCACACTATAGTTGACACAGCAGATAGGTGACAGGTATGAGAGACTGACAATCTCCAGGTTTGAAAAAACTTCTGTTCTCCCGGGATTGTGTAATCGTGCAGTTATTATATATAGTTAGCAAGAGGTGAGAGGATGGAGTGCAGCCTCCCCCCCCACATGAGAGGTCCAGGGGTGATTGCTCCCTGCAGATACTGTTAGTGCTTTCTTTTTGTTGTTGTTTTTACATGCACTGAGTACATCCCTCTAGCATGCATTGTGCCCTGTCATCATTTGCATTGTCAATCTCTTCTTGTCAATCTTATTAATGTTGATATTTGGCTGTTTTGATTACAGTATTTCCACGCACACACACACACACACACACACACACACACACACATATATATATATATATATATATATATATATATATATATATATATATATAGAGAGAGAGAGAGAGAGAGGTATAAATAGATGTGTACAGATAGATATGGACAGTTAGATATAGGAGAGACTGATGAGTGTGTGTATAGGAGTGGTTGGTGCAGACTTTGTGTGAGGTATATGTATCAAGTAAAAGTTTAGTGAGATGCATGTTTGGCAAGGTGGTGTCTCAAGTAACAAACCAATGTAAATGTGATGTTATAATTGGTCTTAAAAGTTTCAGAGGTGGAGGCTATTGGCCTACTGGGGGGAGAGGACTTTAACCCTTGTTATAAACATGTCTAATGTGTGTTTGTGTGTTTTAGATATTGCAGAACTTTAAATCTGGTTGACTATTGCAGGGTGTATGGGCGAGTATGTTTACTCATATGTCCAGCAGTTTGTTTAGCTGTTAAGGTTGATTAGAATGAACAGTCAAAGAGATAGTTCAATCAATGTGCTTTTTCAGTGAGTAAGGTGCTATCTACGTTGCTGTAAACATTTTAGGAATAATCAATTTAAAAAGGCGATGAACTATTCTAACATAAATAGTAATGTTTTTCCTCATGATAGCTGCTGTCATTAGTGCTGAATGCTTACCAACATTTATTCAATTGTAAATATGATTTTGCACAGTACACACAACATTTCTATTTTCAGCAGATAATGACAAAAATAACTGGTCTTGTGTTAATTCTATTTGAAGAAGAAACGTGAATACATTTGGAGTGAAAACTGTAAACATCTGAAATATCAAAGGACTTTATTTTTCACATTGTTCATACTGCCGGTGGTTGCAATTCAAAAAATGAAGAAATTGTCTTAAGAGTCAGTCATACGAAAAGTAAGCAAAATATATTTTGTGGGTGTTCGTATCATAAATTATATACAATGTATGTGCAGCACTTTCTTTGTTGTGTATTTTAAAAATAGAAATAAAATTGAGTTGATTATGAAAGCTAACAGCTGTTACAATTATTTAATGTTCTGAAGAAGCAGGATTAATTTATGGCTTCAGTCAAATCACTAAATCTTCCCAGTTAGATACTGCGTCTAAAAATTAATCATAATCCTGTGGAAATGTCAATATTCTCATCTTCACATTCTGGACATTTTTAAACAATTAGCAAACACCATAATCTAACCTGGTGCATTTATTCTACCTTTCATTGAGAAATAGACTTTGTGTTGCAGTAAATGGAAATCCTTGTGGGGAAAAAAAAAACTGTGGTACCAACTAAGGCAAAGTTTAAAACTGACTAGACTGCATTATAACAGTCCTGGCACTGTTCTTAAATATAGATAACAACAACAAAAGATACATTGTAGCAATTACAGCAAATACATTATAGATACTACTATGACAGTTTCAGACAAGGCCATGACATCATGACAAATGTATTTTCTCCAGAATAACATGCTACAAAATAAACTTACTAAATGTCATTTTACTCAAACCTCACATATGAAAAAATTAAATAATACATTTGCAGGGTAAAGCCTCTTACATCCCCTTGTGGGAACTCTGAAAGTTAAACGTCACAGCTTTAAGTTTGCACAACATACACTTTTACTTAAGGTTATACTGTCAAAGAACTATAATGTGTAAGAAATGTGGATTTCAGGTGTTCTTCCCACTACTATAATGTAGATTCAAGTTAGTAATATTTTGAGTAAAACCATTTCAACTAGCACCATCATTTATTTTAACAAAAGTATTTTTAGTGTAGCAGTACTTCAAGAGCTATCTTGCTTCCCTTGTTCTGATAGTGTTATTTACATATATGTTACAACTTATTTTACTGACATTAGTGAGACCCATTTCTCTATACATCTAAATGCATGTTGTTACTTGAGTTGATCCTAGAGAACAATGTTTTTGTGTACATTGATAAATATTATTTACAGACAAAAGGAGTGGCGATAGGGACACCTTGTGCAAACTCGTATGCCAATTTAGTTATGGCCCAATGGGAGAAGACATTTATCATAGACAATGATTATGTTAGAAATATTAAATACTACAAAAGGTTTGTAGATGATGTCTTTCTCCTATGGGATAGGACTGAAATTGATTTATGTTCACTTATTGAGTATATTAATCAAACTACCAGTTTCTTGAGATTTGAAGGTAAATGGTCCAAATTAGAAATTTAATTCCTAGATGTGCTTATTAAGAGAGAGAATGATAGTTTTTCAATTTCACGAAACAGGAAAAGCTGTAGGAAGAATCGTTTGCTTTATCGCACGAGCATGCATCCTAGACACATATATCAGAATATAGTTATTAATCAAGGATGGAGAATATCTAATTTGACTATTGATGACACTAAATGCGAGCAAACACTAAGTAATTTGAGAGAGAAATTTATTATGAGAGGATACTCTAGAGAAGAAAGTAATGTACTACAGGACTCTAAAGTAGTGGATAGAAAAGGGAAAGGTAGACCTCATTTTAGGAAGAAGAATGTGAATGTTGATGAATCAACTCAAGCAATATGGTATGTCAATTCAACTAATACACAAGTTAGATTAAATATACCGTATTCAAATGATAATAGGAATATATGTGAGGTGATAAGTAGGAACTGGGCTATTTTAACCCCCAACGATGAGATTCGAACTATAGTTGGTCCCTGACCTAGATATAGCTATAACAATAATAAGTCCCTGAAAATGTTATTATGTTATGAAGGGAATAAAGTGGATAGAGTGACATCAAGTAGGCAAGGCACTTTTCCATGTAGGAACTGCAATCAGTGCTCTTATATGTTAGGTTCCAATAGTTTTATACACCCTGACACCAATAGGACCTATGTGTTTAGACATTATGCTGATTGTAAGTCCAGAGATCTTGTCTATCTAGCTAGTTGCATGAAATGTACAAGATTCTACATAGGCAAGACAAATCGGACTTTGAGAGAGAGAGTAAGGGAACATATCTATGCCATTAATCGTGAAGAATCTGGCTAATTTCTATCTCTTTCATCTCCATGCTTTAAAACCCGCATTTGTGTGGTTTTGCGCTTGTATACAACTCAGCAAAGCTCCTCGTGGTGTCCTGTAGAGTCCTACAAGCAGCAGAGTGACAAAAGAATGACTTTGGATTGATTAAGTATCTTTTCTCTGCATTTTTTCTGTTGACTGCTAATTTCGCCTAAAACGCGATTTTCTAGCATTTTTGTGCCCTAAAAAGCATATTTTGTCTGATTGCACTTGTAAAGTCATTTGTGGTCGTTTTTGTGTTCTAAGCATCTGTTTAACTGTTGTAGGCTACACACTCAAGTGGGCTAGCCTTTTCTGAGCATTTAAAGTGTTTTTAGAGTAAGTTACTGTATCTCTAAAAAAAAAAAAAAATTCTTGTTTTCCACCTTTTCTAATCTAGTCTAGTCCAGTTTTCAGGTTCTGCTGAATTCAGGGCTGCGGTACAAGTTCCTGTGTTGCCCATACCTTACTTGGATAGAAGGAAGTTTCTCTGTTCATCAGTGAGAGTGGGGAGCTTTGAGCAGCCTATCTGTCCCTGGAGGAGTGGTCTCAGCCCAGCAACTAGTAGTTTATTGGCCATTTTGGGCTAATTTCTATCTCTTTCTTCATCCTGCTTTAAAACCCGCATTTGTGCGGTTTTGCGCTTGTATACAACTCAGCAAAGCTCCTCGTGGTGTCCTGTAGAGTCTTACAAGCAGCAGAGTGACAAAAGAGTGGCTTTGGAATGGATAAGTATCTTTTCTCTGCATTTTATTCTGTTGACTGCTAATTTCGCCTAAAACACGATCTTCTAGTGTTTTTGTGCCCTAAAAAGCTGAATTTTTGCTGCATATTGTACTTATTTATCTGATTGCACTTGTAAAGTTGTTTTTAGTCATTTTTGTGTTCTAAGCATCTGTTTAACTGTTGTAGGCTACACACTCAAGTGTGCTAGCCTTTTCTGAGCATTTAAAGTTTTTTTAGAGTAAGTTAATGTATCTCTGAAAAAAAAATATTTTTGTTTCCCGCCTTTTCTAAGCTAGTCTAGTCCAGTTTTCAGGTTCTGCTGAATTCAGGGCTGTGGTATAAGTTCCTGTGTTGCCCATACCTTACTTGGATAGAAGGAAGTTTCTCTGTTCACCAGTGAGAGTGGGGAGCTTTGAGCAGCCTATCTGTCCCTGGAGGAGTGGTCTCAGCCCAGCAACTAGTAGTTTATTGGCCATTTTGGGCTAATTTCTATCTCTTTCATATCCCTGCTTTAAAACCCGCATTTTGCACGCAGCGCCGGTTAGCTAGGGTTAAACTATTCCTGGCTCCACGAAGTCTGCTCTTCAGTTTTTCCCTTGGAACTAGTCAAACTCTCAACTTAAGCACTCAAACCTTTCCTTTACAGTCCAGCACTTGCTCAAATCTCTTAGTAAGCACTAATAAATGCTAGCACTACACCCCCTATACTATAAAGAAAAACAAGGCTCCCTATTCGTCCGTACTGGACAATCAGGAAAACAGTTCACTTTATCTGTTCAGGCATGTCCAAAGGGCAGTTTCAGGTGTACTCTCCAGTCCAGCTGGTGAATCTGGGCATCTTGAGGCAATGTTATAATTGCCTCATATACACAGACAACCCTCTCCTCCTTCCAACAAACACAAATGTATGTGAGAGATGCAACTATACAGCCAAACTTCAGGCCAAGCTCTCTCAACCCAAGACAGGAACAGCCAGCCATGAGGAGAAGGGAAACACTTGCACTACACTACCAGTCTCACATAGACCAGTCATATCTGCACCAGCAAACAACACACATAAATACACAAAAACATACTCGGATGCTCTAAACAAAAATCTGCCAAAGCAGCAGAGACCTCCAAAGCAGACATCCAAGCAGCCGTCACCCCCCAACAACAACCACGTATCACATACTTCACAAAGTCAGTGTGCCACGCAATCACAGCCCGTAAGGCTAAATAACACACCCAAAACACTAGTAATAGATGACTCTATTGTCAGCCACACTGACGTCCCACTCATTAGACTGAACAAAGAGAAGGTTATTGTAAGCTGCCTGCAAGGGTGCCAGGATCCGCCACATAACACAAGCACTCAGGTCCCTCCAAAACAGGTAAAATATGATTCTGTCATTGTCTATGTTGGTGTGAATGAACTGAGACGTACCTCCCTGGACTACATGAAAAGAGACATAGAGGAGCTCTCTGATCATGTAGCCCAGGCTGGTATGACCCTGACCCTCAGTATCATCTTGCCCTCACCAAGAATGATGCCACAGTATAAAGATAAAATGATTAATTTTAACAACTGGCTAAGCTATTGGTGTTATTCAAAGGGGATCCAGTGTCTGTCAGCCTGGGATGACATGCTCAACAAGCAACGTTGCTTCACCAGAGACGGCTTGCACCTGTCGCCCTTAGGCTTTCGAATACTGACTAAGGCTCTTGCCACCCCATAGTGCCTTTTTTAGGCAAGGCTCAAAAGACAAACCCACCTCCATATACAACAAAAGAAACCAAAAACTGAGGGTAATGCTACTCAATGCCAGAAGTCTAAACCTCAAAATGCATGCACTCGAGGCACTCCTCAGTATGGAGAGAATCGATATCTGTGCAGTAACTGAAACCTGGTTCAAGGCTCCAGAGAGCACCCCAGCACTACCAGGCTATAACTCATACCATACCTTTCGGCCCCAGAACCTGGACCAAAATACAAAAGGTGGGGGTGTATCCATTTTCATCATACCCACACCTCCAGGTTAGTGGCACAGCACGAGGCCTCGGAGACCATCCATGTGCAACTAACAGTGGGCAAAGCTGCTTTTCAGATTATAGCTTGCTACAGATCACCCACCCTCTCTCAGGACCCCCACTCAGCATTCCTGAGAACACTGGAAAATATGAAGGTCCTACCAAGCACCATGATACTGGGTGATTTCAACTACCCAAACATTGAGTGGGAAAACGACTCAAGTACTAACTTCTTTGCCCAATGCTTCCTAGAGTTTATAAACTCAAACACCCTGGAACAACTGGTCACCACTCCCACAACAGGTGACAACATATTGGACCTGATCATCACCAACATGGGGGATCAATGTTCCACACCAGCGGTAAACCCATCGCTGGTAAGATCAGACCATAAACTAATCACACTGGACATCCACATCCCGACCCCACCACCAGTCAAGGAAACCACTGTGAAAAACTTTTCAAAAGCAAACTTCACACTTCTCAAAACCAAGGTGGAAAGTTTCAAAGACCCCTTGCTAAAGGATAATGCTGCCCAAACTGCAGAATCCTTCACAAATGCATTCTATGTGCACCTACAGGAATGCACGGATCAAGCCATCCCAAGTAAAACCAAGACTCACTGCACCAAAAAGAGGAAACCAGTCTGGTGGACCCCAGCCATACATAAGCTATACAACAGAAGGAGGAAACTATTACATGATAAAGCAAAATCCCAAAAAGGGAAGGCATCCCTGATCAGTATTAGCAAGAAACTATGATCCCTCATAAAATCATCTAAGGCCAGCTTCGAAAGAAAAATTGCCAAAGACTCTAAAGATAATCACAAAGCCTTCTTTAGCTATGTCAAGAATCTAGGTGGCAACACTCAGATCTACTCTGAGCTAGTGCAAAATGGCAAAAAATACACTGAACCAATTGACATTGCCAACATCCTGGCTGACAGATTCAGTGCAAACTTTACCCCCCCACCCCCAAAAGGGCCCGTGTCCATCCCAGAAGAATGTAGAGCCCCAGACATCATGGACACACAGGTGAAAACAGCCCTTTCCAAAGCCAGAAACACAGCATCAATGGGACTGGATGGTATCCCAGGCTGCATCTTACACGAGCTCCAAAATGAACTAAACCCTCACCTAAATTCACTGTTTAAACTAAGCCTTATCACAGGCTATGTACCTAAAGAATGGCGTACAGCAACAGTTATCCCGCTCCACAAAGGTGGTGCCACAACGGATCCTGGGAACTATCGCCCTATAAGCCTGACTAGCCTTGTCTGCAAAGCTATGGAGCACATCATCATGGAACTCATTAACAGAGACATTGGGAACCTCCAGACACTGGACCCTACCCAATTTGGCTTTGTTAATGGCAGATCTTGCCTCCTTAACCTAGTTGACTTCTTTGAAACAGTTACCAAGGCCATGGATGAGGGAAAGGTAGTCCACACAGCCTACCTGGACCTCGCAAAGGCCTTCAACACCATTCCCCACTTTGGCATTATAGACAAGCTTACCAGCTTGAACATTAACCCCTATGTCATGAGATGGGTTGCCAACTGGCTCATGGATAGAACTCACATGGTCAGAGTTGCAGGTGCCATGTCTGACTCTAAACTGGTTACAAGTGGCATCCCACAGGGCTCAGTCCTGGGACCCCTCCTGTTTGGTATATACTTCTCTGAGGTACAGGCAAGCATGGGAGGACTATGGCTGACCACGTTCGCAGATGATTGCAAACTGGGGGCCATAACTGACTCTCTGGCTGACACAGACATCCTCCAGATGAGTCTCATGGAGACGAATACCTGGTGTCAGAACCATGGCCTCAAGCTAAATGCCAAAAAGTGCATAGTCATCCCCTTTGGAAAAAACAAAATTCCCAATGAACTACCTCATAGATGGCAATCCACTAAGTACGGAGGATGTAATTAGGGATCTGTGGACCCAAGTAGATAGCAATTTCTCCTTTGATAATCACATTGCCAAAGTGGTTAGAAAATCCTTCTATGCAGCCCACCTAATCACGAAAGGGTTCACATCTAGATCAAGAGAGGTCAGTGTGTCCCTCTACTCATCGCTCATCAGGCCCATAATGGAGTGCAATGCCCCATTTGGGATGTACCTTACTTGACACCTGCAACAGCTGGAAAGACCACAGAAGTACCTCACCAAGAGGATTGTGGGCCTCAAACAGATACCCTATGCAGCTCGACTAAAGAAACTCCAGCTCTACTCGGTTGCTTACCGCCTACTCAGAGGTGATCTCTGCCTGACGTACAAGGCCATGTCTAACCCAGAATTAATGGACATGCTCCACCTCAAGAAAACCAAATCTCTTAAAGCCACACACTCTAGGGATTTAAACCTCAGCACAACAATAAATAAAACATGCTGGAGGGATAGATTCCTGTCCCAGAGATTTCCCTCGCTCTGGAATAGAATCCCAATCTATGTTAGGCAAAGCCCCTCACTGACTCTCTTCAAGAGAAATCTTGACGAGAGGATGGGAAATCATAAATTTACCCCTGGGATCACTTCAATGGCCCTGCTGGATAGAGGCTCAGGAAACTAATTTAAAAGGGAGGCGAAAGCCAACACATTCTGGCTAGGCTTATAAATGCCCTTGGGCAGATAGCCTAGTACCTGCCTATGAACCTATGAACCAATGCACTGGCTAAACATGTATTGGATCATGACTTAAGTCACAAGTTTAGATTCATGGTGATGGAGTTGGTTAGAAAGAGCAATAGACTGGGAAACATAAAGAATTACACGGAGAAGGAAGAGATAAAATGGATAATTAGGATGTAGTCAGATAAAGGCAAGGGCTTAAATGACAGGGTTTCAATTAAACCATTCCTGAAGGACAGACCCCTAAAACACTGAGATGAAAAGTATGGATTTTATATATATATATATATATATATATATATATATATATATATATATATATATATATGTGTGTGTGTGTGTGTGTGTGTGTGTGTATATATATATATATATATATATATATATATATATATATATATATATATATATGTACATAATAGGTGTCGATTGATTTATTCATGTTGGTTTTCTGTACATGCATAAGTTTTTTATATGTTTTTATGTGGTTTATGCACTGCTTTATATATATATATTCTATATGTATTTGTGTCATTGATTTTATAGTAACTTTCACAATATGCACATATATATACTTACATTTTTACCAAGGTTACTTATTTACTGGTTTTTAACTAGAGAATGGTTTGAATAAAATATATGTAAATTTGTTGCCATCTAGTGGCTAAATTTGATATGATTACCTAAGGGTGTGATACTTTACAAATTATATTTTTGGCGCCCTTTTTGGTATTTAAATGCATAGGAGATGCAATGGTTTTATGTCTGATGAAGGGTTCGGATGCAACTCGAAAGTGCTTACTGTCTTGATTGTGTGTTCTAATAAAAGAATTGGAACTCACAGAGTCATGGTGGTACTTGGCGTATTTTTGAAGAAGGAAAGACATTACCTACCATGTTACTTGACCTAGACAAGACATTTGACACAATCCCCCACTCAGGTATTATACATAAGCTCTCTCAATTGGGATTTAACTCCTACATTATCAGATGGGTAGCCAACTGGCTCACTGACATGACACATACTGTCCAAGTAGGTGACTTCACCTCTAGCAAAAGACCAGTCACCAGTGGTGTACCACAGGGTTCTTCGTTGGGCTCCTTACTGTTCAGAATTTATTTCTCAGAAGTCCAGTCAAACTTGGGCAGCCTGTGGCTGATCAAGTTCATTGATGACTGCAAATTGGGAGTAATTATTGAGTCACCCACTGATGTTAATATACTGCAGACAGGGTTAGCGCAGACAATGATTGGTGCCAAAGCCAAGGATTAAAGCTAAATGCAAAAAATACATTATTACTCCCTTTGGGAAAGTTGACATCCCTGCTAATTACATTATAGGCAGCACCCCACTAAGTGTAGATACAGTGGTACATGATCTGGATACTCAAGTTGATAGCAGTCTGAACACTGACCACCATGTATCCACAGTAGTAAGGAAATCCTTGTATGTGGCACATCTTACTAGAAAAGGTATCGCATCTAGTTCTAAGGATGTTATAATTCCATTAAACTTGGCTGTTATCAGACGAATAATTGAGTGCAATGCTACATTTTGCATGTACCTCACCAGACACATGCAATAATTGGAGAGACCAAAGAGATTTATCACCAGGAAATTACAGGGTACACAAAACAAGTCTTATGCAGAAAGACTGAAAGCCCTGTCACTGTACTCTGTCTCCTATGGGTTGCTAAGGGGTGATGTGGGCCTGGCTTACAGGGCAGTCTCTGACCCAGCCTTGATGGAACTGCTATGTATTCGTAAATCAAAGTGCAGGAGGGTGACTCACTCTAGAGATCTTAACCTAGCCTCTGACGTGAACAGGTCATGATTAAGGGATTGATACATCTCCTAGAGACTGCCACTTCAAAGAAGCAAGCTTCCAAATCAAATGAAACACAGCCCCTCTCTTAAACGCAACTTAGATCAATGTGTGGGTGACCTCATATTCACTTCTGGGGTGACATGTCCCTCCTGGACAGAGGAAGTCAGTATTAACTACCATAGACCTTTGCAAACTTCACTCACCTAACCAACAAAAATTGGGGCAATTCATGATAAATATGGCTAGGCTTGTAAGGGCTCTAGGGCCATTAGCCTAGTAACCTCCTATGAACCTATGAACCTATGTACTTATAAAGCATAGATACTTGAATTTCTATACACAGAAGAATTGTAATAGGTTATACAAATGAGATTAGGGAAAGAGAAATGCATTATGATGAAGTTTGGTGTGTATGCAAGAATGCCTCTCTGCCATCAGTTTTATAAATATAGTTTGTTCTCTGACCTTCCAAATCAGAAATGTGAGATCAATCATCTGACAGTTCTGTGTAATGATAGTCACCCTCCCTTTTCATACAGGAATTACTGCAACATCTCTTTCCATATGAGGAGCATATACTTTTCCGGAATTTGAAGTAGTTTTATCAAAGAGAATGAATTGTTACACATAATGCAAGAACTGATTTCACCAGGTGCTATAAAAGCAGATGATTTTCTATGTTTACAAAAGATACGGTTTTATCAACTCTGGAAAATGAAAAGGCAAATAGAAAGTATTTCTCAGTGAACTATTACAGTCTAGTCTTACAGTTTCGTAAAATAAGAAGCAAATATCAATTTATACAGCTTATTAACTGCTTTGAATGATTTCTACATGGAACCCTTGAGTGCAGAAAGGGACGGACAATGAGGACAGCGCGAGTGGGCGATTTCAGGCAATAAATAAAAAATGTGGTTTGAGTGAAATTGAGTTGAAACAAGGAAGCTGTTTCAAAAGTAGTATTTTGATCATTCATTCACCTCCTGCAACTGTCCTTCTGATTGTGTTCCCACATGGCTAGTCAATTACCCAGGTGTTACACCCATATCTGCTTTTGAGACTATCTTAGGGGTGGCCTTGTGCCAAAATTTCTAAAGATGAGAATTAAGGATGGACATTCAGGAGCCATCATCTTGTGACAGTGGTCAGTTTCAGTCCCTGTATTGGAGGTGTGATACACAAAAATGTTAACATTTCTGTCATCCCCTCCCCCCATACTGCTGACCTGCAAGGTCTGGCTGGTGGCCATATCATCACATCATCCTATTCCCCTGGACAGTTTCTGGCACTTGATCAGCAATTACACATATACATACAATGCCTGTATGCCACTGGGCCAGCTGTTTCAAAAACAGTTTTTGCATTTACTATATATTTCTGTTGTTGGTTTCTCCTTATATTGAAGTTTATTTAATGACCAGATTTGGGATAATGTGTATTATTATTAATGCTTCATTTTTGCTCTGGCTGAGGAATTTCTTTTCTAGTCCACTGGGCAGACATAAGCTTCCATGTATACCTGACAAATATGCAAAGCTTAAATCATTGCTTCAGTTTCCAAAAAGAGCTCCAACATCAAACAGACTATTTCAAATAAAACCTGCCAATTCACCTCTAACTTCCCTCAAAATGAGCATCACTGTGTCATAGCAAGGAGGAAGTAAAGATAGCTATGAAGAGGATGAAGAATGGAAAGGCTGTTGGTCCAGATGACATACCTGTGGAAGCATGGAGTTGTTTAGGTGAAATGGCAGTGGAGTTTTAACCAGATGTTTAATGAAATTTTGGAAAGTGAGAGGATGGCTGAGGAATGGAGAAAAAGTGTTTTGGTACAGATTTTTAAGAATAAGGGTGATGTGCAGAGCTGCAGTAACTACAGATGGATTAAATTGATCAGTCACAGCATGAAGTTATGGGAAAGAGTAGTGGAAGCTAGGTTAACAAGGGACGTGATGATTAGTGATCAGCAGTATGGTTTCATGCCGGGAAAGAGCACTACAGATGCAATGTTTGCTCTGAGAGTGTTGACGGAGAAGTACAGAGAAGGTCAGAAGAAGTTGCATTGTGTTTTTGTAGACTTAGAGAAAGCATATGACAGGATGCCTAGAGAGGAGTTGTGGTATTGTATGAGGAAGTTGGGAGTGTCAGAGAAGTATGTAAGAGTGGTACAGGATATGTATGAGTGTAGTGTGACAGCGGTGAGGTCTGCGGTGGGAGTGACGGATGTGTTTAAGGTGGAGGTGGGATTACATCAAGGATCAGCTCTGAGCCCTTTCTTATTCGCAATGGTGATGGACAGGTTGACAGGCAAGATCAGACAGGAGTCCTTGTGGACTATGATGTTTGCAGATGACATTGTGATCTGTAGTGAGAGTAGGGAACAGGTGGAGGAGACCCTGGAGAGATGGAGATATGCTCTAGAGAGAAAAGGAATGAAGGTCAGCAGGACTAAGACAGAATATATGTGTGTGAATGAGAGGGAGGATAGAGGAATGGTGAGGATGCAGGGAGTAGAGGTTGTGAAGATGGATGAGTTTAAATACTTGGGATCAATAGTTCAGAGTAACGGTGAGTGTGGAAGAGAGGTGAAGAAGAAAGTACAGGCAGGGTGGAGTGGGTGGAGAAGAGTGTCAGGAGTGATTTGTGACAGGCGAGTACCAGTAAGAGTGAAAGGGAAGGTCTACAAGAGGGTAGTGAGACAAACTATGTTATATGGGTTGGAGACAGTGACACTGACAAAAAGGCAGGAGTCAGAGCTGGATGTGGCAGAGTTAAAGATGTTAAGATTTGCACTGGGTGTGACGAGGGTGGACAGGATTAGGAATAAGTATATTAGAGGGTCAGCCCAGGTTGGAAGGTTTGGAGACAAAGCCAGAGAGGCAAGATTACATTGGTTTGGATATGTGCTGAGGAGGGATGCTGAGTATAGTGGGAAAAAGATGCTAAGGATGAAGGTGCCAGGTAACAGGAAAAGAGGAAGGCCTAAGATAAGGTTTATGGATGTGGTGAGAGAGGACATGCAGGTGGTTGGTGTGACAGAGCAAGATGCAGAGGACAGGAAGAACTGGAAATGGATGATTTGCTGTGGCGACCCCTAACGGGAACAGCCGAAAAGAGTTGATGATGTCTCATACCATGCAAAGCAAAGTAGTTTCCTGTAAAGTAAGACATCACTTTGTTACCCATTTTTCATCATCTGCTAAAAATGTAACTTTTCAAAAAGGCACAGTGCACCTGCTTCACTAACAGAAATGTCTTCCAAGAATCCTACCTTCATCTAGAAGTACTCTAGCTTATTTCCAAATAAACTCCTACTGTGTGGCCGAATAAAGGTCATTCTGCTCACAGTACCGTGTCGCACATCCGCAGTATCCCCTGCCTTCCTCCCTGTCATGATTACTTTGTCTTTTTATTTTTGACTTTATTTTCTTGTTGCTGCTTTCACATATTAATCTGTTATTTTCAGTGTATTATATACTTCTGTTGTAAATATCTGAATATTTTACAAACAATATTGTACTATGGTATTCTTTGTTTTTTTTTTTTTGGAAGATTTTCACCCCAGCTGTGCTCTTGTTAGTGTACTACCCCAGGTAATTAATAAATAAATAAATAAAATGTTGGCAATCATAGCAATTAAACTTTATAATAGGCAGCAGCTCTTAAATTTTTAGTAATTGTACTCTGTTCATGAATAACCCATCTCAAAAGCATTATATATACTTGACACTAAAGAATGGCCATCTGAAATTCACTAGGAGGGATCCTTCTACACCATAAGTAAATTATGTCTGCATGACCACAGAATTCTAAACCTATTAAGTTTTGACCTCTTGTAAGATTGTCCTTGTCAGGTAAGCTAGACTGAGACATATGATGAAGAAAAATGTGTTTTCTGCAATTCATGTCTTGCCATAAATTCCATTTGATATCTAGATAATTAATACACCTTATTTATATCCCATAGCTTGGTATTCTTAAGTTACAGACATGAAAATTAATCAGTTAATGCCATGGGGAGAGTACTATTTAATACTGGTAAAATATCTTAAATTATATGACATGTGGATTAGAACAAGAGATAAAAAATGAATGAGCAGGAATGAACTACAGTTGATGTAAATGCGCAGACATCTAATGGTGAATGCATGGAAGGTGAGGTACACAGTTTAAAACTGGAGACAATGCTTACACTGTTCTAAGTATCTAAGTTTGAACAATTAGTAAAAAGGTCACACAGACAAACCAATCAGTAAAAACTACAAGAAAAATCTAGCCAAGCTAGAGTTTTCACTGTGTGAGTCCTTAAACCTCTTATATTACAGGCACATGGAGATATATGCAAATGATCCCTTAAGGACATCAGGAGTTTCAGCTATATGGCAGATCTGAATGCCTATGACCTTTTTCTTTTTAAGTGTGTTATGGACAAATTCAGGCCAATGAAGCCAAATCCCACTATAGTATCTAAGTATCTAGGTTAAATTATTTGGCATGTCTCAGTCCCTTATTACTCCATCAGGCACTGAGCTGGATAAGTTTGTGTATGTATATATATATATATATATATATATATATATATATATATATATATATATATATATATATATATATATATATATATATATATATATATATATATATATATATAGTATGCAAACGCAAACACACACACACACACACACACACACACACACACACACACACACACACACACACACACACACACACACACATACACACACATGCACATACACACACACACACACACACACACACACACACACACACATACATTAAATTATACTAACATAGCTGTTACACCATGATTATTTTTATTGAATGGGTTGCTTCAATTTTGTGGATTTATTTGTACGAACGTTAATTATCTGTCATGCAGGTAAGGAAATATATTTATTTATATTATTTATTTATATTTATTATTTATATTTATTATCAAACAATTCAAAATCTAAGCTATTATTTATATATTTACTACTGGGCCTAGGAAAGAAGTGTGAAATCTGGAGATTATGTTGGCAAGGGAGAAAAAGGTTTACTAAAGTCTGTTAGAGAAAGGCCGACCTGTACATCACCAGTCTGACAGTCTGACTGGAGAACAGACATTCCTCAGCACGGTGTTAATATACAGGTAATACCCACTGAAAAACAAGTTTGCCACTTCAAGGCAGGATGTTAAGTCTTTGTGGAGCTCTGAAACTGCGATAATGGACGTGCCGTGATTTTACACTCACTAAGCAGTTCTCTTGCTGTTTAATGAGTGTAATATTAAAAAAAATAAAAAATAGAAAAGTATGTGTTTATGTCTGTGTATATGAGTGCATGTGTGCATGAAAGTAAGAGTGAGAATGATTGAGCCATTATTTTCACAGCACTTTTGCTGTTTAGCAAGTGTAAAATTAAAGCAAATGTGTAATAAAAAATAAATAAAGTATGCTTGTATGAATGTGTTTGTATTTCTTTCTGCAGTTGTGTGTTTGCATGCATGAAAGTGGAAGTGCGTCTGTGTGTGTGTGTGTGTGTGTGTGTGTGTGTGTGTGTGTGTGTGTGTGTGTGTGTGTGTGAAAAGAGTGAGATCAATCGAGAAGTGGGAGCAGCAGTTAAGGGGTTTGCATACCTCTTGACCTCTTAGCTCAAGAAATCTTGTGAAAGCATGGGGGAACAAAGGCTTAAAAATAGTGACAGATTTTAAATATTGCTCTTATAAAATTACAAAGTTGCTGCAATAACATGATTTAACTTAACATTTATTATCTGATGGATATGAAATTCATACCCCTCACTTCATTTTCAGGAACACCCCTGATTTTGACTTAAATGTTAGCTTTGTCTCTCTTAATCCCTTCTAAAACCGGGGATGTTTGGAGAAAAGATGGTAATGTACACTTAATAAACATTGACAATAAACAGAGTTCAGACTTTTTACTTCAGATATTGTATATTAATTCACATTCTCTTATTCTGTCAGTCTCAAATTAATAGTACTAATATTTTTAAGAGTATCCCTGATTACTTCTAGATGTCCCAGATTTTGTTGAGATTTTCCCTTGATTTGTCCCGCATCAATTGAGAGCTATGATAAAAAGTCTGAAACTCAAATAGAACTCATTATAAAAATATATGTAGTAATTAAAACAAGCAAAAATAAACATAAAGCAATTTAACAGATAGCCTATTCTCTAAGTGCAATAATACCCTCCAGGGTGTGTGTTATTGTGTAAATATTGCCCTTCCCGTAGTGTAGAGGCCCTTTGCTTGCAGCGTCGGTGTCTCAGAACACCCATGGATGGGTGTTATTTGTGCAATAACACACACCCTGTCTGGCATTATTACTTGCTTAAAGACTTTGCATCTGGGACAATATAGTATGCTACAGTGTAACTAATCTTAGAATGCTTACTGGGGACAATATAGTATGCTACAGTGTGACTAATCTTAGAATGCTTACTGGGACAATATAGTATGCTACAGTGTGACTAATCTTAGAATGCTTACTGGGACAATATAGTATGCTACAGTGTAACTAATCTTAGAATGCTTACTGGGGACAATATAGTATGCTACAGTGTGACTAATCTTAGAATGCTTACTGGGGACAATATAGTATGCTACAGTGTGACTAATCTTAGAATGCTTACTAGGGACAATATAGTATGCTACAGTGTAACTAATCTTAGAATGCTTACTGGGACAATATAGTATGCTACAGTGTAACTAATCTTAGAATGCTTACTGGGGACAATATAGTATGCTACAGTGTGACTAATCTTAGAATGCTTACTAGGGACAATATAGTATGCTACAGTGTAACTAATCTTAGAATGCTTACTGGGGACAATATAGTATGCTACAGTCTGACTAATCTTAGAATGCTTACTGGGGACAATATAGTATGCTACAGTGTGACTAAACTTAGAATGCTTACTAGGGACAATATAGTATGCTACAGTGTAACTAATCTTAGAATGCTTACTAGGGACAATATAGTATGCTACAGTGTAACTAATCTTAGAATGCTTACTGGGGACAATATAGTATGCTACAGTGTGACTAATCTTAGAATGCTTACATTCTGCTTCAAGAGCAACTTGTTTCAAAATCTACATTATTATTTTTTAAATACAGTTTAATATAATGCTGTGGCATAAACAGTGTTAAACAGAGAACAACCATCTTCAAAATTTAAAGTCTAGAATATTAAAACAAATCGTTGAAGAACAATGAAAAGTACAGATGGGAAGGAGTATTTGTTATACTTCTAGAAATGTAATCAGGATTAGTACTTAAAAGAGAGATCCTTAAAAATTCATTATTTTTAAATTCTAGTCTAGTCCACTATGGTATACAGTCTCACCTTTGTACTATCATCAGTAATATGTCAGTCATACACTGTCAGCAAACTAACAGCAAACTGTATCAAGAAAAGTAATTGATTATCTTCCTAACTCCCAAAGAATAGATCAGATTCCTCTCAGAGCAAATTTAACCACTTGAAACAGGAGTCCTGTAGTAAAAATATCACTTCCTTTAAATATATAAATCCATATTTAGGTGTTCAACTCTCCCTTAGAACAGACATTGTTTGGATCACATAGCAACATTTTTAATGGAAATGAACTGGCAATTAAAGAGTTTCTACTTAATGAATTATACGGAAGCTGCAGAAAAAAGTATTCTGCAAGCCTAACTGTATACTAGTCCTACTAGCTTGAAAATATATTATCTGTAAGTGGTAAGTTTTAATCTCTGTATTGATTTGACTGTATCGGCTTTGTACTTCCAAAAAGTGCCCAGCTCAAAACATTGGGTTTACTGTGGAATTTAGTCAGAACAATCTCTTGTTGCACATGGTACTAACATTTGCACATTCTTCCATGCAAATCTGACATCATATTCTAGCTGCATACCTGCACACTCAGTCCATCACCTCAGGTAACCCTTCAGGTGGACACTCAACACAAAAACAGCCTTATTTCCCATAATGCTTCCATTTTGAAATTGTATTTCTCCCTTCTTATGATCTACAAATATGCACTCACCATGCAGGGATCAAGCCTTTTTAAGAGAGCATGCCAAATATAATTACCTTCACAACTTTAGAGTTAGACACTCAATAAAATACCAGCCAGAGAAATATCTAACATTTATTGCTCATACCAAGAGCTCATATTCATCAGCTACCAGTTAACTTATCTCTTGCATGTAAATATTTCCCTTTAGCTAGCTATTCACATGTCTTTTACTATACCGAGATCTCCATATTTTCTGATCAAATGACCTTTGTTTTAACATTTAATTCCATATAAATACTTGCTATAATGCTGGCTGGATAGGTTTCACATTTTTAGTGATTTTTTTTTTTTTTGCATAAAATGTTGTAATATAATTATAACTTGGTCTCTGTGATCATGTTCATCCCATCTTCTTTTCCTGGTTAGGGGTCGCCACAGTGGATCACCTGTCCACTCATGATTGGCAGTGGAGTTTTATAGTGTCGAGTTGCCAGCCCAACCTTGCACAGAGGCACACACATGCCTAGGGCCAATTTAGAGTATCCAATTTACCTACAGCATGTCTTTGCAATGTAGGAGGAAACCGGAGCACCCAGAGAAAACCCACATGACCACAGGGAGGACATGCCGACTCCGCACAGAAGGCACCCCAGCCGAGGTTTGAACTGGAGAACCTCTTGCTGTGAGGCAGCAATGCTAACCACTGCACCACCGTGGCTTCCATCTCTATGGCCATGTTCAAGGATGCAAAAAGGTTCTCTGTCTCAAACTGCTGAGCCATTTGATACATAAATAAATAAATACAATTAGCATAAATTGTTCTCCTTTTTTTATTAGGAGAAAGGTCACGTGTCTGTCTTGGTAGCAAATGGTGTGTATTACACTCTGTTTGCAGATGACTTAAAATACACATCTGCTATGATTCATTATTATACCACCATATTCTCAGTACATACAGTAGACCAAGTACTAAGTCCCCAAACTACACCATGTGCTGGTAGCAATGGCTATCATTTCCTCACCCAAATATAACCAAAACACTATCTTTAGGCATGTCAGTAAATAATCATTTCAGTGGAAGAGAAATGTGTGAACATTGGGTCTAGATGATTATCACTGTTGAAGTAACACCCCAACTTTATGTGCAAAAAATGGAAGAAAGGGTTTGTGGATGGATGGCTATGGAGCTTTCTGGCTGTTCAACCAGAAGCCCAAATTATTTTTAAAAGTGTTGTTATCTATCGCTATTTATGCAAAACAGCCTTGCCTATTTGTGTGAAACTAGTTAGGTTATAGTTCTTGTACACAAATGAAGTCATCCAGACTAAGTCATGACTTGGAGAATATGCAAGAAACAATGGCTTCTCTTTTGACCTTTATCTTAGCTCATCTAAGCTATTGTTTAGACTTTCTGCACAATAACACAACACAGTAGCTATCATTAGTGTCACCTCTACTGCACATCCCATTCTGTTTTCACTTGTAGCGGTTGTGTTAACTCAGGATATTTCAAAGAAAGCCACTGTTTTGCACTTCCCTTGTTTAAATGTATTCTGTTGTTTAAATCTAACTGTTGCTTTTCAAAAGGTACTTCTTCTATGTTTAAAGTTAGCCTTGCCTTGACACATACTGCAAGTCTTTGAATTCACTCTTTTAACTATCTGTCTTTTTCTTGCACACCGTAAATGAACTTATTAACATAAAGAAACAAAGCTAGCAAGTTTGAAAGATTTAAACATAAACACTATAGATGTTATCTTCACCAACTGTATGCTTTCCCATTCACACAATTATTTGTTTGCATGTCCTCGTTCATTGTTTTGTTTTAATGCTCTCATATTTATACTAGCCTTTGAGACATGTCCCATGTGTACTGTCTGTTCTGCATATGGTATATTTAGAGTCTCTGAAAGTAGTGGTCCCCAAGAGGAGCATTTTTCAGATATGAATATCTTTAGCACAGTATTTAGCTCACCATTTGAAACTCCAGCTGCAAATCCCCACCCCAGATCCTGTTCCACTATTGATATGACACTGACCTATTGTATACTGTATTTCCTATTATTTCCACTTGACTCTTTATGTGATCCCCAAATTAGTTCTTTGCAAGCATTTTTTTTGCATTGATTACCACAGTTATGTTTTATGAAAAATTCAGTTTTGGACCTTTTTTCTCTCCAGCATGCTAGCATTCATGTGCATTTAACACTGTATCCCTATTTACTGCTAACAGAAATGATTAATGTACCACTTTTACACTAAGCATCAGTTAGCTTGTACCTATTTTTCTCACAAATGGCGAATAGTACTTTATAAGCAAACTTACTTTTCAGACTCAAAAAACTCTCCTGATCTGACTGCTGGTATCACCCCAGTCTGTGCACTGCACTGCATTCTTCAATGTATCATAATTTATATTCTAATCCTACATTATGGGTTACAGAATGCTCCTACATTAATATACAATTAAAAATAATAAAAATATCTTTGATAGAAATTGTGTATTGCATCCAGAATTGCACTGTTAAAGCAATTTGCCCATGGGTATTCTTTGTACCAAGAAAAATGATGCTGCTCTAATAGTTTAAATATTCTTTTGGCTTAATTTACATTGAGACATAGGAAATGTAAAAATCCGTGAACGTGATCTGAACTCAAGCTGTTTACTAAGTGACATGTACCCTGGGTCAAGTATGAAAACTGCTTAAGGTTGTACTTTGTTGAATCAGTCCTGGAAATGGACAAAGTGTGCCATCTAAAATCAAAGACAGATTTCAAGTCCCAAATGCAAACAGCATGAGACATAAATATCATTAAATCTAGAGTAATTATTTTTTAATAAATGCACATGCCTAAATATATAATAAGTTTGCAACTGTATGCTGGAAAAATGGTTCTTATAGCAGTTACTATGGTAATTATCCAAACAGGATAAAACTCTGATGGTATCACTTGACAAGGTATAATCAATAGTATATGGATTTTAATAACTGAGAATATGCACAGTTTACCTTTAGGAAAGGAATTCCTATGAACTGCTAAAGCATTTATGATATTATTGTATCATACGCATTTTACATGGGATTAGTTACTTCAAGTATCAAAACGTTATGTCTGAATTTCTGTAAAGACAAATGACAAAAGTAGTAATTTTAAATTAGTAGATATTATCCATAAGGGTTGTTACAGTCAAGCAGATACCCCCAAATGCTACACTATCTGTTTAAAGAATAATTCATGCCTGGGTGTGGGTATATCAGGATTTACCTATGGTCAGTGTGGTTTGATCACAAAGCCGAAGTGTGAGTGATTAAACAAAGCCGGCTGTGTGTAAATCCTAATATACCCACAAACATGAGTGGGTTATAGTTTTTATATAACATTATTGAAGAAAGTAATGACTTAATGTCTTTTGTATAATGGCACTTTAGTCTTTTTCTACAAATTCCTCAGTGGGCGGATATAGGGACTGGGCATATGTGTGGGACTCGCATTCCCACACCTGCACAGTATATCAATACAGTGCAAAAGAAGCAACAGAGAAAGCGGAATCTGCATTGCTGTTTTTTAATGTTTAAAAGGCAGTATTTTACAAGGGACAATGAAGAAATACAAGGAAAATCAGGTATGTTTCTGTTTCTTTAGTTTTGCAGAACATATCTGATCCTTCTCATATTTTGCTGTCCCCCACCATATGACAATAGTGTAGCTGCTCAACGATTCTTCAGTGACCAGAATTTTTCTATTGGTATAACAATGAAAAGTCATTGTATAAGGGTTTGTCTACTGATTTCAACCAAATGGAATTCATATTTACTAGTAAAACAGCTTTGGGGCGTGATGCTCAAGGTGTTAATTCGGCTATAGTACTGATGCAAAAATGTTTCAAGGTGACCCATAGGGAATCATAAGAATCAGTCTCTCATTAAGCCAGCATATAATTCAGTTTACGTGTTCCTCTTGCGATATCAAAAGATTATGTCTAGTATCAAGCTGCAAAACTTGTGGAATTTCACAGACATCTTAAAACAGTAATCACCTCTACCAACTGGATATCTTAAACCTACTGTCCAGTGTAACCTATGAGGGAATGACTTGATTAAGATGGATCATATACTAATACTAATACTAAATCTAATCTTATTTTTGAATCTAGGCAAAATCATCTACATAGCTATAATATATTTCAGTGGTATATTAGTATAGCATGTATGCTAATCCCTGTGGAACTAGAATGCGAAAAGCTAAACTATATCTGTGATTATCAACAAAACGGTGTATTAGTATACACTATTACTTGTTCTTAAGTAGTCCAGGATTTGGGATTGGATGTCTTCATTCACTTTCTCTATTTCACAATCTTATTTATTTATTTATTTTTTCCTACTGATTTTTGTTTCTTAGACACTGCTTGTAGATGGCTTTTGGCTTTAGTTGTGCGTGTCCAGGTTTACAAGGAGTAACTCTCTCTCCTTCTCTGTGTAGATGATTCCAGGAGCTTTGCTAATTATACAGCAACAATGGTGTAATTCTGTTGTAATTTTTAACATTGTCTGCACAATGACATTTGTAAATATGGCATTTGTTCTTGTTACAGAACCACTAGCATAGGTATTCCATTGAAAAATGTTTAATTATAATAGTTTACTGAACATGATATATTTACAGACTAAAATAGAGACAGTTAAGAGATAAGGACAGCGTGGCTCAACATTTCTGTCCCTTATGCAACTTAATGAATAACCATGAATCCCTTGCGTACTAGCATACTTCTTTTTATACACCATCTACATGTACTTCCTTCTTTCCTGTGCATTATTCAGATTCTTCACATTTCTTGCTTTTCCTTGGGAAAGTCCCTTATTCTTTCTGTTTCCTTTCAAGAAACATACTTTCTCATATCATCCATAAGCAATTTTTCATCTAATTTCAAATTGTACATATTGTGTTTTTATAGCTTTTCCAGTAAAACCTTAGCCCTTTTAAATGTTATCAAACAATAGGTTATCCAACAAACTAATAAATGTATGTGCTGTTATAGTGTTACACTGAATTTACGTCCTAGATGGAATGTCTAAAGTGTAACTCAGACTAGGATGGCTACCAAGAACAATTAACTTTCCTTTATTCATACACAGTATATACATTTCTACAGTAGAATATTACTAGTTCTGTGCAGATATATTAGTTTTCATTGACTATGAGCCATACTTTAGTCATTTATGCCTTTCATTTAGTATATAACTGTGAGTGTACACTGTTGAATTATTTCTAGTATATTAACCAGTTTCTTTTTAAAACAAGTGACTAAATCTGTCCAGCAGGATTCTGTTAGCATATTTTCTGTAATGTTGAAGGTCTAACGTTGCTATGATACGTCCTGGTTGCAGTGCTTTAGATACAATTCCAGTCTATTTTCTTGTATGCTTTAAGGTAGCCTTTCATGTAGCATTACTCCTCAAGAAGCATTGATACTTAATAGTGCTGTTTTAAAATTTGCTGTTGATACTTTAATGCACACAATCTTATGTATTTATTTTGTTTCCATTTTCTAATACTTCCTTAACACTTTTCTTTTTTTTTTCAACACTACCTCACAGGTAACAGACTCACCTTTGTTATCATCCCAGGTAGTGAGGTTATTTTTTATACAGTGCTGACATTGCAGTGTAGCATAAGGAATGCTGCAGTCCTCAGCATGCTGTCCTTTGGATGAGATATTAAACCAAGATCCCATCTGCCACAATTGACAGTGACTCAGGTAGACATAAAAGATCCCATAGCTTCTTCTTCTTTCGGCCTTTCCCAGTTAGGGGTCGCCACAGCGGATCACCTTGTCTGCTCATTATTGGCAGTGAAGTTCTACGGTGTCGAGTTGCCAGCCCGGCGCCCAACCTTCCACAGAAGGCACACAAATGCACACACTCACACCTAGGGCCAATTTAGAGTGTCCAATCCACCTACAGCATGTCTTTGGTATGTGGAAGGAAACTGGAGCACCCGGAGGAAACTCACGCGACCACAAGGAGGACATGCAGACTCCGCACAGAAGTCACCTCAGCCGAGGATCGAACCGGAGAACCTCTTGCTGTGAGGCGGCAATGCTAACCACTGCACCACCGTGGCCACCCACATAAAAGATCCCATAGCACATATCAAATATTTTATGAGTTTTATTTACATCTTTCATTATTTACACTTCTTTACATTATTTATACATTCAAGTTCATAACATATATCTTGTCATTTTTAAAACGTTATATATTTTACACAGAAAAATAAAACAATTAAATATTTTTTTATAATTTCAAGAAAAATTGTACATCAAATTGATTGTTTAATACAGTATAATCAACCATTTTTATTTTTATTTTTTATATATCGCCGTGATTCCTTCCACACCTTTTTTATTTCATCTAGCATATCTTATCATCTATATTTTTATTATGCAGTAATCCTTCACATCTTCTTTTTCATAATCTCCAAATTGCTGCAGAGAATATTTTGCCCCATTTTTCAATGCCATATTTTTCTCTCTCATTTGTCATATAATATCATATCTATTCTTATATTTTAAATCATTCTGTTTTATATTCCTTTTTAAAACAATTTTGAAAACTGTTAATTTTTCCATTCTAAAAAACAGTGTTTTGTTGTATCTTCCTCATTTATCTGTTCACATTTTCTTTCTTCAAGTACCTTATATTCCAAATTACTTTCTTCTTCTTTTTCTTTCGGCTGTTCCCATTAGGAATTCGCCACAGCGGGTCATCTGTTTCCATTTATTTCTGTCCTCTGCATCTTGCTCTGTCAAACCAACCACCTGCATGTTCTCTCATAAACCTTATCTTAGGCCTTCCTCTTTTCCTGTTACCTGTCAGCTTCATCCTTAGCATCCTTTTCCCATTATACCCAGCATCCCTCCTGAGCACATGTCCAAAACAATGCAATGTCACCTCTCTGGCTTTGTCTCAAAACCGTCCAACCTGGGCTGACTTTCTAATATCTTTATTCCTAATCCTGTCCACCCTCATCACACCCAGTGCAAATCTTAACATCTTTAACTCTGCCACATCCAGCTCTGACTCCTGCCTTTTTGTCAATGCCACTGTCTCCAACCCATATAACATAGCTGGTCTCACTACCCTCTTGCAGACATTCACTTTTTCTCTTACTGGTACTCATCTGTCACAAATCACTCCTGACACTCTTCTACACCCATTAAACTTGGTAAATTATCCCAAATTTTCCATTGGAAATCCCCTGCTTTATAAACATTCTCAAACCTTTTCCTTATGTTCTTTATAGCATTTGTACATGTTATTTTAACTCTTTCCAATGACATCCTGAGTAATATTTCTCCAAACTATTATTATACTGTAACCTCCTGTTTCATTTATCACATTTTCATGTTCCATAATTGTTGTTCTCATATTATTTTCCTTCCATCTTTTCTTGTTTACCACTTATTTCCCCTTCTTCACATTTTCCCCAAATAAAATTAAAAAAACATTAATAAAATTAAAAATATTTCTAACATATGTTTCTCCACCTAAGCTGGAATGATGTACATCTGTCATAACTGTGCTAGTTTTCCAATATGTATTTATTTAATATATGCACTACTTGTTAGTTAAATGATAGATTAAACATTCTCCATAGTGATAACAGCATTTTTATTGCTCTCAGCATTATTCCCCACTGTCCTATTAATGTTCATACTCTAAAATTTTACCTCTAATGCACTTGTTTCCTTCCTAGTATAATATATTACACTTATTTTCTTAATTTTACCAAACCCTTTGCTTTTTGCCTTATTTAACTGTAACCCAGCTTTCTTTAATAATTCCTCCATTTGTACCACCATTACACTTATTCATATATTATTTTTAGCTACAATCACTAAATCAATGGCATATGACAAACAGGTATTATACCTCCTTTCCACGTCTCAAATTTTGCATTAATTACGAATAGAACAGGCACTAAATTAATGGACATCTTTGTTTAATCCCCCTTCTTCTGTTTACTATAGCTTTCACCCATATTTTATAGCTTATTTTTATCACATTTGTTGTTTTTTCTCCTATCCTATATATATCTAGAATCTTCCATGTTGTTTCATGAGTAACCTTATCAAATGCCATCATGTCTCAAGACTGAATCTCTTATTTTCCTTCAAAATCATAGCTGTTACTTGTTTTACTATTAGTAACATATCGTTTAACTCTCTCCTCTTGATTCCAAAAACTCATTCTCCTATAACTTAAGCCAAAACCATCAGATCCTTTGTTGTATAATTATCATAACAATTTTGTAATCTGTATTTTCCAGTGTTATTAATCTCCAGTTTTTTTTTGTATCTTGTCTTTAATCTTTTTTCTATATTCCACACAAATCCCTTAATATGTTTCCTTTCTCTATTCAATAAATATTTTACAGAATATTAATTTCTCATTTTCATTCATCTCTTTATAATACTCATAACCTAACTCATCTAGCCCTAGTGCTGATTTTTTTTCCTTTCCTTCTTTTATTTATTCCATTTCTGTCATAGTAATCTCCTTTTCTAGATAATTATCATTTTTAGACTTTTCCTTTACAATCCATAATGCTTCTTGCACTATTTACTTTGTACACATTCTACTAACAAACATTTTCCCAATTTCTATTATTTCTCTCTATCTGTATCTAATTTTCCTTTATCAATCACTGCATTCATTCTTCCTCTCTTATGTTTACCTCTTTTACCAATTATGGTAAAACTTATTCCTTTTCCCATTAAAAAAAATCTGTCTAAATATATGTTTAACTTTTTCTCTATTTTATTCAACTCCCTTTCAATTTGTTTTATTCTGTCACCATGTTGTTATATTTCTTTTTGTGCATTTTTCATCACTTCATTATATACTCTTATATTCCTTTGATTCCATCTTTTTTTAGAATCAAAAATATTTTATGATATTTTCTTAATAAGGACTCCAAAATTTTGCCTTTTTTTTGGAATGTACTTTCTTTGTCATACGCTGTTCCCATGAAATATATTTTCTTTTCATCGTATCTGTTTTATCAATCTTTCCACTTAATCTTTTTACTCCTTTCCCTTTTTTATTACTTGTCTGACATTTCCTATTCAAGGCCATATCACTTAATCATTTCAAAACTCAGCCACTTCTACCCCACTCTTTATTACATTCATATCTTTTGACTATACTGCATAATATATTTCAGTTCTGAAAGTTCCCTTTTATATATCCATTCTGCATTGTTTCATATTTTCAATTCTCCATATCATATTTCTTTAATATTATGTGCTATTTCCCCTCTTCTTTTTTATAGCACATATCAAATATTTTATGAGTTTTATTTACATCTTTCATTATTTACACTTCTTTACATTATTTATACATTCAAGTTCATAACATATATCTTGTCATTTTTAAAACGTTATCATATATTTTACACAGAAAAATAAAACAATTAAATATTTTTTTATAATTTCAAGAAAAATTGTACATCAGATTGATTGTTTAATACAGTATAATCAACCATTTTTTTAAAAATTTTTATATATCGCCGTCATTCCTTCCACAACACCTTTTTTATTTCATCTAGCATATCTTATCATCTATATTTTTATTATGCAGTAATCTTTCACATCTTCTTTTTCATAATCTCCAAATTGCTGCAGAGAATATTTTGCCCCATTTTTCAATGCCATATTTTTCTCTCTCATTTGTCATATAATATCATATCTATTCTTATATTTTAAATCATTCCGTTTTATATTCCTTTTTAAAACAATTTTGAAAACTGTTAATTTTTCCATTCTAAAAAACAGTGTTTTGTTGTATCTTCCTCATTTATCTGTTCACATTTTCTTTCTTCAAGTACCTTATATTCCAAATTACTTTCTTCTTCTTTTTCTTTCGGCTGTTCCCATTAGGGGTCGCCACAGCGGGTCATCTGTTTCCATTTATTTCTGTCCTCTGCATCTTGCTCTGTCAAACCAACCACCTGCATGTTCTCTCATAAACCTAATCTTAGGCCTTCCTCTTTTCCTGTTACCTGGCAGCTTCATCCTTAGCATCCTTTTCCCAATATATCCAGCATCCCTCCTGAGCACATGTCCAAAACAATGCAATTTCACATCTCTGGCTTTGTCTCAAAACCGTCCAACCTGGGCTGACTTTCTAATATCTTTATTCCTAATCCTGTCCACCCTCATCACACCCAGTGCAAATCTTAACATCTTTAACTCTGCCACATCCAGCTCTGACTCCTGCCTTTTTGTCATTGCCACTGTCTCCAACCCATATAACATAGCTGGTCTCACTACCCTCTTGTAGACATTCACTTTTTCTCTTACTGGTACTCATCTGTCACAAATCACTCCTGACACTCTTCTCCACCCATTAAACTTGGTAAATTATCCCAAATTTTCCACTGGAAATCCCTTGTTTTATAAAAATTCTCAAACCTTTTCCTTATGTTCTTTATAGCATTTGTACATGCTATTTTAACTCTTTCCAATGACATCCTGAGTAATATTTATCCAAACTATTATTATACTGTAACCTCCTGTTTCATTTATCACATTTTCATGTTCCATAATTGTTGTTCTCATATTATTTTCCTTCCATCTTTTCTTGTTTACCACTTATTTCCCCTTCTTCACATTTTCCCCAAATAAAATTAAAAAAACTTAATAAAATTAAAAATATTTCTAACATATTTTTCTCCAGTTAAGCTGGAATGATGTACATCTGTCATAACTGTGCTAGTTTTCCAATATGTATTTATTTAATATATGCACTACTTGTTAGTTAAATGATAGATTAAACATTCTCCATAGTGATAACAACATTTTTATTGCTCTCAACATTATTCCCCACTGTCCTATTAATGTTCATACTCTAAAATTTTACCTCTAATGCACTTGTTTCCTTCCTAGTATAATATATTACACTTATTTTCTTAATTTTACCAAACCCTTTGCTTTTTGCCTTATTTAACTGTAACCCAGCTTTCTTTAATACTTCCTCCATTTGTACCACCATTACACTTATTCATATATTATTTTTAGCTACAATCACTAAATCAATGGCATATGACAAACAGGTATTATACCTCCTTTCCACGTCTCAAATTTTGCATTAATTATGAATAGAACAGGCACTAAATTAATGGACATCTTTGTTTAATCCCCCTTCTTCTGTTTACTATAGCTTTCACCCATATTTTATAGCTTATTTTATCACATTTGTTGTTTTTTCTCCTATCCTATATATATCTAGAATCTTCCATGTTGTTTCATGAGTAACCTTATCAAATGCCATCATGTCTCAAGACTGAATCTCTTATTTTCCTTCAAAATCATAGCTGTTACTTGTTTTACTATTAGTAACATATCTTTTAACTCTCTCCTCTTGATTCCAAAAACTCATTCTCCTATAACTTAAGCCAAAACCATCAGATCCTTTGTTGTATAATTATCATAACAATTTTGTAATCTGTATTTTCCAGGTTTTTTTTTTTGTATCTTGTCTTTAATCTTTTTTCTATATTCCACACAAATCCCTTAATATGTTTCCTTTCTCTATTCAATAAATATTTTACAGAATATTAATTTCTCATTTCCATTCATCTCTTTATAATGCTCATAACCTAACCCATCTAGCCCTAGTGCTGATTTTTTTCCTTTCCTTCTTTTATTTATTCCATTTCTGTCATAGTAATCTCCTTTTCTAGATAATTGTCATTTTTAGACTTTTCCTTTACAATCCATAATGCTTCTTGCACTATTTACTTTGTACACATTCTACTAACAAACATTTTCCCAATTTCTATTATTTCTCTCTATCTGTATCTAATTTTCCTTTATCAATCACTGCATTCATTCTTCCTCTCTTATGTTTACCTCTTTTACCAATTATGGTAAAACTTATTCTTTTTCCCATTAAAAAAAATCTGTCTAAATATATGTTTAACTTTTTCTCTATTTTATTCAACTCCCTTTCAATTTGTTTTATTCTGTCACCATGTTGTTATATTTCTTTTTGTGCATTTTTCATCACTTCATTATATACTCTTATATTCCTTTGATTCCATCTTTTTTTAGAATCAAAAATATTTTATGATATTTTCTTAATAAGGACTCCAAAATTTTGCCTTTTTTTTGGAATGTACTTTCTTTGTCATACGCTGTTCCCATGAAATATATTTTCTTTTCATCGTATCTGTTTTATCAATCTTTCCACTTAATCTTTTTACTCCTTTCCCTTTTTTATTACTTGTCTGACATTTCCTATTCAAGGCCATATCACTTAATAATTTGAAAACTCAGCCACTTCTACCCCACTCTTTATTACATTCATATCTTTTGACTATACTGCATAATATATTTCAGTTCTGAGAGTTCCCTTTTATATATCCATTCTGCATTGTTTCATATTTTCAATTCTCCATATCATATTTCTTTAATATTATGTGTTATTTCCCCTCTTCTTTTTTAACTTGTATTTAAAACATTTCAGTATAATAACTGACATATTTAATAAGACAATTAAGTTCCATGCACATCTTTTTCTTCTCTGCCATATTGGTTCATGCTTAAACCACAGTTATTCTTATACATCCTTCCCTTTTCCTTATAACATGTACCAGCTGCCTTCCAAGTACTACTACCATAACTTCCTTTATCTCTTCACTTGAAAAAATGTCCTATTCCTGAACACATATCACTCCACATATTGCCTCATTTATTTTCCTTTTTTATCCCTCATACATCTATTGTCTAACAGATATATAATCTCTGTACTTATTTTTTAACACCAGTCAATACCACACATCTAATATCATTTCAAATACTGTATATAGTTAGTATTAATGTACCTAAGTCAGCGGTTTCCTTTTTCATCTTTCTTATTTCCAGATTTGCGTTCAGTATGCTTCCCAAGGCTTCCCAAGCTGATTTATGATCAGTTTATTATTGTCCTCTTGTCTTAAATGCTCTCTCTTCTTTCCAGGGTTGCATATCCATTTCATCTTGCACGTCATTCCCATGATCCTTCTCTATCCTAGTTACAAACTCGTCTTCAGTTATCCTGACATAATACTTTCCCCACTTATGTCTTCAGTTACGTTATCCTCAGATTATCTTTATTCTGGAATATTCTGTTCTTCCTCTTTCCTTCACTAGTAAAGTACCGTTGAACCAAAATGTCCAAATTCATTGTATTTCTACACTTCGACCTACAATTTATTGAGGCAGGTCCCCTTTCCCCACCTTGAACACATCTTCTTTTATTATAGCCCTGCAAAATCAGCCTCATATTGACCCCAGTACCTCATTGTTCCCCATTTACAGTTCACAGTTATGACATTTGAAATACTCTATGTTATTCTGTCAGGCATACCCAGTGTCACCCATACCTCCCTCCTCCTAGCCATACATTTTCACTTAGTTTTTAATCTCATGCAGCTTATTACAAATAGACAGAAAAAACATTAACTGAAGCTCTTCTATGTCAGATGTTCTGAATTGTACATTTACTGCATTCCTTAAATGCAGTCCCAAGTTCTGAAAAATATTCTAATTTCAAAGTGCAAATGAGCTGTTTTTCTCCATTTAACTCACAAATTTTTCAAGTAAAGTTTCAAAAGAAACTTCACAAAGTCTTCTGTTCCTATGTGTATTAATGATCTTATGGCCTGAGCTTTACACCCAAAAGGTAAAATAATACTGTACATGCCATTGTTCTTTTTTGATTCTTACCGCTGGCCTTTCTGGTTTTATTGTCCTTGCAGCAGTCCTCATGTTATTACAGCTTCAGTCATCAATCTTGCCATTATTTACCATTTCTGCATAGGTAAAAGTTTTCTTACTGCTCAAAGCAGCATCTTATTGTGGGGGCTTTGCCTTTAAAACCAGCTACTCCACTGGCCAGGCATATCAACAAACTGTTGTCAGAACCTTCTGATAATCCATCTACTTTTCCTGCCTCATCTTGCGTTTCCTCTGTTAATTCTCCCAGCATGCCACTCATCATGCAACTTCAACTTACGTTCTCATCAGCATTTGGCTCATCTAGATACATCATCTCCATCCACACAGAGGTTTCAAGACCTCCTTCCTCCAACTCTGTAACAACAATCTCCTCTCTTACAGAGTCTATTTGTAATATTTCAAGTGTTCTGCAGCAGACCACTCTTAACCTGCTTTCTCTTTCTGTCCTCCATATTGGAATTCCCCAGGTACCAGGGACAGCCTCCTGGTGTTACCTAGCACTCGAAAATAGAAGGGAATATTCTCCAGTATCCTGGCCAAAGTTATTATAGTCAGTTTGAATACCACCTTGGTTCTCCCCTGAAAATAGGCCATTGGCATAGGTAGGGCACTTGCCTTTGGGGCAGAAGGATGTGAGTTCTATTCCAACGACTGATTGCTGACAATGCAGTGCAGCATAAGAAAGGAGTTGAATTTCTGAGTGTGGTGCCCTTTGCATGAGGTATTAAACTGAGGCCCCATCTGCCTGAGTTTGTGGTAGTTCATGTGAATGTAAAGGATCCCATGGCACCTATCAAAAAAGAGGGAAGATCTCTGATGCTCTGGTCAAGTTTCCCCTAAATACTGCCTTGGGTCTCCCCTGAAAAGAGGCTATTAGCCTAGTGAGACCAACCTGGTCAGCAAAGGATAAATAAAATAAAATAAATAAATAAAATACAATAAAATCTCTAGCCCCTATATTCCCTTACTGATCACCTTTGCTTTTATCAATCATAACCAAGAATAAGTATCAAAACTGATCAATGAAATCAACTAATACAATTGATGGAGCATGCAGAGCTTTTTATTATGATTGCAGTTCTGAAGCATATAACTCAGAATTATTGTCATTTTAATTATTTTTATAAAGAATGCAATGTTACTTGTTGAATTACAATTGTGTGTATATTTTTTGTGTAAAACTGTTAAATAAACATATATTGTTTGCTTATTAGCCTATTTGTACTTCCATTCTATTATCCCTTAACCTGTCTCAACAGTGCAACCAAAAACATTCAGATAAAAGGCCAGATGCCAATTGAGTTGCTCTCAGGGTAAGTCTGCCCTGATTCTGGAAGATTTGCTCTTAGTGTTAAGTGATTTACTTCAGTGTAAGGCTTATCTATAAACAGGCTTACTATGGGGACCATTTTCCAAACTACCTGCTTTCATCAAGTTAGCATCCATTTACACTGAGATCAAGACTTTTGGAATAGGGGCCAAAATATTTCCATATTGTCAAGTGTTTCATCTGGTGTTACATTCGGTAACACATTTCCATATTTGTGTGGCAGTCTATTAGTCTGGTAACATATACACCCCATGAATAAAGACCCTAGCAGACACAGAAACATGTACCTAGATGTTTGCAAATCTCTTTTTATCTAAGTATCATGGTAGCAATTCAAGTTTTTCCATAAAATAATGTCTCAACACTGACAGGTAACTAATCAATGAAACATGGAACTTTAACCTCTTTTCTCTGGGTGAAGCATTTTCACAGCACCTGTTAAGAGTACTAGAATATCAGATGCTGATAAAACCTCTTCTACCAATTTCTTTCTTAAATTTAAAATTTAAAATGATCAACTTTAAGGTTAAAAATAAACTTCCCCCAATACTCAAGCAGTTTAGAATTCAATGTTTGATTAGTACAATTAATACACTGGAGAAATAATTTCTTACGCTTTTTAAAAAGACCTCAGAAATAAGCCTGCAAATCAGACAAGGTATTACTCAGATGAGCTTCCATACTGATCTGCTTCTCATAAAACAAATTAGTTTTAAAAATAATAATAAACAAAAACAAACCCTGCTACAGTGATACAAAACAGATGGCTGACCTTCAAGCAGACCTGTTTCTTACTTCATTTTGTAGGCTTAGTTCCCATCTGTTGCTTTATGGAAATGAGCCAGATGTAATTCAATAGTTCAATCTTCAAATGATTACATTGTTAGTTAACTGAAGAGGCTGTAGTTATTTTAAATGAAGAAAGAACATTGTGATGGTGTTGCTTACAGACACAGACTTGATTCTACATGCCTGAGGCACACAAAATAACAGGAAGATTCCTTTTGTGTGGTACCTGTGTGACTGTTCCACCATGGAAATGAAAGCAATTATGTGAAGCTGCTCAAAAAATTACAAAATGTAACTATACATTTCCTGTTCAGAATATACTGTCTTCTGAGCAGGGAGATTGTACATACTTTGACTATAATGTATCTATTTGTTCTCTTTAAAATGATATTCCAGCATAAAAAAAGAAGCAACATGCAGTTACTTTACTAACACTTAGAAATATGACCAAACTTCTTGTCCAAATGCAAAGGAAACAGCCAAAAATCAGTAAATTAGCGCTTTCAGTCATTCATTCATCAGAAATAAAAAAAGACTACTAAACATATATTTGAACACAACCCAGACCAAAACAATTCAAATTTAATTTAATATCACATCCTGTTGAACCATTAATTAAAAGACATCACTTCCTATGAAAACCATTTCAATGCACATTTAATAGTGAGATTCTTATTAAGACTGGGAAGTGCTTCAGAATGTAAACACAGTTGCCACCTAAGCTCAAATGCTTCCAACAAACTATTCACATCTCCAATGAACTCTAACAGAATCAAGTACTATAAATTTAAAACCTACAAAGTTGTTACAACAAATGCTATGTTTTCCTAAAGCATTAGTACAATCCTTGTTTTTAATGGCTAGACAATGTTCTCTAATTCTATCTGAAAGGTTCCTGGCAGTTTTTCCTATGTAAAATGCACAACAGGTTTTGCAAAAGATGAAATACACAACACTGATTGTGTTACAGCTTAATAACCTTTAAACCTGATCTTATACTTATTATGTTTAAGAAAAAAAATGTATTACAGATATAAATATATTTACAATAAGACAATTATGACACTTAAACATGCCAGTGTTGTTAGAGAATTTGCCAACACTTTTACTGTTACTTTTTCGAAAAAAAAATATTTAAATGTCTTTTTTTTAATAACTAAAAACAGAACTACCTGAAACTTCAACTAATTTACTAACACTGCAAGATGAGTATTACAAAACAGACTAAGCCAAGTCTAAGCATGTTACTTCTATCTGCTTTTAAAATGTAGGTGATTTAGCTGTTACAACAGACCTACTTTGAAAGGTTGAACCACATATAATCAATGGGCGTGTCATATAATCATATAATGTATAAGGGCGTTTCATATAATCATATAATGTATAATGGGCGGCACAGTGGTGCAGTGGTCAACGTTGTCGCCTCACAGCAAGAGGTTCACTGGTTCGATTCTTGGCTGGGGTGCCTTCTGTGTGGAGTTTGCATGTTCTCCCTGTGTTCGCGTGGGTTTCCTCTGGGTACTCCGGTTTCCTCCCACATTCCAAAGACATGCATCTGGAGCGTTTCTCCCTGGGCCTCTGCTGAAAACAGGCTCTGTGGAACCTAGTCGGACATTCCCGGTCAACAAATAAAAAATAAAAAAAAAAAAAATCCGTTTTCGTGAAATGAAAATAGCAAAAGGTTAAATACCCGAACAGTGAATTCTTCCAGGATAAGTAAACACTTGCCTAACATGCCCTTTTCTCCACTGTAGTGTGATGCTGGGCTTGCTATATATAGTTGGGGGGGTCTGGGGATCATAGCCCCCCATCTAGGTGAGTTTTACTTAGTTTGGTATGTGTTTCATTTAAGTCTGGGCAAGTGTTTATTTACCCTGGGAAAAATTCACTGTTCGGGTATTTAAGCTTTCGCTATTTAAATGGATTTCGATTATATGAGGTTCGACCTTTCAAAGTAGATCCATTACAATATGTCATTTCATTATATACTTTTCTGCAATAGAAGTAATTGTTAGCAGGACTTGTAAATGTTATAAACACTCCTGCTGAAGTCCATACTACTAACAGAATACTGACCAGGAAACATTGCTATCAGATTCCACTTCTACTTTCAAACACGGACCAGTATCACTTGTGGCCTCTTGGAAGTAGGAAGTGTTTTATAGAAAACGACAAGACAGGAGATACAGTGACATTCATTTAGAGTGCAAATAAGCAGGCAGCCATATTTGTTAGAATGGGCTTTTCAGAAAATGAACAGAATATTCAGGGGTACCATGAGGCCTGATGCAACAGGCAGAGGGTAGCTACACTCCTGGAAGTTTCATTACTTCCCCTGTAGTGCCTAGTGTAGAAGGTATTTACGCATTTTGAAAGCAAGTAGCTGTGTTGTCATTTTACATTGCTTTATTGTTCTTTGTACATGCAACTCATTGAAAAATTGATTTTCTAAACTGCAAAAAGCTGGTACATCTTTTTGAATTTACTGGCTTTTCTGCTCTATAAAGATTGCAGTACAGTGGGAATTAGGGAATTTACACATTTTCCCCACTGTACTGTAATCTCAGAGTTGCTATATATAATTAGCAGGATGTGTGTGTGTGTGTGGGGGGATGCAGAGTGCTTGCTCCCCCTGCAAAATGTAGATTTTGTATTGCTTCAAATTTGAAGTGGTGCATATTCAAATCTTTGTCATTGTGATTTGAACTGATCTGGTGTATGACTTACCACTCCAAGTTTTGATACCTCAAGCATCTATCATATACAAACACACACACACATATATATATATATAGATATATATATATATATATATATATATATATATATATATATATATGGGTCTACTACCAGAGATCAAAATTATACTATTTCGAAATCCAGTAGCAGATGTCCACTAACATGAAAGTGCACTTCACCGAAAGTGCACTTTCGTGAACACCACTAGAACAAATGGGCAATGTCCTCCACTGTGATGCGGTAGTCACTGGCTTTAGGGTTAGGGCTTGGGTTAAGGATAGTGGATAGCCCTACTAGGTATCCACTATCCTTAATGCAAGACCTAACCCTAAGGTCCGTGACTACTGCACCACAGTGGAGGACATAGGTCCGTGACTACTGCACCGTAGAGGATATACAATTTCCTCTACTATGGTGCGGTAGTCATGGACCTTTGGGTAAGGGCTTGGGTTAAGGATAGTGGATAGCCCTACTAGCTATCCACTATCCTTAACCCAAACCCTAACCCTAAGGTCCATAACCATTCACTCAAGTGGTGTTCGTGAAAGTGCACTTTTGGTGAAGTGCACTTTCACGTTAGTGGGCATCTACTACCAGATTTTGAAATAGTGCAATTTTGATCTCCAGTAGTAGACCCATATATATATATATATATATATATATATATATATATATAGCTATCTATATGTATGTGGATAGATATAGATATAAATAATATGTATACATACATACATAAATATCAAAATGATATGTTGATAAAGTTTAATGTGGCGATATTTTGTCGAACATTCATTTTAACAATTGCTTGTGTTGCCAAGAAGTGTAAGCTGGTTTGTATTAGTTGTGGGACTGTGCGTGCATATGGTTTGGAGGTAGGGTTAAATAAGGGATAGATTTAGTGTGCGTGTGTGGGTGTGTGTGTGTGTGTGTGTGTGTGTGTGTGTGTGTGTGTGTGTGTGTGTGTGTGTGTGTTTCGGTATGTGAGTGTGTGCATGTGTGTTGTGCATGTGTGTGTGTGTGTGTGTGTTGTGTGTGTGTGTGTGTGTGTGTGTGTGTGTGTGTGTGTGTGTGTGTGTGTGTGTGTGCATGTGTGTGTGCATGTGTGTGTGTGTGTGTGTGTGTGTGTATGTGTGTGTGTGTGTGTGTGTGTGTTTGTGTGTGTATGTATGTTGTGCATGTGTGTTGTGCATGTGTGCATGTTGTGCATGTGTGTGTGCGTGTGTGTGTGTATGTGTGTGTGTGTGTGTGTATGTGCTGTGTATGAGTGTGTGCGTGTGTATGCGCATGTGTGTTATGCCTGTGTGTTGTGTGTGTGTGTGTGTGTGTGTGTGTGTGTATGTGTGTGTGTATCTGTCTGTGTGTGTATGAGTGTGTATGTGTGTGTGTATGTGCTGTGTATGAGTGTGTGTGTGTGTGTGTGTGTGTGTGTGTGTGTGTGTATGTGCATGTGTGTTGTGCATGTGTGTGTGTGTGTGTGTGTGTGTGTATGTTTATGTGTGGGTGTATGTGTATGTGTATGTGTGGGTGTGTTGTGCGTATGTGTTGTGTGTGTGTGTTGCGCGTGTGTTCTGTGTGTGCGTTGTGCATGCAAATGTGTGCGTGTGTGTATGTGCATGTGTGGGTGTTCATAGGTAGGTACTAGGCTATCGGCCCGATGGCCTACATAAGCCTAGCCAACAAGGTTCCCTGGCTTACGCCACCCAAGAAAGTTATTTTCCTGTGCCACTGTCGAGCAGAGACACAGAAGTGATCCCCGGGGTATATTTCCTATTTCCCATCCACTCATCAAGACTTTTCTTGAAGAGTGCTAATGAAGAACTTTGCTTGACATAGATAGGTAGCCTGTTCCAGAGTATGGGAAGTCTCTGGGAGAGGAATCTATCCCTCCAGCATGTCCTGTTTATTGTGATGACAAGGTTTAGGTCCCTAGACCATGTAGCTTGAAGGGATTGCGATTTCTTTAGATGTAGCATGTCCAACAGCTCTGGGTTGGACAGAGCTTTATATGTTAGGCAGAGATCACCTTGGAGTAGACGATATGCTATGGAGTAAAGCTGGAGTTTTTTGAGACCATCAGTGTAGGGCATCTGTTTTTGTGAGGTACTTTTGTGGCCTTTCCAGCTGCTGCAGATGTCTTGTGAGGTACATTCCAAAAGGGGCGTTGTACTCTATAATGGGTCTAATGAGTGTCGAGTAGAAAGGAACAATGACTTCTTTTTTCCTGGATGAGAACCCTTTTATGATGAGGTGTGCCACATAGAAGGACTTCCTGACTACTGTGGCGATGTGACTATCAAATGACAGACTACTGTCCACCTGGGTCCCAAGGTCTCTTATCACACATTCGGTGCTAAGTAGACCACTGTCTATGTAGTAGTTCATGAGTACAGAATTTTTACCAAAGGGGATGATGATGCACTTTTTGGCATTGAGCTTGAGGCCATGGCTCTGACACCAGGCATATGTCTCAGTGAGGCCCTTCTGTAGGATTTCCACATCATTTGGGGACTCGACTATGGTTCTTAGTTTGCAGTCATCTGTGAACTTTGTTAGCCAGAGGTCTTCTGTGTTAGCCTGTACTTCAGAGAAGTAGATACCAAACAGGAGAGGTCCAAAGACTAAACCCTGTGGTGCTCCACTTGTCACTGGTTTGAGGTCAGATTTGGAGTGTGTAACTTTTACAGTGTGGGTTCTGTCAGTGAGCCAGTTGGCAACCCATCTTGTGACATATGGATTTATACCTAGTTTAGTGAGTTTAGCTATAATTCCAGAATGGGGGATGGTGTTTAAAGCCTTGGCGAGGTCAAGATAGGCTGTGTGAACCACCTTACCCTTATCCACAGCTTTGGTGACTGCCTCAAAGAAGTTGATCAGGTTCAGGAGGCATGATCTGCCAATCACAAACCCAAACTGGGTGGGATCCAGAGTTTGGAGGTTACCAACATTGTTGTTTATGAGTTCAATGATGATACGTTCCATGGCCTTGCAAACCAGGCTTGTCAGGCTAATACAGCGATAGTTCCCAGGATCAGTGGTGGCTCCCCCTTCATGGAGTGAGATAACTGTTGCTGTACACCATTCAGTGGGCACAAAGCCTGATGTGAGGCTATGATTGAACATGGTGCTTAGGTGGGGAGCCAGTTCATTCTGAAGTTCATGTAAAATGCAGCCTGGGATGTTGTCCGGTCCCATGGATGCTGTGTTTTTGGCTTTAGAGAGTGTGTAGCTTTTACCTGTGTAGTTGTGATTACAGGGACTCTGCATTCTTCCTGTATAGATATGGGCCCTTTAGGGGTGGGGGGTAAAGTTAGCACTGAACCTATCTGCCAGGATGTTGGCAATATCAGTTGGTTCTGTAATTTTCGTGTCATTGTTCTGTAACTCAGAACAGATCTGGGTGTTGCCATTGAGATTCTTGACATAGCTATAGAATATTTTGTGGCTGGCCCTAGAATCAGTGGCAATTTTGTTTTTGAAGCTAGCTTTGGAGGATCTTATAAGGGATCTCAGCTTCTTACTGAGGCTGACCAGGGAGCTCCTCCACTCATGGGATTTTACTCTCTTTTGCAACAATTTCTTCCTTCTGTTGTACAGTTTGTTTATGGCATGGGACCACCAGATTGGCTTCCTTTTTTTGGAGGATAGCATCTTGGTTCTGTTTGGGATAGCATGATCCATGCATTTGTGTAAGTGCTTATAGAGTGCATTTGTGTAGGATTCAGCAGTCGTAACTGTATTGTCCATCTGCATGGGTGTCATGAAGTTCACCACTTTTGTCTTAAAAAGCATGAAGTTGGCTTTGGAGAAATATTTTACCATGGTTTTCATAATGGGGGTGGGGGCAGGATGTGAATATCAAGGGTGATTAGCTTATGGTCAGATCGGACCAACGAGAAGTTGACTTCAGGTGTGGAACACCGGTCACTCATGTTGGTAATGACTAAGTCTAGGATATTGTTGCCCCTGGTGGGGGTGTGGATAAGTTGATCCAGGGCATTGGAGTTTATGAATTCCAGAAAGTGTTGTGTGAAGGAGTTGGTACACAAGTAGTTTTCGCAGTTAATGGTGGGGTAGTTGAAATCGCCCATTATTAGGGTGTTTGGTTGAACCCTAATATTTTCCAGTACATCAAGAAAAGAGGAGTTGGGAATCCTGGGGCATGAAGGGGGATCTGTAGCAAGCTACAATTTGGATTGCAGTTTTGCCCAGAGTTAGTTAAACTTGGATAACCTTGGATGCATTCTGCTGAGTAACTAGCTTGGAGTTGTGGATATCCTTAATGAATATGGACACACCTCCACCTTTGGTGTTCCGGTCCAGGTTACATGGCCGAAAAGTGTGGTATCAGTTATAGCCTGGTAGTGCAGGGGTGCTCTCTGGAGCCTTGAACCAGGTCTCAGTTACTGTACAGATATCGATGTTCTCCATTTTAAGGAGTGCCTCGAGTGAGTGCATTTTGAGATTTAGACTTCTAGCATTGAGTAGCATTACCCTCAGTTTTTGCTTGCCTGTTCCTGTTACGGTGGTGAATTTGTCATTTGAACCTTGCCTAAAAAAGGCACTGTAGGGGCGGCAAGAGCCTTAGCCAGTATCCGGAAACTCAGGGGCGAAAGGTGCAGCCCATCTCTGGCAAAGCATCGTGGCCTGTAGAACATGTCATCCCAAGCAGACAGATACTGGATCCCCCTAGAATGACTATTGGGCACATGTGTGTTGTGCGTGTGTGTGTGTGTGTGTGTGTGTGTGTGTGTGTGTGTGTGTGTGTATATATGTATGTGTGTGTGTGTGTGTGTGTGTGTGTGTGTGTGTGTGTGTGTGTGTGTGTGTGTGTGTGTGTGTGTGCGTGTATATATATATATATAAAACTTCCTTTTATTGCATTTTGACTCTTTTAATATCATAAAAACACTGAAACGCTTCCCTACATAAGGTAGTTTCTATACGTTTATATTGCAGCCTTCACTGCTATCCTTCACAAAAAGAGGGGAAAATATTTCCTAAACATCCTAATTAGCCTTGGACTCCCTTGAAGGAAGAGACAAAAAATAAGTACTGTGATTTGGCTATCCAAAAAGAGTAGAATGCTAAAGTGAGATATAGAAAAAAAGTGTGGAAGGAATGGGAAAAATATGAAACACCACAATATCTCAAAAGTTTCATTATATGCTCCACAACCATATTAAAAAGAAAATAAATGAAGACAAAAAACTATACTATGACAACATTCAGAACAGTTGTAAACACAGCCCTAAAAACGTCTGTTCAACCTTTAAAGAATATCTTACATCCCAGCCAAAAATTCATCCCTAACTCCTCTCCCAATAACTCACCATTCAACACTGCAATAGAATTCAAATCTTATTTCATACATAGTATAGCATCCCTAACTAAGGATTCTCCAACATCTAATGCCAATCATATCCAACAGCCACGTAGCAACACACCCACTTCCACCTCCAAAGCTTTGCCCACATCCTGTATAAAACTATTCTTAAACAAACTCAAACCATTCTCTACTTCAGCTGAAGACCTTCCAAGTGAGTACCTTAAAATAGCAGCCAACAGCATTGCCTATCCTCTCTCTTAGTCCTTCTAAACAGGTCAATCCAAGAATCCAATGTTTACTCACTCTGGAAAAGAATTATGCATTATACCTTCACACAAAGGAGGAAATTAAGCAGATATCACTAACTTTAGACCTATAGCAATTTTAAACCCCTCTCCAAAATATTTGAAAAATGTATTCAAAAACATTAGCTATACTATCTCATGAGGAAGAACTCTTGTCCCCCATAAAGTGGCTTCTATCCCTCCCATAGTACTAACACTGCACTTATAACCTTTATAGATATTACTGTCAATAAAGCTAGAGATAATGATGAACTAGTCTCATCTTTATTTCTAGATTTGTCTAAAGTCTTGAACACAGGTTGTCACAGCAAACTTCTATTTTAAATGTCCTGATTAGGCCTTTCTCAGCCCACCCATCTATTGTTCAAAAGGTACTTGTCCAATAGGTATCAGTCAGCAAAATGGCACTCCACCCTTTGTCCATAACTCCCATTTACCACTGGTGTACCAGAAGGATTTATCCTTGGTCCCCTCCTCTTTAACATTCTCAACAACACTCTCCACACATCCACACAACAGGTCTTCCTAATACAATATGCAGATAACTCCACACTCACATGAGAAATTACTCAGGAAGCTTTAACAGCCACTAAAACTTCACTTCCCAGATACTCTCATTAGTCATGCAGCTGCATTACCTAGCATACTGTTATTTGCTTCGATCACTTCCCCGATACTCTCATACAGTCTACCTTGATCTGGTCAGGGCCTTTGATACCATTCCCTACTCAGGAATCATAGAAAAACTAACTAAGCTAGGCATCAACCCCTATATCACTAGGTGGGTTGCTAACTGGCTCACAGATAGAACCCACAGTGTGAAAGTAGCTGACTCCAAGTCAGACTGTCGACCAGTCACAAGTGGATTCCCACAGGGTTCGGTCCTAGGTCCTCTCCTGTTTGGTATCTACTTCTCTAATGTCCAGGCCAACACAAATGGACTCTGGCTGACAAAGTTCACAGACGATTGCAATTTGGGAGCCATAATTAACTCCCCAAGTGATGCTGACATCCTACAGAAAGGCCTCACTGAGACAAACGACTGATGTCAGAATCATGGCCTTAAGCTCAATACCAAAAAATGTGTCATCATCCCCTTTGGGAAAAATCTGGTTCCCATGATTTACCACATCGATGGTAGTCCACTGAACACAGAAGGTGTCATAAGAGACCTGGGAACCCAGGTTGACAGCAACCTCTGTTTTGACCACCACATTGCCACCGTGGTCAGAAAGTCCTTTTATGTGGCACATCTCATTACTAAGGGTTTTGCATCCAGGAAGAAAGAAGTCATTGTCTCCCTCTACTCTTCCCTTATTAGGCCAATCATCGAGTACAACGTCCCATTTGGTATGTACCTCACTAGACACTTGTAACAACTGGAGAGGCCACAAAAGTATCTCACAAAGAGGATCCTAGGCCTTAAACACTTGTCCTATATAAACAGACTCAAAAAAACTCCAACTATTCTCTGTCTTATATCACCTACTTAGAGGTGATCTCTGCTTGACTTACAAAGCCATGTCTGACCCAGCTCTGTTAGAAATGCTACATCTAAAGAAATCCCAATCCCTCTGCACTACACACTCCAGAGACCTCAACCTCATTACCACAATCAACAAAACAAGCTGGAGGGACAGGTTCACAACCCAGAGACAGCCCATGCTATGGAACAGGCTTCCCATACATGTCAAGCAGAGATCCTCACTGGCCTTCTTCAAAAGAAATCTTGATGAGTGGATAGGAAACAAATAATTCACCCCGGGGATCACTCCAGTGGCTCTACTCAGCAGAGGCTCTGGGAACTTAGGTCAGGTGGCATGATGCCAGGGTAATCCTATGGACTAGGCTTGTAAAAGGCTCCAGAGCCATTAGCTTAGTACACACCTATGAACCTATGAACTTATGTGCGTGTATATGTATGTATATATATATATATATATATATATATATATATATATATATATATATATATATATATATATATATATATATATATATATATATGTGGGTCTAGGACTAATGCCTGATGACATGTTTCCATGAATCAGAAACGGCTAAAGCACAGTTCTGCGAAAGTACTTTTCACTGAAAAAAGCACTTTCGCGAAACTGTACTAAAAATAAAATGAGGAAATGTCTGTTGCTCAGATAGTGGCACAGTGGAAATAAAGGAATATTCCCTTTTCCCCACTGTAATGAGATCCCAGAGTGGGAATATAAAAGTAGGGAGGTGGGGGGTGCAGGGGGGCTTGCCCCCTGTGTAAACATGATTACTTTTTTTTTTTTAATGTTGTTAGGTGTTTGTTTTTACTTGACTTTTGCAAAACTGTACTCGTCCGTTTCTGATTCGTGTCGTCAAGCATTAGTCCTAGATCTATATATATATATATATATATATATATATATATATATATGGATTCACTTCAGAAGCTCGAAATACTGAAATATCGAATTTCAGTATTTCGAGCCCAGAAAGTCGAATCCACAAAACCACGAAAACTCAAAACCGTGAAATTCAAAATCTCAAACACTGGAGATTTTGAGTTTTCGGTACTACTGTACCCACACACACAGTATTCTCCCCATACACACACACACATAACCTCTGTGCCCCCCCACACCCCCCAACTTATATATTTTCACTCTGAGGTCGCACTACATATAAACACACACAAAACACCACCAAACAAGCTACATTCTCCTCGCACACACACATCACAGCAACAATACACACTGACATACACCACAACCTCTACCCAAAACCCTTAACACACACACACACACACACACACACACACACACACCACACACACACACCACAGTCCACATACATGTCTCTGAATTATCTACCCTCCAATGGTTTACCCCCACCTCTGTAATAGTTGATTCATTATGGCACATTTTAACTTTGCCCTGTTGGCTAATGAATACCCCTAGCCTCAACTCCCTCTACAGATGACAGTGTCATTACAGCACTTATGTATATTATATCCTTGGCAGCTAGTAAATGCCCCAAGCCTTGATCCCTGTACTGCGCCCTTAAGTCACTTAAGTATGTTATATCCCTAGTGGTTAGTGAATCCTCCACCCTTGATCCCTGTACTGCTGTCAGTGCCCTTAAGTCACTTAAATATGTTATATCCCTGGTAGCTAGTGATTCCTCCCACCCCAATCCCAGTAGTGATGTCGGTGCCATTAAGGCACTTCACCAATGTGCTCCACCTGGTGTCTAGTGGCTCCTCCACCACCAATCAGTGTACCACACTTGAGGTAAGTATTTGAATATGGTCTTTTTGCTATATTCAATAGTACAACATGGTAGGGATGGCCGTGTTGGCCTTAACGGCTGACTGATTTTTTGAATCGCTTGACATGTAGATGCTTCTCTGGAGGTGGTTCCAGGGATGAGACCGCATGCCTAATTAGCATATGCCCCTCCCCTGGGCAGCTTCATTAGCATTCAGCATGGAGACAGCCCAGCCTACACCATGCTGCACATTTTCATGCTACAGCTCTATGTAACAACATGTTAAGGCAGTTGCTGAATTGCAAAATGGTACCGTGACTTATAAATGGAGTTGTACGTCGCAATACCTTCTTGAATCCCAGCCAATGTTACATTAGCTAGTGCATGGAAAAATGGCCAATTTTCTTAGGGAATAAATTAAACAGGTGTTGTGCATGCAAAATGCATTGGTTTCAAAGGTGCTGCATGTTCACCTGCAGGACTACTGTCATACATAAACCACAGCAATATCTGCAAGTCTCATACCTTCATTCTAGCATATGTCCACAGAAACATTGAATCCATTCAATGAGCGTTGAATAGCTTTGTCAGATTAATTGCAACAACTCAAGGATCAAAGAGAAGATAAATATGGACATACCAGGACTGCAACAGGTTTTTAAAGCTATTACGAAAACATACTTCAACAGGTGAGGTGGAGATGCTGGGGGCAATAAAATAATCTGGAAAGGTTGTTGGATGATGCCTCAGATGATAAAATTCATATGGAAATGTTGAGCAGTCAGTTAAAGAACTGTGCTTAAGGATCTGACAGTATCTGTGCTGAAGCAGAAAGCTCCTGCATAGGAATAAGACGTGCAGACAAAGATGTCCATTGTGTTGCTTCAACTCTGATTTGATATCACAATGCAGGATATGAACTCCAAAACTCCCCTTTCTCCATGTTGGATGGGTGGTGCTAGTCATTACTATGAACACAAATGCCATAAGCCTGAGAGAATGGTGTAGGATACTTACCAAAACGTTGTGGCTATGGTGTTAAAGTGATACAATCAGAAAGGTATCTTCCAAAATGTACTGGGAATGCACGTCCTTGGTTCATTAGGGACAGGAAACACTCTGGCCAAAAGCTGTTTGATTTAGTTTAGAATGCCAATCTTTAAAAGGGAACAAAAAGGAAATTATTTCACATCAGCATTAGGTCTAACAGTTTACCCTAAGTATATCTGTGGAGATTTCCACGAATATTCATCAAGTACTTTAGATGAAGTGTTGCTTTTTGTAGTAATAAGGGGAATGGCACACCACCCTTCCAATTAAGGTACAGCTTCCTCACCAGAGATCAACAGTCTACTACATACCAAATATAACTGCATGTTCTATATGCCTTTTATCTAACATATGTAATCTGTGAATGTCAGTATTGCCATTTGGCTCACATCATGAATTGCAATGGTCATTGGAAGAGCTCAGCTAACAGCTTAATACATGGAAGAGAGCTGACATTTACATTTCTGCTGATAACTGCATTTTTGTTGTTTTTACTAATAATGACAAAGTTTAGCAATATTTCTGAAGCATTTCAAGACTTTCGTGCAGTCGAAGCTTTGATACCAGTCACGCTTAATCAGCCCTCTTGTCTATATCAGTTAATGAGGAAATACAATAACAGAACAGAAGTGATGTCTATAAAACTCTTCATAAGTTGTTACAATGATTTCACTACAGGGGACTATTGAGGAGCTGAGCCCAAATTCCCAGCTGGCTCTAAAAACTGTTGGTATAAAAGTGACTTAGTTAAGGTTATACAGTAGGCAAACACAAATTGCGGGAATCAAACCCTGCACCATATGAACTGCAGCACACAGCCTTAACCCTCTGCACCAACTGCCATATAACCTCAAGTGATTTCTACTGTTCATCAGTACACAAACTTTGGGGACCATGGTAGGGAAGAAAACCGACATAATGGAGAATTCACTGCGTACACTTTTAACTTTCCTTCAGAAGACTGTAGCTGTTAAAATGACTAATGTTGATGTGACAACCTGACCCCCCCCCTGTAAAAATGGTTAGGAAGGAAATTATGGTAATAATGATGACTGCAGTTGTTAAAGTGATGAACTTACCTCACTGGAGTTTATTAACCCATTAAAGCTGAGCCACGTCTCCAGGTGTTTCTGCCGTTACACCCTACTGATGGCTCTAGGCATCAAAGATTGCTTGCTCATATTTGCATCCATAATTCCAAAACCATACTACATACAAAGTATTAAAATATTTTAACTAAAGCTTACACAATGGCAAACACAACTTTACTGATAGCTGACCTTTGTCTAGCGTAGAAAAAGAAATATTAATTGTACATATAATCTTTATTTATACTCTCATAAAATCCATGTTTTTTTCTAAATATCTCAGCAACCAAGTAGCACAGACAGAACTCCTTGGCATCGTATGAAAGCTCTCAGCTAGTTGAATAAAATGCTGATGACAGTATGTGTGTAACTTGAGTGGTTGCTGAGATATTGTAAGTTGTTTACAAAATATTACAAATGTAAAACTTACTATGTTTACTCTGACTTATAACATTCAGTTTAAGATTTAGACCCTAAAGAATATTACCACTATAAAATTGTCAGTGCTAAATAGTTTGTCCTTAATACTTCTTTAGTAACCCCTATGGTTCCAGAGATATGTATGTTTGTTTGAAATATAAGGACTTAATCTGACTCTACCAAAAAGCTTAGCCTCCGTCCATTGGAAGTTAGAGTGCAAACTTCCAGAGCTCCATTGGAGAGAACTGAAAAATTGGCCCATCTTCTGAGAGTGATATGCCTAACAGCTCTGCGGTTAGTAAGGTTGGAAGGGTTATCCACACTGAAACTTCCTCCATTCCTGATAGTAAGGATTCAGGAGTCTAGGACTTTGCATCTTTGCTGTACAATGGCACTTTTCAGGAAAATCTATAGCTAATCCTTCAGTCTCTCATATTATGTGATAAGATATCTCCTGTAGGCTCACTATATATATTAAACATATAGTCATTTTGGAAAAAGTATATGAAAAGGCAGCTGTAAAATGTCACTGGAATTTGAGCCATGAAAAGGGAATGTCTTGCTCATGGTTGATACAGTTCAACTCTTGAAACAAGAGCATTGGAATGCTACTCAAATCTGCTACTGAGCAAACATTATGACAGCTTACTGGGCTGATAAGAAAAGGGAGCAAAAGGGTCAAGGATGATTCAGTGTTATGTGGCAGAATAAATTATCACTTCCCCGAACTGGCATCTAAACTGACTTCTAAAGAAAACTATAAGGGACATATTACTGCTTAGGCAATCCATCAGGCAGACCGCCAAATCCCATTGGACAGAAGCAGGGGGAAGTGAATTACAGAAGGAATATTGATGACTGCATAACTATTAAAGTACTTCTGCATATATTCGTAGTATAGCCAAAGTTAATGAACTTTTCTTTTATTGTACTTTTGTTTGTCAGGTTTGTCTGAATGTGTTATTAGAAAAAACTTTTTAATGGAGGTCTTGGGGGGGGGAAGCTCCAATATTACAAACAATTGTATGCAGACATTCAGTAATATACATAAACAGTTATTAAATAATATACTTTAACAGTAGCATGTACATTTGCTAAATGGATTGCATTCATATGAAAATAGGGGCAACTATTACAGTATGGAAATTATTTATACATTAGTAGATGTTGAACATTCAGCATTTGAAGAGGTATTATTAGTAAGTTTGTCAAGATAGATAATAGATCAAGTGATTAGTGCATAAAAATTCAAAGAAATGGAGGTGAGGGATGGAATCAGACAGGGCAGAAAATATTAATATTGTAGTCAACAGCTGGGGTGTAAAGCAGGTTAAGAGACAATTTTATATATGGCTATCATGAGGATTATATTAGAAGTATAGAGGCGGGGATGGGCATTGTCACAAAATAAAAAAATATATATAGATGGGAGATGATAGTAAAACTATTTAGATATTGGTGAAGAATGGATGTGGGGAATATGATTCTGAATGAAGAGAAATGGTATGACAACATTGCAAGTTGAGGATAAGAGTGTCATTTATCCTGGAGATGTAGAGGAGCAGATCCATTGATCTGATGGGTGAAGTTTTAGTTGTGATTTAAATAAGTCTGCATTCTGAATAGATTTCAGTGGCACTGGGATGTGGTTCCTTAGTTTAGGTACACACTAGCTGATCGCACTGGATGCTAATTATTGGGGGGGGTCCCTTTCGCATTGTCTGTATGTATACATAAATCTATCTACTTTCCTCTCTCTCTATCTCATATACATAGACACAAACACAAACACACACACACGCGCACACACACACACACATACACACACACACACACACACACACACACACACACACACACACACGCACACACACCACTGTTAAATGATCACCCCCAAAATCATCGACCTTCAGAATACCAAATACGAATTATACACTGGCTCATTGTTATTCAAAAATGCGCATGCTGATTGGACAGCCCAGTTGAGCTTATATCAATAGAAAAACAGTCCTGCCAGATTTTGCTAATGACACATGCTTACAGTACAGCAAAATATGAGAAAAATCAGGTATGTTCTGTAAAAATAGATAATCAGAAATGTCCCTTATTTTCCTTGTATTTAGGCGTTGTCCTCATAAAATCTTGATCAAAACAAAAAAAAACAGCAATGGAGGTCCTGTCTTCAACGTTGCTTCTCCTGGACTGCACTGATGGACTGTGCAACTGAGGGGGTGTACGTCCCATATGTATGTGTAGTATATCAACAAAGTAGGAAAAATGCAGGAGAATACTACAGCACCATTATACGAAGACATTATTTGAGAAAGGTAAGCACTTTCTTCTTATAATTTAATTAGATAGAAATCTTATAATAGAAATACCCATGGTTGGCTTTCATTGATCTCTACAGCTTCACTGATGAGATCAAACCACACCAACCCTGAGTAAATCCTGATATATCCACATCCAGTCATAGATTATTGTTTAAATACTGAATTTTCAGAAGATCAAGAACTGCCAGTAGCTGGTGTCTGAGATCGCAGTACAATGAAGACTGGGGAATGGGGTTTTACTCTTTCCCCACGATAGTGTGATGTATAATTAGCAGGGGTTATAGGGGGCACAGCCACCCACATTTGGGTATGTGAAGGGGTTGTCCTCTGCAAAATATAAGTTTCATGTTATTGTTTTTGATATGACAGACTTTCCATGTTGTGTGGTAAATATTTTGAATGTCGACTATTTGTATAGTTGATATTCTGACATAGATCCATATATACATGCATACATATATGAGGATGAAAACTACACAAATGAGTCACATAGATCAATCCAAGACTGTAGCAATTTAAACATAAACGAAAAAGTAGTCCTCAGTCAACAAAGTCAACATGTCCTTGTAAGCTATAGTTTATTAGTAGTGAGTACTTTCGTCCAAACATCACTTGAGACTTCATCAAACTAATAAGCAGGTCCAACAGTCTTGATATTTTAATAACAAACTCTTCTATTCATATGTTTTATGCACTAATCACAGTACAGTTCTCACTCATTAGTGATCCAATAAACAAGCTTGCTATAAAAACTCATAAAATGCATGCATATGCTAGAAGTATAGAAGCAGCTTATTTTGTTTAAAACATTTGTACAATACCAAACATCAACATTGAAATAAAATAAAACATTGTTAAAAGTGAATCAGTTGTCATTACAAAGAGCACAGAATGGTTTATTTTGAGCTATGTGCTTTGCAACTCATGCTTAATAGAAATGCATTTATTTAAACCTGATGGAAAATTGGCAGTCAACTTCAGTTGCCAAAATAGCTCTGTTATGTCAACAAAGAGCTCAATGTATTCCTGTCTTTCTGATACCTTTGCCTGCTACAAATCCAATACAGTAAAAACGAAACTTTCTAAAGGCTGAAAAATGTGTGGAACATTTACACAAGATATTATAATTATCATTTTACCTAATGTGTAAACAAAATTCTGTATCCTTTGTTGTGGTTTTCTGCCTGTTCTTCCTACATAAAAAGCTGTACAAGAACTACAATCAGCTATATGTATCATATTCCTTATGTTACATGTAAAGTGTTCTCAGCCATGTAGATTTTATCTGCTTTTTATTTCAAAAATATTGGTTGATGCTGACACACCTCCAGCTTGCACAATACCCACATGAAATGTGTCATTTTTTTAAGTTATCCCATCATACTTTTTATCATTTTTCCTGGAGACCTTTTAGATTCCCCTACTGCACCCTTCCTCAAGCACTTTCCACTCATCAATATTTTCTAACACTCTTTAACTATTCACTTAATAATGCATTTATCTATACTAAAGTGCACCTTCATATTATAGGACCTATCCTTCATCTGTCTCTCAGCATCTTCGGCTTACCTAGGTACAATATCACCCTCTGCACAGGATTATACCCAGTGCTTTATTCTTCCTTCACTGTTTGAATAATCTCATCTACACAGCAGGCACCTATTTTAATTCACATATTTTGTGCTCAAACATTTCATTATCTTATGTCAACCTGGAAATTCTTACATCTTGCTTTTTCAGCACAGTTAGTTTCAACAGCTTTGGGTGTGCACTGATATAATGTATATAAGCAACCCAGCATACATGTTATCTGTATAACCTTATGAATAATCTTTCGATAGTTTATTTCTTCTAGACCTTGAAGTATAAAACTTGCACAGCTATTTGATAGCAGTTTGCATTTAATTTAAATAAAATCTCTCCCCTGGATTATGTACAGAAATAATCCACAAGCATGACACAGGCCTACAGAATAGCCAGATGTATGAAAAGTTCAACATAACATTTATATGCTACCTGCTTGCCTGGGCTTGTCAGGTGTATGGAGTACAGGTAATCAGAATCTAACAATTCACAATGTGGAGATAGAAATGCTAGCAGTAACTATTAGAAGGTGAGATCTACAATGTTAAATGTCCAAATAATTAATAATGCCTCATATATAAGGTATGTGTTCATGTTAGATGACGTATACAGCAAACTGAATTTTTAATAATGTGAAAAATGATTATCCAACGGAATGGAATAAAAGTTGTGCCCCATATTGTTGACACAAGACATCTGCTTATTATGATCATTGTTAATAAACATTTGAATAAAGAAGCATTTTTATTTAAACAGATTACTGCAGGCAATCATCAAAAAAGAGAGCGTGTGTAAACTGGCCATTCAAAAATACACAAAAAGCAGTGCATTATTTTATTCATTTAACAGGAAATACCTCATCCTTCTTAAGTAAGTGAAATGGTGATGGAAAACTTTTTTTCATCCTCTTTACTTAAGATATCTCTGGCAACACAATGACACCATTATAATAAAACTACAATACAAAATTTGCGCAACAGCAATAGTCAGTGTTTAGCCAGTGATAATGCAGGTCCTCTGCATGTCTTGTGTAAATCTGGTAGATTTGTATTCACACCAGGCATCAATAAAATATGCATGGCCAATACCTAATATGGGAAATTAATACCGAATAGATTCTGTGCGGTGTTTTATAGGTTCTTGTTAGTTTAAAATTTCAGTGAAAGGTGCTAAATGATAATAGTTTCTATCTCAAATTTACTCACATAAGACAATGCTACTCCTTGTTGTTGTGTTATCTTATACAACAAATTACTACCCTAACATACCCACTTAGGCCCATTGATCTTCTATGGTTATTGTTTTCACATTAGTACCGAAGTCTTGAATATTTTCAAAATGATACAGTAAGCCTGTTTCTTCCTTTGCTACACATTCAGAACGTATCCTGGATCAGGTCTATATCAAAATTTTGAAGAGGTACAACGGCAAATGTGAAAACATCGAACCCAAAATATCGAATGGTGAAAATAGTGAAGCCCCGAAATATCGAAATCTTACCTAGGGCAAGATTTCAGTGGGCCGTTCCATGGATTCGCTATTTCCTCCACTGTGGTGCGAGAGTTAAGGACCTTAGGTTTAGGATGCGGGTTAAGGTAAGTGGATAGTTAGTAATGTATAAATGGTGTAGTGTAGAGTTGTGTTTTGTTAACTGTATGTGTGTGAATTAATTAGTTTGTGTATAGATTTGTAGGGTATGTGTGCGATAGTTACGGACCTTAGGGTTAGGGTGTGGGTTAAGGTAAGTGGACGGTTAGTAATGTATGTGTGGTTTAGTGTGGAGTTGGGTTTTGTTTAATGTATGTGTCTGGTTTATTTATTTTGGTGTGCTTGTGTTGGGTGTATGCTTCTCGGAAAAGCACATTTTTTTCCCTGGGAAAATATTCGCTATTCTGAGCATTCGATGTTTTCAATATTCGAAATTCCAAGTTTGAACATAAGGTGTTCGACATTTTGGAGTTTCGAATATATGATATAGACCCTCCTGGGTCATTGAGCTCAAGTATCCATGATTTTCAATGCTACCCCTGATTTTGACATACAGTTTTGCTCAGCTCATTATAACAATTAGAATTTTGCAACAAAACAGTGAGGCTTTACGAGAACTAAATAAATGATGTTTGTCGAAAGAGTTATGGACTTCTTATACTTTTACAATATACATGACAACAACAATCATGTTAAGATTTTAACTTTTGGGAAAATGCCAATATTTAAAAGTGCTCCTGGTTTGAATTGGCCCTAATTTCTGAGTTAAGAGATGGAAATATTGAAAGGTTGAATTTCAGTATACCGAGACCATAAAGTCGAATCTTTAAAATAGCGAAAGTGCATAATAGCGAATCTGGCTAAGTCAAATTTGCGGTTAAGGCTTTAAGTTACGTGATGTGTAGTATATTGTGTTGATGGTGTCTGGTGTAGTGTGTGGATTTAGGTGGAATTTAATAAGTGTTTTGTAAGGGTTTTGGGTAGGTGTTTGAGTTTATGTGAGTGTTTTTGTAAGTTGTACGTGTGGATTAGGGTAGGCAGGTAAAAGTATGAGTATTTAAGTGTTGGATGTGGTGGTGTTTGTATATGTGTAATGTATGTGCATTTGTGCAGGGGACTGTAGAAAGTCTGGATGTGAGTTTACTGTCTTTTTCTATTCATGCGATCTCAGAGTTAGTATATATAAGTAGGGGGATATGGGGGGAGCAGCCTCCCACATGGGGGGTGCAGGGGGGCTTGCCCCCCTGCTTATATGTAGTGTAGGTTTGTAGATGTGTGGTGTTATGTTTGTGTGTGGTTTTTTTTGTTGTAGTGTGGGTATTGTGGTGTATGTGTAGTGTGGTGTAGGGTGTGCGTGTTCGCGATTTGAAGTATCGTGGTTTTGGGCTGTCGGTGTTTTGTGGATTCGCCTTTATGGTCTCGATATACTGAAATTTGACCTTTCAGTATTTTGAGATTATAAAGTGAATCCATATATATATATATATATATATATATATATATATATATATATATATATATAAATATATATATATATATATAAACATATAAATATAAATATATATGGTTTACTATCAAAATGAAGAATGGACATACCCTGCAGATAGAAAACTGAATGGTAGATGTTTGAGTCCCGTGTTGTCGAGCATTACATGAGCGAAAGTTCACATGAGAGAATGCTACTGTGCATTCACTGATATGAACTTGAAGTAATGTACAGAGATTACAGTACAGTACAGATTGGGACATTCAACCTTTTCCTCACTGTAGTACGATCTCGGAGTTGGAATATATAGTTAGCATGGGGTGAGGGGGTTGCCGGGAGGGCAAGGGTGCAGGGGGGCTTGCCCCCTTGGAAAAACATGAAGTAAGGTGCAGATGTTTTACTTACCTGACCTCCTATAAGGACATCATATGCTTTTTTTCTGAGACAATGTGAAATTTGCTGAATTTGTTCAGCTGATTAAGCATTGTGAACTGCTATATAATATGATGTTCGCTGTTTTCTTCAATGCTACAAATGGGATTTTGTTTTTAAGGCTGACATTTTGAATATAAAGACTGATAATTTCATTAACTAAATTAAATTACTGCAAGAAACAGTACTCTCTTCTGCCACAAGGATATCCGAAATGGAAAGCATTCTTTCTAAGCATTTTTTTAAACTAAAAACAGCAATATTATGAACATTAAAGAAAATAGGAGAAATTTCAAACAGAATTAAAAAAAAGAAATAATGATAATATCCATTTAGGTACAGGTTAAATGTAGCATGTATACGTGTGTGTGTGTGTGTGTGTGTGTGTGTGTGTGTGTGTGTGTGTGTGTGTGTGTGTGTGTGTGTGTGTGTGTGTGTGTGTGTGTGTGTATATATATATATATATATATATATATATATATATATATATGTGTGTGTGTGTGTGTGTGTGTGTGTGTGTGTGTGTGAGTGTGAGTGTGTGTGAGTGTGTGTGTGTGTGAGTGAGTGTGTGTATTAAGCTGTGGCCTTAAATCCATCAGAAATATAAAGGTAACTCTCAGCATGGCTACACCTGGTGTAGACTTGATCACTTAAGCAAAACATTTTTGGACAAGACTACATCAAGCATTGGAAAAATGATTTTATCAGTATTAGCAGTTTCAGCAATATCCTTCTTTCAAAAGGTTGAGGTAGTTAGGCACACATCATACCTCTCACATGAGATGCTGGAAGTCATAAACCTGTGCCCTGCAATGCATTATTAACTGCAAAACAAAGAAAATGAAGTAATCAGGTAACAAATAGTATCAAGACTCAGTGTAGATACCAAACTCTTCCCTGATGTAGCTAAAGGTATAGAAAAAAAATGGATAGATAAATAGACAGATACATTAATACATACATACGTACATACATACATACATACATTCATAGAGATACAGATATGTAGATTTAATATGCAAGAAAGTAAACAATAGTATAAGTACTTCTGCAGAGATGTAACAAAATGAGCTTTTAAATCCAAAAATAAATATCCTAGACTTGATAGTTGTTCTTCAAACTAAGAACGTGTGAGGCTGTGGGTATCTGTAGGGAACCATGAAAAAGCAGTGCATCACAGGGGAAGTGAAAATGATGAACAAAAACATAAAAGAATGTTTCAAACATCAAGCACACTTAGTGAGTGCAAATGCTCAGGCCAATATGAGGCCAATATGCTGAAGCCCTGCTGCACTGACCACAGGTTTTCTGTGATTACTCAATCCTGATAACCCACTAGCCTTCCTTATAGTATATGCGTCCCACTAGTGAATGTCAATTTGTATTTATCCAAAGTGCTGCCATCTGTAGGTGTTCCCTTTTATTGACGTATATTGTTTATTGTAGTCTTACAGTACATATAATTGTATACAATTTTACAAACTCCTTACATAGTTTTCACTTGCCTCTTTTGTTCGGTATCAGTCTGTATTTGTTTTCTGTCTACACATTTTCCTTTGACCTGGGTAACACTGCCCTGTTTTGCACTGCTTGATCATCTCTTGAAGCCTTGTGTGTTTCCTGTCTTCTCATATTTATGCTAATTCTCAGCAATATACTACAGTTTATTTTCTTAATTGCCCTTTATTTGTTATAGCATGCAAACAACTGTAGAAAGCCACCCAAATATATGATCAATCTTGATATTATCTATACTGTATATTTCATCAGCACTGGATTTTACCTCTGTTTTAATTTCGTGTGTATCAATCTGCTATGTGTCATTCTTCTAACAATGTTAATTTGTACACGACTGACTGCATTTGTTATCATTCTACATATGTTAACCATTGTCATCATCTTTGTATTTGCTTTGTAGCTGAAAAGGGTCTTTTAGGAGCTTACCTTCCTGGTTATCAAATCATAAATAAATAAATGAGTGAATCTCTTGCATCTGAACTAAAGCAAACTTCATCCTACTGTAAAGTTAGATCCAAACCTTAAGTAAACACCATTTAAAAATGCTAGATGCACCCTCTTTAAAATGGTTGCAAAAGATAACACACATCCATCCTTCCATCTTCTTTTCCTCCACATATTAAGGATATCCAAATTTCTCTGAACCTAATATTTACAACCTTTGAATCCCTTCTCTTTAACTGTCCTATGTCCCTTTTATTTTACCTCTCCCACCCTTTCTGCTCATTCTTTATCTCTCTATTTTAGTTTTGTAAATATTTATTTGGACAGATATTTTTTGTTGTGCATTTCAAGGAACAATACAGCAGTTGTATGTAATCCTTAGAATTCTATACAATCACTATAATTTTTAGTATTATTCAAAGTAATCATGCATTTACTAATATATATACCTTATAACTCTTTGCAAGAAGAATACATTATTAGGTTAATCATTGTAACCAGTCATGTAGTTGTTAATCTAAGATGAATGTATGTTGAATATTTTTGTTTTGACTTGTGTTTTTCTTTCTCAGGATAAGTTTGAAAATGATTCACTTGGAGCAGAGTTCTATACTCATTAACACATTTAAATAAATCAAAAATAAATAAATAAATACAGCAACGTGAAAGAGGAAAACTTAAGCTGATCTCGATTAATCTACATCTAATGTGAAACTTTAGCTTCCTGACTACTCGCTGCTATGGGAAAAGTTCGATATGGGGAAGAATCATGTAATTCAAATGATTCAGACGATGACAATTAAAATTAAGGATGGCATGCTGTATTCATAGTGAAAATCTCAACAGCACACTATAAGGTATTAAATTTGATCCCTTGTTGCTGTATCTGCTGTGTGGAGTTTGCATGTGTTGGTGGATTTTCCATAGGTACACCTATTTTCCACAACTCACCAAAAATGCTAGCTTACTGAGTACTCTGAAGTGTCCAGATACATTACATTTAACCCTGCCACTATGGTCCTGGTCCTGCTGAAAATGGTCCAGGTCATGAATGAATGAATGGATAGTAGAAAGGTTATTAAATATATCCTATGGAAAACCTTTAGTGGTAGGCCACGTGTACTCAAAGAAAATAAGAATTGTAGGAAAAGAAGAAAAAACATCAAAAGGAAGAAAAAACCACCAAGAGTAAAATGACATTTAGACCTACTCTTACACAAGAAGAGAGGTACAAAGAAAGACTGATAAAAAAGTGGTTAGCAGACCTGTGTAGGAAAAAAGGTAAGGCATGAATACATTCCAGTATATAAGCAAGACAGAAAACCCACAAAGCACTCACAAGTAAGAATGCAGGGCTGAAATGCTCATAACGTTAAGTACGCAGGGAATAAAGGCAATTACAATGTAGCTTTTATCAGTAAATGGTGGTGCTGATGGTGTGTGTGTAATTGTATACATGTTTACAAGTGGACCTTGCACCTTAAAATAGCGTATCAAAGTGCAGCAAACAATTTCCTACTGTTCAGGTCTCCTTTTCTGCATTCCTGAAATAATTTGGTTCAGCAGAAGTAAAATTACTGATTGTATCAAACTCACAAAAGTTTCTTAAGACACCACTTTTACATAAGATCCCCTATCTACATTTCAACTGCACATAGTAATTAATATAAATAAGAAATATGTTTACTTAAAGAGTGTGCTTATTTGCCAATTATTAATGTATGGACAGGGAAAATATGACATGTCACATATAATTGCATTTCAAAAGTGATAGTGCCCTTGTTATTGAATTTAATGCATGCTAAATGCAGGTACACAGCACAATTTTAATACTTTTTTGTGCTTAGATGGTTAAATATAGAAATAGTATTATGACTTTTGCATCAATACAAGCAATGCAGGCATTTTAAAACCTTGTTTTATTTAAAATACCATTAGAAGCCAATGACACCCACACATATGTACTCCTAATATAAGAAACTGCATGAATTTTTATAGCATAAACAGATAGGTTACTGATCAGCAAAAAAAGCCAGGGTGGCTGTGACATTTCCAACTTATTGAAGGTTAGCCTACAGAGCAGGTGCATCACCAAAATAATGAATCATCCCATTGTGTCATGGAAACAATTTCACATTATTCCTATGTTTATCTACAGATGTATTGTACATATATATATATATATATATATATATATATATATATATATATATATACACATTAACACTTATTCCAAAACTATAATATATATACACATTAACACTTATTCCAAAACTATAATTTATTTTTTATTGAAATTTGATTACTCGGAAAGCCAACTAGGTAGATGTCCATTTTTAGCAGAAGCTGGGGAGAAAACCTCCAAAGTATTACAAAAGCATTTTAAGAACAATAATTTAACAATCTTCAAAAATAACACAATAAAAGTAACAAACTCTACAGTTTAAACAATTATAACAAATTAGACATAATGTGAAAACTTAGGTGAAGAATAGATTCAACTGTTATGACAATTTAATATTTAGAGAAATTTTATCCAGTTTAGACAAATGTAAGTTAGTACAATGCAAACATGAATTTCAATATGAAGCAGGGGCTTATTTTGATAGAAAGTCGGGGAGACAGAAACTGATTGAATTAGCGAAGTGAGTGAAGAAGGGCAGGAAGCAGTTGTAAAGGTATGAACAGGTAATTGTTTATATTTAAGAATATAGTTTATCCTGGAGTTCATCAAGAACAGAGCCAAATTTTGACTATTAAGTCTTTCAGAATGGTTTTAAAGGACTGGAGGGATGGTATTGACCTGATGGATACAGGTAAGAAGTTCCAGGCCTTAGCAACATGGTATGAGTACACAGCCCAGACAGATTTCAAAGTTTTGTGGACAGAGAGTAATTTTTGGTCATTGGATTGTAGTGATCGAATGGAAAAATAATTGTGTACAATGGTATTTAGTGCTGGACAACCAGATGGATGCTGAATAATTTTACAGGTGTTTAAAAGCTGTGTATATGTTAGTTGATGGGGTAGTTCTAACCAATTTATGCTTTTTAGTGTTATACACTGGTGGGTTCTGAAAGGGGTATTTGTTACAAATTTTACCGCTTTATTATAGCAATGTTCAAGTTTTGCTTTTGTGATACCTGTAGGTTAGTAAGGATGGAAGAAGTGATGGGAGTAGGTAAGTAGTGGCAACTGTAGTTTTAGTTGTGTCGGTCAGAATGTTTTTGGCTCTGTACAGCATCCCTAGTTTTTGTTGAGTTTGTTTAATGTCATTTTGTATATGCAGGTGGAATTTAAGATTGCCATCCACTATCTTCCGGAGTATTTTTCCTTTTTTTTTTTTTTTGAGATTTGCCAGGTCGTCCATGTGCATATGAATATGGAATCATCTGCGTATTGTATTAAGGAGGCCTGTTGCATGGATGAGGAGGGTGTTGAGAATGTTAAAGAGGAAGGGACCAAGGAAAGAGCCTTCAGGTACACCGGTGATGACGGGAGGTATGGAAAGAGGGGTGGAGTGCCATTTTTGTGACTGATACCACATGACATTATATATGTATATTTATATATATATGGATACAAATATATTTTCAAACAATACTAGCGCATATAGTCACGTAGTACTAGGTAATATTTAGAAACAAATAGGAACGTCACTGCAATTTCGTATTTCGTCATATTTGTTGAATCAAAGAAAGACCATTATGTGCACTCTTGGAAATTTTGTCTTTATGTACCGGTGCTTGCGCAATATTCCTTCGAACCTACCGATAAGACACGTTATATTATTTGTTAAAGCAACTGGTCAACTTACCAATAGAACTAAATAATATAGTGTGTGTGTGTGTGTGTGTGTGTGTGTGTGTGTGTGTGTGTGTTTTAACAAGGATAATAGCTTTCTTTTTCTCAGACCTTGTTGAAGATGCATCGCGTAACCACTGAAGACAATGAGGCTCGTTAGTTTCTACCAGGTATAGCTGTCAGCACTCTGCGGGGACCTTGCATCTCTGACCAGTCACTTTAATAATACTTCAGTATGAAGTCCTCCCTCCTAACCCGGCTCAGCTGTGCTTGAGTTTGTCTTAGAATTTTGCTGTTCCCCACTCCCCCATAAAATAAAACGTAAGACGTGGATGCAAACCACTACCAATTAATGCCATTAAATATTACCAAATAACAGAGACGCAGCCTGTAATTTTCAAAATGCATATTAATGTACATTTTCTTATTCTAACAACTTCCTAGCAAAGCGTGTCATTATTTAAAATTATCATCGCTCCGGGGCCTTCGTCCCTGATTATTTTAGGCTTTGTCCCCGAACCTTGAGATAGAACGGTGAGACTGGATGCCATGCAGTTAATGACTAATAATGTATTATTCAATGCAGTGAAACACTAAAACAATGCCTTTCCACTTGACTGTGCAAACCCGTTGCATGCTTATGGGTTTAACATAATGGGCAGAAATGATATCTTCAAGGTTTTAACATAATGGACATAAATGATACGTACATATACCGAAAGGTAAAATTGTAAAGAAAAATACACTGCATTAAATACACAGCAGGTAACAAGAATAACCTGTCTTTCCCGTATGTTTTGCGTGACAAATTTATCTGTGAGCTTACCCAGGAGACAGATGAAGACGAGATGAGAAAAGCAAAGCAAACAAACCGGTACTGACATATTTGCCCGGTATTTTCTCTTTCAGTCTTTGTTCAGCAGAATCCAAAGCTTTCACAACGGGTATAGGTACTTGGTGGCCACAGGCAGCCAGATACTAGGCTACTGTAGCGCAATGAATTCCGTCAGTCCAGGTTCACCTAAGCTGCTAAATGTTGCACATTTTTATTAGTTTCCTATCCAAAAGTCGTGCCCCTCTGGTTCTTTTTAAGTCTTTCCAGCCCGGGAGACCACCCGGGGTCTCTGTCCCTGTGCTAGTGGTTGGGTCTGGAGCGATGAGCCCACTACAGTATATCCTATATGAATGGAAATAAAGCGCCTTATCCGACACCCCCGCCCCCAGCTCCGATTTTACAGACGTTCCCATAGCCGTTTAGAGGGTTTGCTACAGGCAGCCAACCAATAGGCAGAGCCGAGAGTGCAGACTGTACCACCCAGCAACAAAGGTAACACGTTCGCACTTAATTGTTACATTGTTACACCTAGGTTCTAGTACTACGGGCTCGCGCACAAGGGTTCAAGTGCAACAACTTAACCGGTAGCAGGACAGCTTGCCTGACTCTTGGAATTTTAGTGGTGCTAACCTTTTACCCTCACTGAATTCAAGGATATACTAAAGCAGAATTGTATAACTTGAATGGACATAAGACACTTGCGGATATCACTTGCATACATTTGCTTCCTCGTCTATTTTGTATTATAGCTATTTTTAATTAATGTTTTTTTTTTAGTATACACAGAAACAGCAGTCCATGCATTCTTATTAGAAATGATTGATTCAAGCTGATAAATCCCAAACTACTCTTCAACAGAGCAGCTATCTTGAAGGAACTTCTGCCTTCTCAGTGAAAGCTTTTTCACAGAAGGCTAAGCAATTACTATAGCAAGCATTTCTTGTCAGTATAGTTTAAACACAAGTGTGGTTCACACAAAGACACAAAAGCACATGGGCTTGTTCCCACCCAGTACTTTATTTATTCAGTCTCACATAATACCATGACCCCAGGGATGTTGTTCACTCACAACTGTTTTAGCTTAAAAATACATATTAGAGGCAGGACTATTTTGTATTGATTGCAACTAGTGTGGAGAAACATCAAAACCAGTAACTATAATTTCTAACCGATTCTATAATTTCATATGTCAAACCAATTAATAGATTTTGGAGAAATATACAAAGACTCCACGCAGCCTCTAGTTTAAAATGATTTTTTCCCACGTACTGGGGGACATGCTAGACTATATTAATACATTTCTCATGTCTCAGTTGTTGCAGTTTTTTTACGTTTGCTTTCCTTTATGTAAGTTGTATTCAGGAAATGGTTAGGGAACACTATTAGCATATGCTGCTATTACATTAGTGGTGATGTATGCCTAGAAACACAGAGAAGGTTGACAGTGTCGTTCTCTTGTTCATGTCTAGCTGCATGCTTTTTGAATGAAGGACAAACGGCTAAGCAACAGTTGACCGATTTCACTAGTAAGAAAACTGAAAAGTGCACATTGACTACTAACGGTTGATATGCCTCTTTCCGAATCAGTGGGTGGATTGGAGGTAAGGGTTCCTTTGTGGCACTTGTGCACAGATCTCTATTGCCCACTTCATTGTATTTAGATAGGATGATCTGCCAACACATTCAGCGATTACAGGGATTTCATACAGCACAAGTGCATTCTTTTTTGTAAACAAATAAACAAATACTATGGGCTGGAATACCTCTGACAGAACATAAAACACTTTCCTGGATGAACAACACTTCCACATCTATTACTCCACTTAGTTAAAAGGCGATCCTGAAATGAACTAGCTTTAGTATTTAGAAGCTTTACTTCTGGAGAAAAAGACTCCTGATTCACTCTGGGAACAAGAAAATTACTTGCAGGAATTGATGCATCGTCATTTGAGTTATTTATAGTTCATGAACCTTTACTTCTTGGATTCTCTTCCTCATTTAGCCTTTACTACTGGGCCTCTCACACTCATACTGTGGACAAATCATTAACCGCCAATGCCTTTTTATGAAATGAATATATTCCCAGAACCATTGTGAATTTCGCCAGATCCCACAATTCAAGATATAAATTTGGATATTGCATCTTGTCTTAGGAAAGAGCTAGTTACTAATTTAGGTTACCCACTGACTTTCTAATCTATTTGTTTTACTTTTTAACATGCTTGTAGGGCCAGTTCATCTGCTAAACGTAACAAGTCACTGTTTTCTCTTTCTGGAGTACTAAAACTGAGCTCACACCACTTTTTCAAATGAGGACAGCTCACTTTCATATTGGAACAGCTACCTACAGTATAAAGTACCTTTACACTTACTGTCATTTTTTAAAAGGCTAAATTGACTTAAATCAGATTATAGTATCATAGGATCAAAGGAAATTAGTAGGCAAATGTCTCTAAAGCCTTTTTCAGCCTAGCCATTCATGCCTAAATTTTCCACTTATCAATGTCCATGGGCTAGGAAAGGTTTGGTTTATGCCAATTACTTAGGGCATCAACAACCTGCCCCAATGGCCACAGGTGACAAGCCAGAAGTGAATCTGTGATTACCCATCCATTGGTCTAAATTATATTTGAATAACTAAAAAAAAAAAAAAAAAAAAAAAAACGACAGTTGTGCTCACAGTAACCCAAAGACTTTAATTTGAACAATAAAGATAAAAAGATTAAGCGCTTCCAACTTAATATGCTAAAGACATCATCAGAACCTTGTAAAAACCAAGTGTAGCATTTAAATACCTATAAAGTCCTGTTACACATCTCCTAAATGAACCAATCAAAATGAAACAATCATAAAACCCTGCAAAGTCCTGAAGAAACTATTAAACTAGAACATTAAATTACAGCTTATTAATAAATAAATAGATATTGTTAAAACACGTAACAAAAATTGTCGCCAGTGTCGAGAGAGTAAGGGAAGATGTTGAAGCTGAAGCCTGCAGGACTATCAGATCCAATGCCAGTGCTTTGGATGGTGCAGCGGTAGCTTTGTCGCCTCACAGCAAGAGGTTCTCAGGTTTGATTCTCGGTTAGAGTACCTTCTGTGTGGAGTCTGCATGTCCTCCCTGCATTCATGTGAGTTTCCTCTGGGTGCTCTGTTTTCCTCCCATGTTAGAAAGACATGCATCTGGAGCATTTCTTCCTGGGCCTCTGCTGAAAATTGGCTTTGTCCCAAGTCGGACTTCCCTGGTTAACAAATGTTAAATAAAATAAATAAATAAAAATATATAAATTATAAATATATTGAAACAAAAGATTCTATGTACTGACACTTAAAACATGTTAGCTCTCCTTCTCAATTCACTGTTGATCGAAATGCCTTCATTAATATCAGGGGCAGCAGTAGCACTGAAGCACAACTGCCAGAACATCTCATGTTGTAATAAAGTATTTTCCAATCACAGACTAGGGCATCCCCAGCACCTCCTCAGGAGCCAAAAACATAAATTTAACAAAACCCCCGCAAACTAGAGAATGCCTATTGAGGGCACTTTTTTATCAGCTCTTTGTTTACTTTACAGATGCTGGTAAATCCTATGGTTAAGAGAATTAATGGTCTTTCCTATATAAAAAGCATGACACTGGGTACAAAAAGCAAGGGAGACCACTCTCTCTGAGTGGCAATAAAGCTTGCCACTTCTCACCCTTCTAATGATTTTGTCATAAAGCCATCCCAAGTAGTTACTTTAATATATCCACATTGATGGCATCTGCCACATCTATGAGTCACAGGAAAAATACCATAAGTTCCTGATAATGGTCTTTCTAAAAAGTCCTTAATGTTACCTTTACTTTTATACCTAACAACAGGACTAAACATAACTAAAGATTTGGAGGTATCATTACAATGAAACAAATCCCAATTCTTACATATAATGTTTTCAATATCCTTAACATCCAATGAATAATGCACTACCATGTTATTCCTGATATTGACTATGGCCACCTCCGCAGTTTTGGGGCCTTGGTTAACAACCAAACTGTGCTTAATAATAGCACCATATCTACCATGTCTCTCAGTCCACACTTTGACTTCAATGGTGTTGGGAATAAAAACAAGGCAACCACATTCAATAAACATGTTCTTAAGTATAACAAATTCTTCCTGACAAACCATATCATCAGAAGCAAGCCTAAACTCCCTGATGTACTGACTCTTAACAATTCCCTTTTTATGATGAAGAGGGTGGCAACTGGAAAAATAAAAAAATATATCATAGAAAGTGGAGCAAAACGTTTTTAAAATTTACCCATCATATTGGTACTCAGAAGATCAACTATTTAGGCATTACTTTGCGAATGTTGTCAAATGGAGGTATTGAAACCTGGATATACAGAGAGCCCACTTTTCTGTAATAGTTTTTTCTGTTTTTTCCATTTGCCACCCCTTCTTTAACATACTATGGTGCATAGGTTTGCTGTCCCTTTTAATTTTTGACACCGTATCAGTAAACCAGCAGTTGCTTTTGCTATCAGGGTTGTCCTATAAGTGTCGCTTCAGTCTCCTTTTCAAGAAATGTTGTTTTCAGGCTTACATGTGTGTTGTGAAGTGGAGAAAAGAGATAGAAGAGAATCTGGTGAGAGATAGTATAGAGGAGCAATAATATTACGGTATGAGTAGAGATTTTAACGTACTTAATATACTAGGTTTACATAGACTAAGGAAGGATGAACTGAGTAGAATGAAGCAATCAGTATATGACTCCACACAGCACGTTCTGAACACCAACCATTAATAGTATACAAATCAGAATTAGTCCAAAATGACAAAAAATACACTGAGCCCACAGACATTGCCAACATCCTAGCTGACAGGTTCAGCGCAAACTCCCCCCCCACCAAAAGGGCAAATATCTATCCCAGCAGAGTGCTGCCCCCCTGACATCTCAGATGCTCAGGTAAGAGCTGCCCTCTCCAAAGCAAAAAACACAGCATCAATGGGACCAGACAGTGTCCCAGGCTGCGTCCTACATGAACTCCAAGAAGAGCTAAACCCAAACATAAATCTACTGTTCAATCTCAGCCTTACTACAGGATATGTGCCCAAAGAGTGGCGTACAGCAACAGTGGTCCCTATCCATAAAGGTGGTGCCTCAACGGATCCTGGAAACTATCACCCCATAAGCCTGACTAGCTTAGTCTGCAAAGCTATGGAAAGGATCATCATGGACCTCATAAATAAAGATATTGGGGACCTACAGACACTGGATCCTACCCAGTTCGGCTTTGTTAAGGGCAGATCCTGCCTTTTAAACCTGGTTGATTTCTTTGAAACAGTCACCAAGGCGATTGACGAGGGGAAGGTGGTCCACACAGCCTACCTGGACCTCGCTAAAGCCTTCAATACAATACCCCACTCGGGCATTATAGATAAGCTCACCAGCTTAAATATAAACCCCTATGTCACTAGATGCATTGCAAACTGGCTCAAGGACAGAACCCACATGGTTAGAATTGCTGGAGCCATGTCAGACTCCAAACTAGTTACAAGTGGTGTCCCACAAGGCTCAGTCCTGGGACCTCTCTTGTTCGGTATATATTTCTCAGAGGTACAGGCCAACACGGAAGGACTGTGGCTGACCAAGTTCGCAGATGACTGCAAACTGGGCACCATAATCGACTCTCCAGCCGACACAAGCATCCTCCAAAAGGGCCTCATAGAAACAGACAACTGGTGCCAGAGCCATGGCCTCAAGCTAAATGCCAAAAAGTGTATAGTCATCCCCTTTGGCAAAACAAAGTGCCCACAAATTACCACATAGGTGGTAATCCATTAAGTACAGAAGAAGTAATTAGGGACCTGGGGACCCAAGTTGATAGCAATCTCTCATTTGACAACCACATGGCCAAAGTGGTTAGAAAAACATTTTATATAGCCCACCTAATCATGAAGGGATTCACATCTAGATCAGGAGGTCATCGTGCCTCTTTACTCATCCCTCATCAGGCCCATAATTGAGTACAATGCCCTTTTGGGATGTACCTTACCAGACACCTGCAGCAACTGGAAAGACCCCAAAAGTACCTCACCAAGAGGATCAAAGGGCTCAAACAGATGCCATATGCTGCCCGGTTAAAGAAACTCCAGCTCTACTCAGTAGCATACCATCTGTTCAGAGGCGATCTGTGCCTGACGTATAAAGCCATGTCCAACCCGGAATTAATGGACATGCTGCACCTCAGAAAATCCAAATCCCATCGAGCTACGCGCTCGAGAGACTTGAACCTCAGCACTGAAATAAATAGGACATGCTAGAGGGACAGATTCATAACCCAGAGGCTCCCTTCACTCTGGAATAAAATCCCAGTCCAGGTTAGGCAGAGTCCCTCATTGACTCTCTTCAAGAGAAATCTTGATGAGTGGATGGGAGATCGTAGGTTTACCCTGGGTATCACTTCTGTGTCACTGTTAGACAGAGGCACAGTATACTAACCTCAAAAAGGGCATAGCAAAATAAATTTAAAATGGGTGGCGAAAGCCAAACACATTCTGGCTAGGCTTATAAATGCCCTAGGGCAGATAGCCTAGTATGAACTTATGAACCTATGAACAAAGAAAATATCTGTAAACATGTTTATCTAATACATATCCTGTCTACAGTTAAATAGCAAATGCAATGTATAGCTAAATTATGCTATGTATAGATATTTGCATCACATGGCTACCAAACCAATGTCAGATGTAAAAAAAAGTACAAGAGATTTGCATAAACAATTTCAAAATATAGCAACTATCAGCCAGCAGTAAGACACCGTAAAAACTGTAATGTGTGTTGCTGTCTTAATGTTTCAGTTGTTACCACACAAAGCTAAAATAGTCTTACTACAGCTATCGGTGTCACAATGAAACACCATATTGATGTGTACTAATGCATTGTTTGTCTGCAAAAGTTTAGTACTGTACAAATATTTGGTGCAATGTTATCATGCCCTGTACAATAATGTACTACAGGTAATACAATAGTGACCACAAAGCAATTCTGCTTCTTAACGGATACCATTCAGAGGTATGCACTCAATACTATATAACTTTAAAAGAATAACTTTATTCTACTACTAATGTGTTATAATCTTTACATGGTAAAGACATTCAAGTATCAAAGTAGCAAAGATCATTCATGGGTTCATTCTAGTAAATTACAAAAAGCCGTTTTAGCAGAAGGTGAAAAAGCCCACTGTGACTGTCTACATTATTTGAAAATGGCACTTGGGTGTAGCAAAAAAAGCCACAGGTTTTGCCAAGGGATTGTCACTAGTTAGTTACATCCTGCACCATGTAATCCCATGTTAATTGAAGAATGTGCAATTTTAAAACATAATATACAGCATTCGGGACACCCCTAGCAAGTCAAGACATCTCTGCAACATTTTATTTACTCTACACTGTATTGTTATAAATACATAGTAGCTATAGATGGGTATGGATGGCTGTCTGTGGTTGCCAGACAGAAAGTAAAAGTGGGCAATACTATTTAAGGAGAGAAAACTCTATGCACTACTGTGTAAGTAATCTTATTGATTTTATATTTCCATGACCCATTACTAGCATATGTTAACGAGTGTTGGTCAGCCTGCTGCAAAGTAGAGCTTATTGGATTTGAACCCCTACCTGCTTAACTAATGCCTTGTAGACCACTGCATTATCAAGTAAAGTCAGCCACAACAACAATCATAGTAAATGTGGTCCGAAAACATAAAATTCAAGAAAAGTTACATCAATGTGGAAAATTGAAAAGTGAGCATTGGTAACTAATATGTAACAATAAGGGGATTAAACACACACACTACTGTACCCATCAATGACATTCTGTTATATACACATACTAGGACTACCCTTATTCCATATATGTATTGTCAGTACAGATTGCTTATTAGATGAGTGCTACAACCTAGAACCCAATGGATATAAACCCCTGCCTGCCTAGCCAATACTCTATAGACCAATGCATTAACAAGTGACACCAAAAAAAAAAATAAATAAATAAACTTATGACAAGGTTGTAAGAAAACACATATTTCAGGTGAATGTTAGAACACTGTGAAGTACAAAAGGAACTTTGGTAAACTAACTTATGTATTGACAATGTACACACCATGTCACGACTACAAAGAGACATGGAATGTGTTGCAGTACAACTATTAATGTATTTTATTTCAGTATCACCTGGTGGCATGCATCTATGGCCAGCTGAAGTTTATGATGAATGGCAAGGCCTTAATGCTTTCAACTGATTTTTCTCAGTTACATGGGCATGGTAAAGTAGCTCTCTGCCAACTGTTGCACAATTTATAACACAGACAGAGGATTGTTTTATTCATAAACTCACGTTTTGATGACGTACATGGTATGATAATGTGTTTCAGATAACAGAAAAGGTTGCAAAGGGGTATAAGACAGAGATGAAATGAGCAGCAAGCACACAGGATGACAAAAAGTGAGGAGATAAGCAACGAGCACTGTAAAGACAGCTAAGGAAAAGGCAA